>NW_024070202.1:25276993-25679701 GCF_014754425.2 Oryx dammah | reverse complement strand
AAAGTGTAAACAAGAGAGCAGTTTTGTAAAGTGGGTCTCTGAAAGGCGTAGATGGTGTGTGTGTGTGTGTGTGTGTGTGTGTGTGTGTGTGTGTTGGAGGGAGGGCAGGGAAGGGGAAAGCTTGGATAAATTATTGGGTGTCCACTAGTTTTTATTTGTAAAGATTAAATGAAACAATTGATGTGCATTTAGCCTGGTTAACCCTGTGACTTTTTTTTTACTGGGCTCACATTGTTCAACAAATTACATAGACCCTGTTTCAGCTATTTGGTGCAAGCTGATGAGAAAAGAAGTGAGATGGACTTAGTATGTGATACATTCTTGTCAAGTGAAGGTCAGTTGGACATCACTGTACTCTTAAAAGTAATGAGAAAACTGTAGCCAACCTTTACTGACTATTATCATGGGTCTGGCATAATTCTTAGCACTTTACATGTATCCGTGCATTTAATCTTCATAAGCTAGGAATACAGACCTCTCTGTAGATCAAAAGGTAAAGAATCTGCCTGCAATGCAGGAGACCAGGGTTCGATCCCTGGGTTGGGAACTTCCTTTGGAGAAGGGGATAGTATTCTTGCCTGGAAAATTCCATGGACAGAGAAGCCTGGCAGGCTACAGTCTGTGGGGTCGCAAAGAGTTGGACACGACTGAGCAACTAAGACACACATAACACTTTACAGCATTTTAAATGAGTTAGTATATATAAAGTATTTAAGATACTGTGTTGGCTATGATTATGGTAAATATGGCAGTCTCTATTTGATTGATAACAAACCAAGGAATTGGAAAGTTAAATAGCTTGCCCAATGTAACACAGGTAATAAGTGGCAGAGCAGAGAGATCATCTGGCCCACAGTTGTAGAAACATGCTGGACTTGAAAACAAACTAAAGAAAAAAATGAAAAAATGAAATCAACACCATAGCAGTCCATACCATATCTTACTCACTTTGAAAGGTAATTGCATTAAAATATTATCATCTGTCAAGTTAAATTAATTTTAATTGTAAGTGATTTTGTAGTTTTGTGTGCAAGTGGCTCAGGGGTGAAGAATCTGCCTGCCCAGCAGAAGACAGTGGATTTAATACCTGGGTTGGGAAGATCCCCTGGAGAAGGAAGAAGCAACCCACTCCAGTATTCTTGCCTGGGAAATCCCATGGACTGAGGAGCCTGGTGGGTTACAGTCCATGGGTCCCAAAGAGTTGGACATGACTTAGCAACTAAACAACAATTTGTAAAATAATTGTTGGCTTATAGTCGAACAAAGGTCATAAACAGAGCTTATATTTGTACTCATATAAGAAGCTTTTTTTTTTTAAAGAAGTGAGTACAGTTCTGATATTTTCCCCCTTTTGGTACATTTCTTGACTTTGAGAAGCCCTGGATTAGTCAGTACTAGTCTGTGAAATTAACAATAAATTTCTAGCCAAGCGTGACCTGTCACCTTGGCCAGTCTGAAATGAGCTCAGCAAAGTTTTGAATGTCTCCATCCTGCTAATCACTGCCCTCCAGAAGTTAAGCAGATTGTAGGGGGACTTATAGCCCAGAGAATACCACATATGGCACTGGACAGTTTAAGAACAATTTCTTCTTTTGAGTGAATTCATATGCTAGCTACTCTACAGGTTGTTTATCTGTTGGAATGCCAAGAAGAAGTTCCAGATGAAACTGAGAAGCTGTTTCTCACATATCCATTTAAATTATAGTCACTGACAGCATCCATTTCACAACATTTCAGAAGAGAAATGAAATCACTGAAGCACAGTTTAGTGGCTTATATTACTTGTAGATTGAGCCATTCTTCCAAGTTCTGATATCTTTTTCACTAAACACTAAGGAAGCACTGTTTCAAAATAAATGAAACCTCCTTTAAGAATATAAACCAGAAGGTCTTTCATTACTTATCTTGTTTAGTACTTGAAATCCCTGGAGTCAGTGTTGCTGATTTCACAAGAAAGTAATGTACTTTCTTTTCTTTTTCTCTTTTTCCATTATTTGTGTTAAAGGAGCTATGAAACAGGCTTGAACAATAAGGTTTATTCTACCGGTCTTACTGGAGTATAATTTAAGTATGATAAACGATGCATATTTAAAATGCACATTTTTTAAAAGAGAATTTTGACGTAAGTATACATCTACAAAGGCTTCACTGCAATCCACACAATGACCAGTTGCGTTACCCCAAAAGATTCTACATACCTTTTGTAATCTGCCACTCCCTCCAACCCTGTCTCTAGGCAACCACTGATAGGTATCTGTCACTTTTGGTTAAATTTATTTATTCTAGAATTTTATAAAAGTGGAATTATAAAATAAGTAGAGTAAATAATCCTCTCCCCCCTTTTTTTGCATGACTTTTTTCACTCAGCATCATGATTTTGAGGTTCATCTGTACTGTACCAACAGTTTGTTTTTTATTTTCTTCTTTTATTCCCCGTATATGGATATATCATTATGTGCTTATCTGGTCACACTTAGGGACATTTCAGTTGTTTCCAATTTGGGACTGTTAAAAGATCCTGCTCTAAGGTCCTGTGGAGTTAATATGGTCATTTCTAGTGCCTCTGGTATATAGAAAGATTCAGTTCAGTTCAGTCGCTCAGTTGTGTCTGACTCTTTGTGACCCCGTGGACTGCAGCATGCCAGGCTTCCCTATCCATCACCAACTCCCAGAGCTTGCTCAAATTCATGTCCATTGCATTTGTGATACCATCCAACCATCTCATCCTCTGTCATCCCTTTCTCCTACTGCCTTCAATCTTTCCCAGCATCAGGGTCCTTTCTAGGGAGCCTGTTCTTTCCATGAGGTGGCCAAAGTATTGGAGTTTCAGCTTCAGCATGAGTCCTTCCAATGAACATCCAGGACTGATCTCCTTTAGGATAGACTGGTTTGATTTCCTTGCAGTCCAAGGGACTCTCAAGAGTCTTCCTCAACACCACAGTTCAGAAGCATCAATTCTTCAGTGCTCAGCTTTCTTTATACTCCAGCTCTTACATCCATACATGACTACTGGAAAAACCATAGCTTTGACTAGATGGACCTTTGTTGACAAAGTAATGTCTCTGCTTTTTAGTATGCTGTGTAGGTTGGTCATAGCTTTTCTTTTAAGGAGCAAGCATTTTTTAATTTCATGGCTGCAGTTACCATCTGCAGTGATTTTGGAGCCCCCCCAAATAAAGTCTTATCATTTCCATTGTTTCCCCATCTATTTGCCATGAAGTGATGGGACCAGATGCCACAATCTTAATTTTCTGAGTGTTGAGCTTTAAGTCAACTTTTTCACTCTCCTCTTTGAATTTCATCAAGAGGCTCTTTATTTCTTCTTCGCTTTTTGGCATAAGGGTGATGTCATCTGTGTACCTGAGGTTATTGATATTTCTCCTGGCAATCTTGATTCCAGTTTGTGCTTCATCCAGCCCAGCATTTCACATGATGTACTCTGCATATAAGTTAAATAAGCAGAGTGACAATATACAGCCTTGACATACTCCTTTCCCTATTTGGAACCAGTCTGTTCTTTGTCCAGTTCTAGGTGTTGCCTTTTGCCCTGTATACAGATTTCTTGGGAGGCAGGTGAGGTAGTCTGGTATTCCCATCTCTTTAAGAATTTTCCATGGTTTGTTGTGATCTACACAGTCAAAGGCTTTGGCATAATCAATAAAGCAGAAGTAGAGGTTCTTCTGGAACTCTCTTGCTTCTTTGATGATCCAACGTATGTTGGTAATTTGAAAAAGATTCAGGTCTCCTAATAATCAATTATAGCATAGAGTTCAAAAACAAATTTGAATTCAAATACATAGAAACCATTAACTATATGACTGGGCAGGTTTTACAACCTCTCTGGGCTTCCTTGTGTTCATTTACAAAACAACTCTTTTAGATTCTATTTTTTTTTTTATACAGTGATTCATAATCCTAACTTAAGGACATTTGGTTACAAAGTCTAAAAATAGATATGAGTAGAAGAATTTAGAAACTTTACACTTAAACAGAGTCAGTATTTCAAAATGCATATTGTAATTAAAAGTCTATTTAAAATACATTTATAACTATGTATCTATGATTAAATCTGTATCCATGTATTATTTTAAAATCCAGACACTTTATTTTATACATGGTTTTACTTACACATAAATGTTATAGCAACTAAAAAGCCAAATAGTTTTTTTAAATACTTAACTTTGGTATAGATTCCTCACAAGAAGACATTCCTTTTGGGAAGTGAAGTGAAAGTTGTTTGGTCATGTCTGACTCTTCCAGGCCAGAATACTGGAGTGGGTAGCCTTTCCCTTCTCCAGGGGATCTTCCCAACCCAGGGATCTAACCCAGGTCTCCCGCATTGCAGGTGGATTCTTTAGCAGCTGAGCCACCAGGGAAGCCTAAAACTCACACGCGTCCAGATCCCGTGAGTGTCTGAGGGGTTGCTGGAAACAGAAATGTCATGTTTGTTCTCCCTTTTTGTCTGTCTGGCTGCTGCTTGTGCTCAGTGAGACCAGTAGTCCCAAACGAGAAAATAGGAGTGTCACAATAGATTTTATTATGCTGCTCTAAATACATGTAACAGGAGCATCTAGTGTGCACTGAAGTTGTACTCTGCCCTACACCAAGACAAGCCCTTAGTCCTAAGAGCCGTTTGGGATGGATGTTATTATTTCTGCTTCACTGATGGGAACACTGAGGATTTTATAGGACTTGTTCATTTTTAGAGTGATGCTAAAAGGTCTCTGGTATGGTGTCAAGAGAGGGCAGTAACAGAGAGACTCTCATGCTTACCATCATCTCTTTTCTGCTAAAAGGCTGGTCCATCCAGGTAAGTTATCAATCCCTCCCTAATGAAGCAGGTTAGGTTGTATTTTCTTCTCTGGAGTAATTTGGAGAAAGTCTCAACAAGGGAACCAAATCATTAAATATTATTTTCATCATTATAGGTCTGTTCATTTTTGTCTCCAATGAAATGTCTCACTTCCGATCCCCCTTTTACTACCACATTTCTTCATCTTAAGAGTTTGTTAACTGAGATTTAACACATTTCTTTCCCGAGGAAAGCTATTAATCTTTTAAACTTAATTGCAAAATATTGTTTGAGAGTCTCCTATATGCACAGTGAGAAATGGCCAAAAAAATAAAATCCCTCTGTGTTAACCATGCGTTTCCCATTTCCATGCCGTTGTAGACTTGTACAGTTTCCCACTAATGTCATTAAATTAGGAACACCAAATTAGAAATCATTGGAAGTTTCTCTTCTTAGGGGTATTGTGCTCATGTGTTTTCTAAAATCTGTTTTCATTCTCTGGATTCCCAAACTGTTTTAGAAAAATTTTCTAACCATGGTCCCTGCATTTCAAAAGACTAACTGGTATTCCATGGCATGTGAGTGAATGCCGCCTCTTTTTTTTTAAATTGCCCTGTGACTGGACAGATTCAGTATGTATTGTTAGCCCTTGGGCTCAACTTTTATAGAATTATCGGCCTGTTCCCTAACATGAGCCAAGTGTTTATGATTGTAATTCCCATCTTCCCCCTAACATATAGCAGGCTTTGGCATGATCACAGTCCCTATAGTATTCTCCCTTTATTGCATAAGCATCTCTTGGTTGGATGAAAAGTAACTTCAGTTATTCCTCAGTGGATAATGAGGTTAAACTGAAGCATCTTCCTCAAGTGAAATCGGGATGCTGGAGTTTGTTCGAATTCCTTTCCAAAGATGTTTGAGTCTCTGGTGAGAAACCATGGGTACGGATAAGCTTCTGTACAGAACGTGCTTGCACGATTGAAGCCTTTCCCCTCTCTCTCTGTAGCTGTAGCCATTCAGCCAGTGATGCCAACTGCTCCTCAGATGGACTGCAGGATCAGACAAACGAACTATTGACAGAATAGCTGTCGTAGTCCAGGGCCTTGCAGATCACTCACTTGACATTTCCCCAGCCGAGCTGTTGCAGCCTCAGTCTAGGAGACATTTCTGTGTCTCCCCTCTGTTGGTGAGGAGCACTCAGATTATGTGCCTAAGATGCAGGTCAGGTAGAAAGAAGCAGGCTAAACTCGATTCTGCTTTCCACCTTTAACTCTGGAAGAACTGCAGAGTTTAGCATATTCTTGAACTATAATTCTAAATTTAAAAAGAAGAAATAATTCCACATTGAGAATGCTTCAGTTCTTCTATGTCCTTTCAGAAGAGAGGCTTAGCTCATCCTTTCTCCCTGAGAACGTGCAATTTCATTATCCTGTTCCCCTTCACACTAGACATTTTTTGGCAGAACATGTGGTTGGCTTCTACTAATGATGGTAATAGCAACATTTTCTCCCGAGACTGCTTGCTTCTGTCAGTATGTCTTATAGACGGCTGGAAAACCTGACAGTTGTGGCCCAATTACAGCTTATTTACAAATTTGCAGAAACTGACCTTTAGTTTTATATCAGATGACTTTCAGTATGAGAGTCTGAATCCTGGCTGTACCTGCACTTTTATATAGTACCAGGCTTTAAAGATAATGTTTACCTCAGCATTTCCAAACCAAGAATTCTATTACAAGCATGCCATCAATTCACAGGGCCTAGTGGTGACAAGGTATATAAATACTGACTGTATTTTGAACCCCAGTTATTACATTGACTGCAGTTTAAGCTTTAGATGGTGGGTTGGATTAGATGCCCTTTAAGATTTGTTTCAGTATTAAAAGTCTTAGGCCTTGTGGTTTTTGTATTACTGCCAAAAGGAAAATGCGGCCAATTTAATATACTCTGAGGCCAGTGGAAGTAAAAGCAAGATGGAGCTATTTTAGTCTCTGTGAATCTGTTCTTGGGAATAATTACTTTGTGGAAGAAATACTACGCGATCGATGTTTTATTTCTTAACAACCTAACCTGACTCATCTTAGTTTCACAGATAATCCTTTAAAGTTTGTTTCCTTGGTGTTAGATTCCTTTCTAAAGATAAATAAACTTTGCATTTTCTTTCTTTCTTTTTTAAAGGTACTATCCAAGAAGCTGGAACATTGTTAGGCAGCAAGAATGTTCGTGTCAACTGCTTGGATGAGGTAAAATTTTAAATGTTTAATAAGATGTTTTACTTCCTATGAGAATAGATAATGTATAAAATCTAATAATAAGAGTTGTTTTCTAGCATTTGTCCTCAAGTTATATTAAGCTTTAAAGCAAATATCAGCAAGACAGGTTGCAAAAGACAAATAGCGTGTAAAAAAATGTTTAATTTTACTGGTAATCAAATAAGTGACAATTAAACCAAACTATATCATTTGGAAATGGCAACCCATTCCAGTACTCTTGCCTGGAGAATCCCATGGAGGGAGGAGCCTGGTAGGCTACAGCCCATGGGGTCGCAAAGAGTCGGACACAACTGAGTGACTGCAAACAAACAAATGGGAAACACTAGATTTATATATGCTAATGGATTAGGTATAAATTGATATCACATTCTGGAAAAAATTTTTTAGAATATTTCTCATTTTTAAACATGCATACCTTCGATCCAGCAAGTCTCCTTCTAGGGAAGGTTAACTGAACCTAAACTCTACATTATAGAACAGTTGCTATCCAAAATAACTTTCTAAGATGATGGTAATTTCTCTTCCAAGCTGTCTAGAATGGCAGCCATTAGCCATGTGTGGCTAGTAGCTACATAATTATGCAGGGCAGTTCTAGTACTATAGACAGTTAACTGAATTTGTTTCTCATGCAGAAAAGGAAGTGTTTTGTTAACCCTTTACCCACACATGGATAGCAAAATTAATATCAGAGAAAATAAAGATAAAGCAACAAACAAAAAGATGAAGACTCTTTGCTATAGAAGAATCCTCTAAGAACATGACAACCTTAAGCCTTCACTAATAAGCCTTTAAGCTTTGAGGTTCATAATGAAAAAGATGGAAATCAAAGGAGAAATTTGTAAGACCACAAAAGCATCTTCTGATTAAGTAGAAGTATTCAAGGATTGGAAGATTGGATAACCTAACAGGAGAAGGCAATGGCACCCCACTCCAGTACTCTTGCCAGGAAAATCCCATGGACAAAGGAGCCTGGTGGGCTGCAGTCCATGGGGTCGCTAAGAGTTGGACATGACTAAGCGACTTCACTTTCACTTTTCACTTTCACACATTGGAGAAGGAGATGGCAACCCACTCCAGTGTTCTTGCCTAGAGAATCCCAGGGATGGCGGAGCATGGTGGGCTGCCATCTATGGGGTCCCACAGAGTCGGACACAACTGAAGCCACTTAGCAGCAGCAGCAGCAAATCTCTGCACTGTGTTTAAGACAGAAATAGTACATCTCCATTTTACATGGAACACTGATAAAAATTTGACCATGAATGATACTAATTTGTACAGGAAAATTTTAGCTAATTTTGAACAAGGTCACCAAATGTAATATAACACTGAAAATAAAAATTTGATTCAAATAATAAAACATATAACCTGAATGCTTGCTAAAATTCTGAATAATTCTTGGCTAAAGGAAGAAATAGAAGTAGAAATTACCTACTATTTACAGCTGAAAGCACAATATTTATCAAAAGCTACTGTTGATCAAAAACTGGTGTCATGTGGCCAAAATCATATTCAGAGGAAATTTTGTAGCATTTATTATTGTACTTTAAATCTTTGTGGTGTTCTGAGCTTTCAGCTCATGAAATTAGATGAAAAATAGTATACTCAGAAAATATAGGAAATGAATTAAGAAAAATAAAATAGAAATAAAAAATTTAAAAAGTCATTAAACATAAGCAACAAAAGAAAAAACAAAAATGAAAACCTCTGTACTTCAAACCACACCATCCAAAAAAGTAAAAAGAAAACCCACAGAATGGTTTTACAGATCCTATCTGGTAAGGGATTTGTAACTGAAATGTGTTAAGAACCCCTACAACTCAATAATAAAAATTACAAATCACCCGATTTAAAAATGGGCAAAGGATCTGAATAGACATTGCTCCAAAGAAAACATACAAATGGCCAATATGCACATGAAAAAAGGCTCAAAATTAGCTGCCAGGGGAATGCAAATCAAAACTGCAGTGAGAGGCTACTTTATACCCACTAGGATGGTGAAAATAAAAGAGATGATAGCAAGTATTGGTGAGGATGTGGAGAAACTGGAACCCTCATGCTTGGCTGGTGGGAATGTAAAATGGTGCAGCTGCTCTTTAAAATGGGTTGACAGTTCCTCAAATGGTTAAACGTAAGAGTTACCATATGACACAGCAATCCTAGGTATATAACTAAGAAAAATAAAACATATGGCAATACAAAAATTTTGAACATGAATGTTTATAGCAGCGTTATTCGTAACAGCCAAAGCGCCAAAGGTGGAAACAGTTCAAAACGTCCATCAACTGATAAGTGGATAAACACAGTATGGTATATCTATGCAATGGAGTATTACTCAGTTATAAAAAGGAAAGACATCCTGGTGCATGCTACAACATGGTGAATGTCAGGTAAAATTCTGCCAAGTAGAAGAACCCAATCAAACAAGACTGTGAATCTTATATGGTTCCATTTATAGGAGAATTCAGAAATGAGCAAGTCCAGGATACAGAAAGCAGGTTCGTGGTTGACTGGGGCTGGGCAATGGGATTGGGTGGGGACCAATGGGAATGACTGTCAGTGGGCATGGTGTTTCTTTTGGGTATGACAAAAGTGTTCTGAAATTGACTGTGGTGATAGTTGTGCCACTCTGAAAATACTAAACATTATTTAACTGTAACATTAAATGGGTTAATCATATGGCAATGAAACTGTTAACAAAGAAAAGATAAAACAAAGTTATCAATTTAAGATCCCCCGCCCCCTCCCCCCAAAACAGACAGTTTGGAAAGTAGAAGCAAGAAAAGTATATGTATAAACACCAAGGAAGTAAATGAGAGCATAACTGCAGTGAGAAAAAAAAATTGTCATAACTTTTTTGTTAAAGCTAATTCATTTGGAAACCTATATGAAAGTAGTGATTTTTGTAGAAGCATTAAAATGAACATATTCATCTCATATAGAAGTATAAAAATGGAAAATAAAAAGATTTGTGTAAATGTGTTTAACTGCTAACTACCTTTTAAAGCTACAGACCTGAGTTTTACAAAATATTCAAGGACCATTTAATTCTCATTTTACACAGATTGTACCATTAATTCATAAAAATACGGGCAGATGCCCAACTCATTTTGATAAAATAATCTTAATGCTGATGCCAAAATAGGAAGAAACCCAAGCAAACTGTGGGCTCAATGCACTTTGTAAATAAGGATTCAGAAACACTATAGAAAATACTAGCAACTTTATACAGTGGTGTATCAAAAGAATAATAAGACTTAACAAAGTAAGGTTTCTCCAAGAATGACAGGATGATTCAGTTTAGAAAATCTTATGTAAATCACTACTTTACAAAGTAAAAGAGGAATATGTAGATCATCTCAATAGATATTATAATGTATTTGATAAAATTTAGCTACTGAGGGTAAAAACTCTTGAACAGATTAAGGTAGGATGGCTCTTCTGTAGCTTAATAAAAGAATAAGTTTCTGGAAACCCTCCACAAGCACTGGCATCCTAATGTTTAAAACATTAGACACACTCCTATATTATACTATCCTATGTATGTTTAAACTTGGAGAAGGAAATGGCAGCCCACTCCAGTATTCTTGTCTGGAGAATTCCAAGGACAGAAGAGCCTGGTGGGCTACCCTCCATGGGGGTCACAAAGAGTTGGACACAGCTGAGTGACTAGCACACACTAGGAGCACTAGGATCGAGACAAAGGTCCTGGACATGCTCTGAGTGAGCTGCACACAGATTTGGCCTCCTAGATATTCCTTGAACATAGAACACCAAAGAGTTTTACTCTTGAAGTCTCTTTACTGGAGCATTCTTGTCTGTTTAGTTGCTGAGCTGTGTCCAGCTCTTTGCAACCCCATGGACTGTAGTGCACCAAGCTCCTTTATCCATGGGATTTCCAAGCAAGAATACTGGAGTGTGTTGCCATTTTCTTCTCCAGGGGATCTTCCTGACCCAGGAATCAAACCTGCATCTCCTGCTCTGGCAGGAGGATTCTTTACCACTGAACCACTCGGGGAGCCCATTCTTCTTCTAGTTATTAAATATTTACATCCTTCCTCCAGGACTTTGTTCAAAATGCCACCTTGTCAGAGGCATATTCTTTGACTGTCCTTTTAAAAATAATAACCTCCTCTAACCTTCTGGCATTCCCTCTCCCGCTTATGCAATGTTGTCTCCCTATAGCGTTTATTATCACCATCTGCCTTGTCACCCCTACTAAAATTTAAGTGCCCAGGACTTAGACTTTAGGGGCTTGGGCTTTGTTCATTGCTACCCACAGTGCGTAGGTTTGTCTGACATAGCTTAGGCACTCGGTAAGTATTTGCTGAATGAATGTTTTTTTAAATGATAATAGAGTTATAACTTAGCAGACTAATATTGATGAATTCTTTAAGAGTTACGAGAGAGAAACTTTAATTATTTTTAATGTCATCATATCTAAAGTGTTTAAAACTACTCCCTTATTATTTTCCTATTACTACTGCCAAGAAACTTTGACAACTCCTACTAAGTTGCCTCTTGTACAACCTCCCAATAATTCTCACGTCAACATAACCTCTGATAATATTGAGGACTATGTTCATAAGAATAGTCTAGAATCATTAAAAACAATTTAAATTATGTTAGTACTCTAAAATTTGCCAAAAATGAGATTATATATTTTAGAGAGGTTTTCACCCAAAACAACTGAAATTCCAGCACTCACAGAGTCTCTCCTGGGTTCTGAGAAAATTTACTTATAGGAAACAGCTCATTTATTTATCCACCAAGTGGTTTTAGATACTTAACATATAAGGTTGGATATTCATTGGATATGGACAAAACATGTGGAGACTAAACAGTGTGGCCTAGTGTAAATACTACCGATCATTTCTCCATATTCATATAATCATATATATGACCAAATCATATTTATGATTGAAATATAAATGTGATTTTGAGGATCATTGTTTTAAAAATGAGGGCACTTTAATATACATTTCCTGCATCTTGTTGTTCTCATTGGCGGCAGTAATTCATGAAAATTTCTTCAATTCACTAAATACAGATGAATTCAATCAGTACATAATAATATTCTATGCTATGGATATACCATATTCAACTTTCCCCTTGATATGTATTCTATTTATTTTAAGGTTTTTCCTTACTTTTCTTTCTTTTGTAGTGCGTTTGTATCTCTTTGTTCCGTTTGTTTCTTCAAGAGCTATGTGTAGGCGAGATGAGAGCTCTGATAAATTTAGTTTCAGTCTTGCCCTGGCCATTTTATTAGTTAAGTGAGGTTGAGCGATTCTTCTCTGAATCTGTTTGCTAATCTGTTGAAAAGCTGTGGTAATGAAACTATCTTTTTTCTTTAAAAAAATTTTTTTAAATATAAATTAATTTATTTTAATTGGAGGCTAATTACTTTACAACATTGTATTGGTTTTGCCATACACTGACATGAATCCGCCACGGGTGTACACGTGTTCCCCATCCTGAACCCCCCTCCCACCTCCCACCCCATCCCATCCCTCTGGGTCATCCCAGTGTACCAGCCCCAAGCATCCTGTATCCTGCATCGAACCTGGACTGGCAATTGGTTTCACATATGATAATATACGTGTTTCAATGCCATTCTCCTAAATCATCCCACCCTTACCTCTCCCACAGAGTCCAAAACACTGTTCTATACGTCTGTGTCTCTTTTGCTGTCTCGCATACAGGGTTATCGTTACTATCTTTCTAAATTCCATGTATATGCGTTAGTATACTGTATTGGTGTTTTTCTTTCTGGCTTACTTCACTCTGTATAATCGGCTCCAGTGAAACTATCTTTTTTTCCTCAGCAGTTTATAGAAGATCCAAGTGGGAAGTGAGTATAAAAATGTAGATTATAAAGATGGTTTTATTAATTCCTTTTATTTTGTGTTCTAACTTAATTGCATAAATTGTTCACAGGTGGGGGAAAGGAAAATAAGTAAAATTAATATTTTTTTCCCTTTCTGTTAAAGAATGGAATGACTCCTCTAATGCATGCTGCATATAAAGGGAAACTTGATATGTGCAAATTACTTTTACGACATGGAGCTGATGTAAACTGTCATCAACATGAACATGGATACACAGCCCTCATGTTTGCTGCACTTTCTGGTGAAGTTTCAGCATTTATTCTAATACATTAATAATAGTCACCTGTACAAATTTCTTATATGTATATTTTTTCATTAAGTGTGTTTTTGTTGTAGTAATTTTAAGATCATGTCTTATGGAAAGACATGATGGGAATTGGTTTTGAAAAGGTACAATGTATGAAATATGTTATATAGTTAATTTGGTGATGTTTCTTCAGTTATTTAAATCACCTGATTCTGTTGATGGTGTGCTTTGTTTAGAGTCATGAAGCTTGATCTGTTATTCTTACAAGTTAGTTCCTTTGATGTTCTATAGTTTTATATTTTGAAGTAACACTGAAGCTTCTTTGTTGTTCTGTTGACACAATAGCTGCTATATAGAGCAATTTGCTTCACTGACATTTCTGTATGAAATAGGGTGATCTGTTTAGAAACTTAACTCTGATTCATGTTTCTTATAATTTGTGAATGAAGACAACTTGGGAAGTATCTAAAATTAAGTGGAATTATCTGCACTTGTTACAGTTTTTAAGAAAATATGTAATATAATATTATGCTTTGAAAGCAGTAACCTGTAGTTTTTTAATCCTAGAACTGGAAGGCATTTCTAAGCATAACATAAAATATAGGCTTCAAAAAGGGCAACAGTGCCTAATTTGATTACATAAAATCTTAATTTTTCCATATGTAGAAAATAACCTACATTTAATTTAAAATTTAAATTAAACAATATGGAAAATAGTTATTACATGTCTTGAAGGCTGTTCAGTTCAGTTCAGTCACTCAGTCGTGTCCGATTCTTTGTGACCCCATGGACTGCAGCATGCCAGGCTTCCCTGTCCATCACCAACTCCCGGACCTTACTCAAATTCATGTCCATTGAGTTGGTGATGCCATCCAACTCTCTCATCCTCTGTCGTCCCCTTCTCCTGCCTTCAGTCTTTCCTAGCATCAGGGTCTTTTCCAGTGAGTCAGTTCTTTGCATCAGGTGGCCAAAATATTGGAGTTTCAGCTTCAATATCAGTCCTTCCAATGAATATTCAGGCCTGATTTCCTTTAGGATGGACTGGTTTGATCTCCTTGCAGTCCAAGGGACTCAAGAGTCTTCTCCAACACCACAGTTCAAAAGCATCAATTATTCGGCACTCAGCTTTCATTATGGTCCTACTCTCACATCCATACGTGACTACTGAAAAAGCCACAGCTTTGACTAAATTGACCTTTGTTAGCAAAGTAATGTCTCTGCTTTTTAATATTTTGTCTAGGTTGGTTATAGCTTTTCTTCCAAGGAGTAAGCATCTTTTAATTTCATGGCTTCAATCATCATCTGCAGTGATTTTAGAGATCAAAAAATAAAGTCTGATACTGTTTCTATTGTTTCCCCATCTATTTGCCATGAACTGAGGACCAGATGCCATGATCTTCATTTTCTGAATGTTGAGCTTTACGTTAACTTTTTCACTCTTATCTTTCACTTTCATCAAGAGGCTTTTTAGTTCCTCTTCACTTTCTGCCATAAGCGTGGTGTCATCTGCATATCTGAGGTTATTGATATTTCTCCTGGCAATCTTGATTCCAGCTTGTGCTTCCTCCAGCTCAGCGTTTCTCATGATGTACTCTGCATAGAAGTTAAATAAGCAGGGTGACAATATACAGCCTTGACGTACTCCTTTCCCAATTTGGAACCGTCTGTAGTTCCATGTCCACTTCTAACTGTTGCCTTTTGACCTACATACAGATTTCTCAGGAGGCAGGTCAGGTGGTTTGGTGTTTCCATCTTTAAGAATTTTCTACAGTTTGTTGTGATCCACACAGTCAAAGGCTTTGGCATAGTGAATAAAGCAGAAGTAGACGTTTTTCTGGTATTCTCTTGCTTTTTCAATGCATCAGCGGATGTTGGCAATTTAATATCTGGTTCCTCTGCCTTTTCTAAATCCAGCTTGAACATCTTAAAGGGTGATATCATTATATATGTAGGGTTCTTATAAATCAATTGGAAAACAACAAATACGACAGTAGACAATTAGAAAATTGAACAGGAACAAAAGAAATACAACTGACTAAACTCAAAACTGCTCTCACAAACAATCAGAGAACATCAGATTAGGACAACAAATGGTAGTTTTTCACTTACAGTATTGGCAGAGGTTAAAGAGGAGTGATACAGCCCAGCATGGGTGTGGGGACTTTTGTGCACTGTATTGGGAAGTGCACATGAGCCTAACTTGCTGGGAGGCTGCCTGGTAAAATGCATTTAAAATGTATATAACCTTTGATCCTACAGTGTTTTCCAGGAACTGTTCCTAAGGAAATTATAATTCATCCTTGCAAAAAGTAATGGAAAATGCTATTCACTGAGTATCGTTTATAATAGCAAACGATCTGTAATGATTCCTATAGTCAAAGAATGCAAATGAAATATCTGTGAATGTTTAAACAGGACAAAGCGTAGAAAGATAGGTCCTCAACCGTCAGCAGTTATCTCAAGGCCTCTAGGAGTAAGGGAGGGGATGAGTTAGTAGACATTAGTGAGGGCTTTGATTCATTTTCTTTTTTCTGCCTTTGTTTTTGTTGTTATTTTGTTTTGACTTTATACTAAGCAAGGGAAAACATACTTTGTCTTGTTTTTTTAAAAAAGTGATACTCAGTTCTGTGCCATTTTTGTACTACTTCAGTGTTTTCTATTCTTTTCTAGGAAATAAGGTTGATTTTTCTGTGGGTTCTGTCGCATTTTACTTTTTACTGTAGTTATGATAAATATTTTGGGAAAAATGAAAATATCCACCAGATAGAAATCTGAAACTAATTGGGGGGAAAAAGAGTATGGATTATTTAAAAGGCAGTATTTGAATTGGGCATTCCTTATTTTTAACAAATGTTTCTTTTTAACTCTAGGTAATAAAGACATCACGTGGGCAATGCTAGAAGCTGGTGCCGAAACAGATGTTGTCAACTCTGTAGGAAGAACAGCAGCTCAGATGGCAGCCTTTGTGGGTGAGTTTTTAGGATAGTTTTACATTAGGTTATACCCCAAATTTCCCCCGTGGAAAAAAATGCCACTTTGCTTCTCAGAGTGTAAATTCTGTCATGTGTTCTTTTAAAAAAGCAAACGTTTACAGTTTTGTCTAACTTAGTGAAACACCTAATGACATTTTGGAGGACATGAACATGTTTCAAATTTCCACTCTGAGATAGAGAGTGTGGTGAGGCCTTTCTGTTATAGTCAAATGCATGAATGAGAATAGTTTACTCCTCTAAGGAAGTAGTTAAACCTAGTATTTAAGAATAAGAACTGTGGAGTCAATGATCTGGGTTGAATTCTGTTTGTACCACCTAATAGGAAGTTACTTAATGATTCTGATCTTCAGGATAATGGTTCAGTTCAGTTCAGTTCAGTCACTCAGTCGTGTCCGACTCTTTGCGACCTCATGAATCTCAGCACCCCAGGCCTCCCTGTCCATCACCAACTCCCAGAGTTCACCCAGACTCACATCCATCGAGTCAGTAATGCCATCCAGCCATCTCGTCCTCGGTCGTCCCCTTCTCCTCCTGCCCCCAATCCCTCCCAGCATCAAAGTCTTTTCCAATGAGTCAACTCTTTGCATGAGGTAGCCAAAGTACTGGAGCTTCAGCTTTAGCATCATTCCTTCCAAAGAAATCCCAGGGCTGATCTCCTTCAGAATGGACTGGTTGGATCTCCTCGCAGTCCAAGGGACTCTCAAGAGTCTTCTCCAACACCACAGTTCAAAAGCATCAATTCTTCGGTGCTCAGCCTTCTTCACAGTCCAACTCTCACATCCATACACAACCACAGGAAAAACCATAGCCTTGACTAGATAGACCTTAGTCAGCAAAGTAATGTCTCTGCTTTTGAATATCTAGGTTGGTCATAACTTTTCTTCCAAGAAGTAAGTGTCTTTTAATTTCATGGCTGCAGTCACCATCTGCAGTGATTTTGGAGCCCCAAAAAATGAAGTCTGACACTGTTTCCAGTGTTTCTCCATCTATTTCCCATGAAGTGATGGTACCAGATGCCATGATCTTTGTTTTCTGAATGTTGAGCTTTAAGCCAACTTTTTCACTCTCCACTTTCACTTTCATCAAGAGGCTTTTTAGTTCCTCTTCACTTTCTGCCATAAGGGTGGCGTCATCTGCATATCTGAGGTTATTGATATTTCTCCCAGCAATCTTGATTCCAGCCCAGCGTTTCTCATGATATACTCTGCATAGAAGTTAAATAAGCAGGGTGACAATATACAGCCTTGACGTACTCCTTTTCCTATTTGGAACCAGTCTGTTGTTCCATGTCCACTTATAACTGTTGCTTCCTGACCTGCATATAGGTTTCTCAAGAGGCAGGTCAGGTGGTCTAGTAGTCCCATCTTTCAGAATTTTCCACAGGTTATTTTGATCCACACAGTCAAAGGCTTTGGCATAGTCAATAAAGCAGAAATAGATCTTTTTCTGGGACTCTCTTGCTTTTTCGATGATCCAGCAGATGTTGGCAATTTGATATCTGGTTCTTCTGCCTTTTCTAAAACCAGCTTGAACATCAGGAAGTTCACGGTTCACGTATTGCTGAAGCCTGGCTTGGAGAATTTTGAGCATTACTTTACTAGCATGTGAGATGAGTGCAATTGTGCGGTAGTTTGAGCGTTCTTTGGCATTGACTTTCTTTGGGATTGGAATGAAAACTGACCTTTTCCAGTCCTGTGTCCACTGCTGAGTTTTCCAAATTTTCTAGCATATTGAGTGCAGCACTTTCGCAGCATCATCTTTCAGATTTGAAACAGCTCAACTGGAATTCCATCACCTCCACTAGCTTTGTTCATAATGATGCTTTCTAAGGTCTACTTGACTTCACCTTCCAGGATGTCTGGCTCAGCAACCCCAAGAAGATGAAATCAGTAAAACTCAGTTTATTTCTCCACATTCTCTGTGTTTGTCAGGCATCAGAACTTTCCTTTCCTCCTCTACCACTACCATGAGCTGTGGCCTTGGCTGAGACAGTCTAGAATTTTTAGTACCAATATATCATTAGAATGTCATCCACGGTGTGTTCCTTCTCCTTTAGCAGTCCCCACCATCTACAGTATAATTTCTCTGTCATGCTGTCTCCGCCCATTGGGATTAACTGTCCCTGCTACCAAGGGCTGTTGTTCTTTCTCTACACTCTCTTTTCTTCTTGCTCCATCTTGATCATTGTTCTCATTATAGGACCTTCTCAGATGGTACATAGGTTGCACATGGTTTGAAACACATCATAACCAAAGCTATCTTCTTCTCTGAAATGCAAGTTGTGTCTTGGCTTGTTCCATGATTCTTGTATCCCTGCTCTGTTCTCTTATATGTAGACATTACTCCACAGTTTTCTAAATCCTGGTTTTGCGAATGTGATTTGTCTTTGTCAGCTTTTCGTTTCTTATGCTAGAAGTGTGTTTGAATTTCAGTTTATCCTTGAAAGTAAAAAATTGTACTGGATGTGTCTGATTGTATTTATGTTCTCATTAATCCTGCCTAGGACCGACTCCGTGAGCCCATTTAGTCTCGAAGACTCAAGTCCAGTGACAGTAATGATGGAACCCAAAGTGGTCCCCACCCAGCTCCCACTGCTAGCATTTATTTTCTATATAAATAGGACTGTTTTATTTGCATGTATTCCCAATTCATAAATTAAAAACTAATAAAGCTAAATATTTAACAATTTCAGTTATAAAAAATTAAATATACATTAAGAACTTATAAAGAAAAACTTAAATATATATGTAAATCACTCTGCTGCTGCTGTTGCTAAGTCGCTTCAGTCATGTCCGACTCTGTGCGACCCCATAGATGGCAGCCCACCAGGCTCCCCCATCCCTGGGATTCTCCAGGCAAGAACACTGGAGTGGGTTGCCATTTCCTTCTCGAGTGCGTGAAAGTGAAAAGTGAAAATGAAGTTGCTCAGTTGTGTCCGACTCTTCGCAACCCATGGACTGCAGCCTACCAGGCTTCTCCTCCCATGGGATTTTCCAGGCAAGAGTACTGGAGTGGGGTGCCATTTCCTTCTCCTGTATATCACTCTAACAGAAATTATTGGTGGATTATTTAAAATATCAGAATAACCTAAGCGATATCTAAAATGAGAAAGATAAATCTTGAAAAAAAATGACATGTTTTTTTCCTTCTCACAAAGGTGTAATTTTAAGAAATGCTTAGTCCTGTGATCGTGTCATTAGTATATAGCCATTATTTTTATGCACAGATATTTCCAACTGCTAACAAGGCTTTTTCTGAGTATCCTAATTAGGAGACTGATGAGAAGATGTAGTTACAAGCTAAGTCTATGTTTTCCTCCCTCTGATTCTTTTAACTTCAAATTTTCCTAGGTCTCTTTATATGTTGAGAAGCTTTTTTAAAGTATCTTTTTTTTTTTTTTTAAACAGGAACATCTTTCTTTTTATTAAAGCTGGATGTGTTTTAGAGCTTCCCTGGTGTTTTAAAAAAAGCAGTGCAATTTGTCTTCATCTGTAGTTGCTTCATGTAAGCTGTAAATTCCTGCACACTGTTATCTGTGTTAGTTTTGGTTCCTGTAATGTTTACATGTTGCTTGCAATATATTTGCTTGATTGTCATTTTCCTCCCTTCTTGAAAACTATGTAGGTAGAAATGATCTTTCCAAACAGAACACTTTATATCTTTAGTATTTCTTGTTATTGTTTGACTTCTCAAGATATATATAATGGAGATTTTGGTTTCAAAAAAGAACAAGAAAGTGATGTTTCAGTATTTACCAATAGCATCAAACACCAAAACTGATACGTGATCACTACTAAAATTTGCTTTCAAATCATGACTGTGTTGTTTTTCTCATTTGTTTAATTATTAATTCTCTATCCATTCTTTTCTTTTCCTTTTTTACCCCTGGATCTGTTTTTTTCAGCTCTCTCATCTTTCCTGTAGTGATTTCTAGATCCTAATTTTTAATCTATTTTGAGATATTTTATCTACCTCATCTTCTGCATTACTATTTTAGTTCTCCATTGTAACCAGAATTGCTCTTCTCAGTTTGTCTGTTAACTTCTAAAAATGGAATCTCTCTGTGGTCCATGAGAGTCTCTTTACATACAGCAATTGATCTGCTTAAGTATTCGTTGGTGGTTGTCTTTATGGTTTGGTTGTGGAGTGGTTGTAGTAGATGAAGTCGCTCAGTCGTGTCTGACTCTTCGCAACCCCATGGACTGCAGCCTACCAGGCTCCTCCTCCCATGTTCCACGGAAGAGGCCCTCTGTTGGAGACATGGCATAGTCTTTCGAGATTGGATCCACTCGGATCTGCATCTCCTAGGCAGTCAGGTAAAGCTGACAGGGTCATGGAGCCATGAAGGGCTGTGCCATCTCTCTATACCTCTGGGCCCAGGGTCAACAAACCAGGAAATATTTCAGCCTCTGCTGACGCACAACTCTTGGGTTATCCTCGAACTCTTGGGCAAGCTGAGAACTTGACCAGCCTCAAAAATCCACCTGGCCCACAGTGCAGTCACCTTGCAAGTCACCTATTGTCAGCAGGATTGAGCAGATGCTCCCTGGACCATACACAAGTGGGCAGGGGCCACACGGGCCACCCAGAGCAGGCCCCTCTCCCAGAGCCCTGGCATCTGGGTCTGCTCCGCAGGACTCTTTCAGCCTTCATCAGGCAGAAAGGAGGAAGAAGTCTGTTTTGCAGAGATTCCTGGAAAAGCCTGCAATTGCAGATGTGCCCTGCTTGTCCAGAGGGGCCACTTCTTGCTCCAGAGAAGTAGTGGAGAAGGAGCCAGCAGGGAGGAAGCAGCAGGAACACACAGTCAGGCTGCCAGCTTCTCCAGGGAAGGTTCTGCTTTCCTAGAACAGTGTTTACCTCTGGGGATTGGCTTCCAAAAGTGGCACAGGGATCTATGAGGAGCTACAGTGTGGATTCCAAGCTTACGGAAGCAAAAGCTTTTTCTCTAATTCATTTCACAAAAAGGCCAAGCTTTTCTCAAATCCAAGGGGAGGAGAGATTAGCTTAACAAAATGGCTAGTAATTATAATGACAATAAGAAACTTAATACAGAATAAATTTAGATTTTGTGTAAAGAAAGCCAGATGTGATTAGGGAAGAATGAACATCATTTGTGTAGGAGTGGAAGAAGAAACATGTAAATTATGCGCAACTTTATTAAATATTTAGGGCCAATTTTAAGTAGAACACTGCTTTTTTATGATTGTTGTTATCTGCATAATCTTCTTATGTATTGTAGATTCTGTGTCTTTAAAGGGGGATTATTTCTTGACTTTGAAAAGCATGCTTATAGATGTTTCCTAAAACATTTTACCTCTCCCCTTCCTCCTCTACTCTCCGAAAAGTTACGGACATTGACGCATGTTTACTTCAGAAAACAGAACAATGTAATGAAAAAATGGAAAATGTCTAATTTTGAATGATAAAACAATACATTTTTAATTTTCCTATTAAAAGGTCAACATGATTGTGTGACTATAATCAACAATTTCTTTCCTCGAGAGAAACTGGATTATTACACTAAGCCCCAGGGACTGGATAAAGAACCAAAACTGCCCCCAAAGTTGGCAGGCCCACTGCACAAAATTATCACTACAACAAATCTTCATCCTGTCAAGGTACTGTAGTTTATCGTATTTGCTTTCTATTTAAATTGTGTGTGCGTGTGTGTGTGTGCGCGCATGCATGCGTGCGTGCTTAGTTATGTCTGACTCTTTGCAACCCCATAGACTGCAGCCCACCAGGCTCCTCTGTCCATTGGAACTTTCCAGGCAAGAATACTGGAGTGGGTTGCCATTTCCTTCTCTAGGGGATCTTCCCAAACCAGGGATGGAACCCCAGTCTCCTGCATTACAGGCAAATTCTTTACCGTCTGAGCCACCAGGGAAGCCCATTTATATATTGCTTTAGAATTTAAACTGCTCTTAGTATATGGGTCCTAATTGTCTTGGGTTGCTTTTTGTTGATGTAAAACTTGTGATAGGCTCTCCCGTTCAGTTAATACAGTGAAGTAGTGCTCTTGTTTGAAACCTACAAGAGAGTGAGGGACACAGACCAGAGCAAGAGGAAGAGCAAGGCAGGGAGGTCGGTTCAGCCAAAACCTAGCTTCCACTTCATCTCACAGTGAGCTCTGTTTATTAGTGGCTCCAGAGAGGCAAGGAAACCAGGGTTTCCTGTATCAGTATGTCATGGTTGAAGTCTGTCCCCAGGGGGAAAGGACAGCCGCCCAGATGGTGCCAAGTGAGGTGGCTGTCTCTGGATGAAGGGAGTTCCCCGAGGAAGGAGGCAGCTCTGAGCCATAGCAGCCAAAATTCCCAGTCACAGGAACCTGGTATTTGGGCCTGGTAACGAGGATCTGGGTGAGGGAGCAACAGCATCCAGTACAATAATTATCCTTCCAGGCAGTGTTTGGGAATGTAATCATGAACACATTTCTTTCATGCAAGTAGGTATCTGATGCATTTAAGTAGTACAGTTCTTCCAGTAAATAGTCAAATCACACAGATTTTCAAACTTTGTAAACCAACTTGGAAGTTTGCATAGCATACCTGGGAATCTTCAAGGATTATCCTGAACTATTCCCACTGCTATTTTCTTCATACTCTATTTATGACCTTTTTGCCTTTAAAATGATTATGTTTTGAAAAATTAATCCAAATGAACATAATTGTTTCCATGAGTCATCTCAGGAAACAGCGCTGACCTTTTTCAGACTTCCTTGTCTGCCATATGCCTTCATTCATAATGTATAGATTTGATAGTAACTCAGAGCTATTTGGGAGTTTCTTTGGTTTGTTTTTTAATATTTATGTATTTATTTGACTGTGTTGGGTCCTAGTTGCGGCATGTGGGATCTAGTTCCCTGACTAGGGATTGAACCCGAGTCCTCTGCATTGGAAGTGCAGTATGTACTGAAATGGATTTCCTTAGTCTGTTACAAAAGAAAAATCTGGAATATACTGATCGTCATTAGAGTAGGTGGACAGCTCTCATGAAGTAACTATTTTGAAGACTAACACACACTTAGAGATATAAGTTTTAAATTATATGTAATATTATTACTTTATTGCTGCATCCCTTGGCATATGGTCTTTTGAAGCTTGAGGAACACACAAATAAAAAAATACCTTTCATGTGGCCCTTCCCCCAAGTTATTAATAGTGTTCTGGGCCATCAAGAGAGATGACAAAGTAGCAGATCCTTTCCCACACAACGGACAAGTGCAATCTATTCTGCTTTTATTTTTTAAAACTCAAATGTTTTACTTGACATTTTGAAAGAACCACGAGATGCAACACTTGTGATCCTCGCTGGGCAAAAAAGAAATTCTGCCATGGAACAGGTGTGTGTGTTTCTCGTGGAAATTTTATAGGACTTAGAATTTAACCGTTAGAAAAATACTTAACCTCTCCTGTTTTAGTCTTTCTTTCCCTTCCAACACATGCAGGAAAGACAGAACTCTTGGAAATGACGACATTGTCTCTGTGGTACTCTTTCTATTAGGAGTGGAGCGGTCTGGGGTGGGAAAACAGGAGTTTGCCTAGGCATACAGCATTTCTCAATGCAGAGTACGTGTGTGGTTTTATAAGGCCTTCATCACTCCCCCTCCAGTCTGAGCATGACTCAGGGGTCCCCAACATCTGGGATCTAATGCCTGGTCATCTGAGGTAGAGCTGATGTAATAATAATGGAAATAAAGTACACAATAAAGGTAATACACTTGAATCACCCTGACACTATCTCCTCCCCAATCCCCTTCTCCTCCATGGAAAAATTGTCTTGCACAAAACCAGTACCTGGTGCCAAAAAGATTGGGGACCACCACATTACAGGATATTTTGGGTTTGATTGATTTAAAGATATTTTCTGTATGTTTCTGATTCACTGTGTCTTATGTCTGTTTCCACCCTTTGAGATTACAGTAATTTCAATTATTGTGACAATTGGGTCTGTAGAGTAATTTCTGTTGTTTACACAGAACCTAGTCTCTCAGGGTTAAATATCCCAAGAATTATTGTACCTGCAGTTACCTTTAAAGGCACATATTTTGCCTAAGTTAGATTAAGGGTATATTTATACAGACAAATTGTAAACTAAAATAGCCTACATTTTATTTTTTAGAGCACTTGGTTTTATGAGAGACTACACTATGATTATAGTACCTTCTTTCAGACCAGACCTTGCCTTTTGTAGATATAGTCTATTTGCTTGAAAACCTTTCTTTATCCACACTTGAGTTAAAAGCTGCCCAGTTGCTTTGTTTATGGACCATTTTCATTGCTTTACCCCTTTTCAAGCTGACATGGGTCTTCAGAGGGCATATTATAAAAAAAAGTAACTAATAGCCACCAGTCAAATCAAAGACCTTTAAAAATAAGCACAGTCCAACACTTGATTCAAGTGTACCTTTTGCCACAGTGTACCTAACACAGATACATTTGTGAGGAGGTTAAGTGGCTGCTATAGCAATAAGGATGTTTGTTTTCAACAGGGACTTAGGGAGTTGTGCTGATGGCCAAGATATAGACGTTTATAATGGAGAAAAACAGGCAAAAGGAAGAATGACAATAGAGTTTAGCAGGGTCTGTAAGTGATCAGAAGATAGATGTGTGCAAGTGATCCTGTTTTTTGATGATTAACATGATTTTTAAGCCCAGAATTTATTTATTCATCCTCAGTAATTATTAATAATAATGTTTCCATTTATAATAAATATCCCTTTATAATGCTTCAGAGACTAAAGGAAGGAAACTAATTCAAGTATTCTTTCTTTTGTGTGCAGCTATGATAAATGCTTCCATGAGCTCATCGTTGAGCTGTGGGTATATATCATTTTTCATTGTGTTTGGACTTCCCTGGTGGCTCAGCTGGTAAAGAATATGCTGGGTTCAATCCCTGGGTCCAAGAGATCCTCTGGAGAAGGGAATTGCAACCCACTGCAGTATTTTTGCCTGGAGAATTCCATGGACAGAGGAGCCTGGCAGGCTAGTCCATGAAGTTTCTGACATATATTATAAAGTAAATAAAGTCTAATGTCTTAAACAAAAAAAATCATTAATCTGGGTTCTATTTGGGGTGTTTGTTTTTTTTTTTAAAGAATTCTCACATCCAAGTTTAGATCCTATGATTTGATTCATAATGTATACAAAATATTGAGCAAACGGCATTAAGTGATGGTAGTTGATAGGAGAAATATAAATAATTAATGATTCTTTTCTTCTCTGCCACAAATTAACTTTTGAATTATATAATGGTAGAGGAAGTTGTCAGCAAATTTATCAATAAGGATTCTGATTATACTTATTTCATGCAGTCTAGTTTATTATTGAGTGCTATATTTGAAGTAAAAGACTGGGCTGTGTATCAGTAGAGTCAGAAATAAGTAAAAGTCTTATTTTAATTTAACAAGAACATTTAGTTTATGTTAAATTTTCACGTAGGAGGCTTGGGCATGGGTTTTCCTTAAGTTAACAATTACCTTGCTCCTTGTCTAAAGAAAAGGATCTGATTCATGAAATCCACCATCTGTTGTTTCCTAACGTTTTGGTTACCTGGGATAGGTATTTTACTGTGACACATAGGTTAACAAACACTGAATGACTTTCTGCTCTGAGAACACAGTTGTGCCTCTGTTTCCCACATATTTACATTACTGTTATGTTATACGGATTTGTACAGGTGTCCTATGCAATCAATAAAGAAGAAAATACTCCTTCTTACACTGAATTTAGGCTTAATCTGTGTGTATTTGGGAAGTGTAAGACCCATAATTCATCATGTTGGATAACTCTCCTTTACCCTCTTTTAAAAATCTAGTTTTACTTTCCTCTTTCATCTATTCATATTAATGATTAGAAGCATATTAGGAAAATTTCCACAGAGAAATGTAGTTAATAACCAATACACCTTTTATTTTTAGACTTCTGCCTATAAAACCCTCATTTCCTTATAATTAACAAGAATGAATGAGAATTGTGGTTTTCCTAGCCATGAAATCCTAATGCTCAGTAATATTAGCTAAAAGTAGTGATTGCTCTGTGATTTGTTTCTGTATATAAAGGGTGTACAAATATGCCATGCTTATCTTTAGTAAGAGAGCTTCCCTAGCTCAGGCGATAAAGAATCTGCATGCAGAATGGGAGATCCAGGTTCAATCCCTTGGTCAGGAAGATCCGCTGGAGAAGGGAATGGCTACCCACTCTAGTACTTGCCTGGACAATCCCATGGGCAGAGGGAGCCTGATGGGCTACAGTTCATGGGGTTGCAAAAAGTTGGACACCACTGAGTGACTAACATTTTTATCTTGAGTAAAAGAGCTTTTAACAGATATAGAAACCATGATTCCAAATGGCCAACTAATACTTAGTTTAACTGGATGGAAAATCACACAATAACTTTGAAATATAGAGTTCAAGAGATTTCATGATGTCCTTCTGTTATTAGTTTTACAAGTTGATCAGTGGCAATTTGTATTTTTATTTGAATTAACATAGCAAATATGTGACCATGAGAAAGACTTCATTTGGTAATCAAAACTGACTGCCTAAATTGAGCACGGAAAAATCTCTTATGGAATTTCTAAGCTCACTGGGGTTTCTTCTAGATTGTGATGCTTATAAACGAGAATCCTCTGCTGGCAGAAGAAGCAGCTCTGAATAAATGCTACAAGGTGATGGATTTGATTTGTGAGAAATGTATGAAGCAAAGAGACATGAATGAAGTACTGGCTATGAAAATGCATTACATCAGCTGTATCTTTCAGAAATGTATTAACTTCTTAAAAGACAGAGAAAATAAATTGGACACTCTGATCAAAAGGTACAGTTTTTACCACGTCATGTATAAAATATACTCAAATGGATCATGTTTTATTATGTGAAATCTCATTATGGCTTTAAAAATTAAACATTTTAGCAGCAGCTGTTATTGTTGAGATCACATTTAATCTGCCAGAAACCAGGGGCCCTGGATTGACTATTCCATTCTGTAGTATTTACAGCATTTTTGCCATCCTAAATTATGGGTGAGAAATCTGAAGTTTGGAGAGGTTAAAAAGCATTTGTAAAATCATGCTGCTAGAAGGTAGCCCAAGTCCAGGGGTCAGATTCTCATGATTTTACTAAGAAAAGAGAACTAAGTTGGAAGGGTGTGACTTAATCAGAGTTTACATTCTTTGTTCAAATAACTGCCATGGTAATAAGTAACTAGCTAATCTGATAAATGTCTAGTGTGTTTTACGTCAGGGGTCACCTTTTAAAATACATCCCTGGGCTCCTAAACCTGATAAGACCTGGCCTAATGGGCAGGTGGAATAGCAATTTGAATTGAATCAATCCTCATGAGGTGACTACACAGTGAAAATCATAAGCAGCAAAGAAAAGTGAAAGTGTTGATCACTCAGTCATGTCTGACTCTGCAACCCCATGGGCTGTAGCCCGCCAGGCTCCTCTGTCCATGGAATTCTCCAGACAAGAATACTGGAGTAGACTGCCTTGCCCTCCTCCAGGGCATCCTCCCAACCCAGGGATCAAACCCCGGTCTCCTATACTGCAGGCAGATTTGTTACCCTTGGAGCTACCAGGGAGGCCCACAGAGCGAGGAAGGAACTACTCGAAGTTCATGTGTTCAGCTGGGAGGAAATGCTTGGCAATTCAATTCCAGTTACTCTTTTCAAACTATCTTTCAGCTTGTTAAAAGGCCGAGCTTCTGATGGCTTTCCAGTATATCAAGAAAAGATCATTCGAGAAAGTATCAGAAAATTTCCTTATTGTGAAGCTACTCTCCTCCAGCAGCTGGTGCGAAGCATTGCTCCTGTCGAAATCGTAAGGCTCTTCCTAACTAGGTTAACTCCGTCAGTAAGACCTAATTACCATATTTTATACAATTAGAGGCATGTTCTCCTTAGCATTATTTAGTTACCTAATGAAGGCATAATTATCTTAAGGAAAATTTCGGAAACAAACATGGAGATAAATTTGCCTGCTAACATTGTTTCTGTTTATGCGTTTTCCCTCTGTCAGACCTCTTCTTTCATTTATAGAGCTCATGGTTTAATCCACAGTATTTCCTTAGATCAGAATATAGATATTATAGTTACAGTGGATATTTACGTTTTTAATGACAAGGTGAAACCTCAGTGGTGGGGTCACATCCAGTACGTAATACAGACCCACGTTTGTTTTCATATGTAGCTTGTGAAAAACTAGCATAAAATCCCACACTAGATGGAAGTAGGAATTGAATGTCTACCTTGATGGTTTCCTGTCGGGGAGATGTGAGAGGATGAGTTATGGGAAAGCGCATTGTGTATCCTGCTAAACAGTCTTAAAGTATGTCCCACTTCTTAGATCCTCCCTTAACGCCTCTGATTTTATAAATTTTCCACACATTAAAAAAAAGTCTATTTATACTTAACAGTTATGGGAAGTAAGTTTGAACTTTATTATCTGTTCTTAACTTTCGTCATGTATTTATTTAAGTGGTATTAAAGACACTCCCTGCCTTCTCTATTTTGGATAGCTTTCAGATCACCTTATCTATACCAATTATGCTTTAACACATTTCAGTGAAATCCCTTATCAGCCTTTGTGTATTAGGTAAGAAACTGATCCCAACACTGTTACCGTCCATGCCTTCCTCCCTCCCTCTGGCAATGTCTGGTCTTCTCTGCCTTCGCTAGGCTGTTGTATCATTCTCAGCCTGAAAAAATCAGGACTAAAAATGAGTTCCAGGTGCTCCTTTTATATATTAAGATTTCATCCAGTCAGAACCATTAAAGAAGAAAGGCCTAAGAAGACAAGATGATTTCATGAAGTTCATGCATTGATTTATTCCTGAGAGTTCACCATGATTTCACACAGAGATTCTTTCCGCTTGCTCTTTAATACACTTGGCTATTTGGTGTTTAAGTTTTTGGAAGTTTAAAGTTAGTGTATTATGAGGGTAGCTTATCAGTTATGAATGTGTTTTGGCTGTGCATATCATACTCCAGCCAACTATGAATTAAATAGATCAGAGCTTACTTAATCCACATATTAAATATGTGCCCAGGGGTAGGCAGACCCAGTCTGGTACAGTGAACTAGGAACCCAAATCCTTTCCCATTTTCCCGGCCAGAATTCTTTAGCCATATGGATTATCATGCACATGCTAATAACCTCACAGTTGCAAGGCAGCTAATGCTCTTCCTCCAAACTCAATTCCTGTCCTAGGCAGGCAAGAAAATGAAACTGGTCTAGAGCTGGAAAGCATAAGCTTATCAGAGAAGGAATTAACAGTGGCTGCTAAGTGATATCCAGCACTAATAAGTGTAGCTGACATTGTACCTTTAAGGGAGAAAACAGAAAAACTAAAAATAGCAGGTCAGAGTACTTTTTAAAAAGTCAAAGCAGGTCAGTGTAGGACTCAATAATCCATCTTAGCCCTATATCATAGAACAGTGTAGTTAGTATGGTGTTTGACTGATGTTTATCCTAGTGATCTGAGTTATCAGTAATCAAGATAATATTTACTTAATGCATTTTAGAAACATTTCTCTCTTTAAAAACTTCTGCTGTCTTGAAGACTTGATCTGCAGTGCTTGTGGTTGTGCGTTGTCCCAGATAGCCACTGTTGACTGCCTGACAGATTCCAGTATTCTGTAAGTTCAGAAGCCTCTGAAGCAGTATTAACCTTGTCCCATGACATGGTGGTTCTCATGGCCGGCTGCCATGAAGATCACCTGTGGTATTTCCTGACAGTGTTAGTGCCTGAGCCTAAACCTCTGCCTGTCGTGGAATTCTGGCGTCTGCCTGTCACAGAGTTCAGCAGGAAGTGTGAGGCATAGCTCTATTGAAGAGATGCTGCTCAAGAATTGTAGCATGACACTGTTAAAGATATTTTGCTTTATCATTTGAAGGTGTATATTTTAACTTCTAGAAGGCTAGCTAAGGTCTCTGATTTTATAGGATACATATTTAACAAAGTAGATGACAAGGTTTTGTATAGTAAGAAAGAATTCTTATCACTCAACTGTGACAAGAAAGATTTCACATGGTTACTCTGCTGTACCATCAGTTTTTTTCTGGGGCAATAGTTCACATTAATAGCCATATTTCTAGCAAAAAATATTTTAGTTTTACTTCTGGTATATTTGTGAGAATATCATTGTTTTGTGACTCCTACAAAAGTCCCATCTTGGGGAAGATTTTGAACATGTCTCAGTCATGATTTTTTTCCCCCTTAATTTTTATTTATTTATTTTTAATTTTTGGCTGCACTGGGTTTTCGTTGTAGCAAGGGCATCTGTGTAGTTGCGGCAATTTTCAACAAGCTCTCTGGTGCACACCCTCTCTTCAGCACAACTGCCATAGACATTCATTCCTGATGAAATTATTAACTTGTAACTAGTATCTGACATTTTATTTTAGCTCTTTTTTCTCACTGTTATATTATTTTCATTCCAAAAGAGAATTCTTAACTCTTGAACTAAAAAGAAACTTAGTAATTATTTGTTTTCAGGAGGAGTAAAGTGGTTTTGAAATGAGGGCAGTGTAAAACAGTGTTCCAAGGTGGTTATTTGTTATGTATAACTGGTAAAATAAATATTCTTAGAAAGGAAAAGCAAATAAAAATAAAAATGTAAACTATGAAAATTTCCACATTTTTAGTTAAGAATAAAGAAGCAAATTTGAAAAACTCAGAAACAAGAACTGTTGTGAATAGGTATGATAGCTCCATACCCTGTAATTGCTCTAAGTAGATCTTAATAGTATTATCCCAGGCAGATAAATATTTAAATAGGTCTTAATAGCATTACTGCAGGCAGATAAATGTTTGCCCTTATAATTTCCTCTGTTAAGAAATTTCATAAATCCTCTTTAGCAAGCCATTCTGATTTTCAATAATTGTATAATTTTCATATTTTTGGTTTTTCTTAATAACATAATGCAACCACATGTATAGCTCTTTAATCTTAAGAGTTTAGAGCATTTCAGTGATAATGGTGATAATTTTTATCTATTAGAATTGTGGATCTACATCAAGTAAATAGTTTTAAATAGACAAGTTCTTTAAAACACTTAAGTTGCATTAAACTTTTAAGAATTATGATAAACATTTGTGATGTATCCTATAAATTGTCCCTCAGAATATGTATTATATATTGTCTTAATTCTCAGAAGGAAATTCCATTCTGAGTTCACTGTCCTATATCTGAAATCTTTGTATGCTTACTGAATAATCCCAGTTGAAAAATACATTTATTCTAGAATAGAGCCAGATTTTTTCTTTCTGAACATCTGGATCCACGACTTACCTGCCATGTACTTGGTGCAGAAAAAGGTACTCAGAAAGGTGTATGTGTCCTAAAGTCTGTGCAGGCTCTTTCTCGCCTTAATCATTTTGTCTCTTTTTCTGAAAGTGTCTTCTCTGTAGTCTGTCCCTGGTGATTTCAGAATTTTTTTTTCTCCTCTTCTTACTTCCTCTAGGGTTCTGATCCCACTGCATTCTCTGTGCTTACCCAAGCCATCACTGGTCAGGTGGGTTTTGTGGATGTTGAGTTTTGCACTACCTGTGGAGAAAAAGGAGCAAGAAAAAGATGCTCAGTGTGCAAAATGGTAAGAATGAAGTTAAGTTCATTGACATCTGGTTTAGATTTCATCAATGTTGGTAACTGAGTTTTCATATTCTATAAATGTAATAGTTGGCATTTTTTCTAATAAATTCTAATATATTAGATATGATGTATTGAATCTAATATTTTAAAATAATTTTGGAAAAGAACTATAGGAGGCATGTAGTTCTGTTCCCTCTTCTGTCCAGCTCACATGTTGCCCAGCTTCTATGCTGACCACACCCAAAAAAGAGAGTATGAATGAATGGTTATGAGAAAACTTATTCACAGGGGACTGAGACTGGTGCCTATGTAGGAACCTACAACAATTCATAAATATGCAGTCTTGACTCTTCCAGTGTTGACTTCAACGACTCTCTCTTCATCAGCTCTTCCTCGTAAAGCTCTCACTCCCTTCTCACTGTCACCAGTCTTTAAGCTTTCTGTGCTGCTACCAACTTCTTCCAGAATTATCTTTATAAAGAGCATATCTGAATGGGTTCTTCTCGCATACAGATGCTACCCACATGCATGCATCTGGACATTCACTTTACCCTATAGATCATGTTAATTTCCTGTTGTTTTTAAGGTTGAAATTCTTTAGCACATTCTTCGGTAACCCGTCAGGTTCTGCTAGAAACTTCTTCTCTAGTTTCATTACCTTTAATTACTTACTTCTCTGAGCCTCAGTTTCCTTATATGTGAAATGGGGCTAGAGCTGTGAGAACTAAATGAGACCATCTACAATGATTAAGTATGGCCACATATAAAAACAGTCCAAAATTCATTACTTAAAGCAAGTCTTTTTTTCCCCTCATGTTTGTGGTTGGCTGGGGCACATCTGCTCCATGTGTTTCTCATCCTCCTTGGACCAGCAGGCCACGGTGAACATGTCCTCATGGTGATGGTAGAGCTGTAAGTAGGCAAGTAGAAACATACAAGGTCTTTTGAGGTCCAGCCTTGAAATTGCCGTGCTGTCTCATTCCTCTGGCCAAAACAAGTTGCATGGCTATATTTAAAGTTAATTCTCCTCCCCTTCAGAGAAAAGAACTTTGAAGTCACATGGGAAAATGTATGGGTGCAGGGAAGAATGAAGAATTGGGGCCAGTACTATAGTCTGTAATACCTTCTATGTATAACAGCCTAGCCCAGTGCGTGGCATATAATTTTACAAAAATCTAAGCTCTATTTACACAAATGTATTGCTGCCCTAAACACAGCATTCACTTTCCTATTCCTGCATTTTTGTACAAGATATTCCATCTACTTGGAATGCTTCTTTCCTGTTTCTCTGTCTACTGACTCCCTCTATTTAGAGTGAGTCATTGCTTCCTCTGTGTTCCCATTGCTGTTACATCCTGTTCTAGGATATAAATCATGTTGTTAATTATTAGCCTCCATCTATGCTATCCCATCCTGCTCTAGCTTCCTCTGGGACAACAATTGTGTTTTCTTTGTCCTTGTACCATATCAATTCGGGCACACAGAAGTCTCTTAAATAAATCATATGTTAGAGTCTTTGGTAGACCATGTGTTATATATTCATTGTTGTTAAAAAATGTAAGCTAAAAATTGCAAAGATAAACAATACACATTCATACATCATGGTTTTAAAATAAAGCACACTGGGAGTTAGTCACTTAGTCATGTCTGATGCTTTGTGAGCCCATGGACTATATCCCACCAGGCTCCTCTGTCCATGGCATTCTCCAGGCAAGAATACTGGAGTGGGTTGCCATTTCCTCCTCCAGGGGATCTTCCCCACCCGGGTGTCAGTCCTGGGTTTCCTACATTGCAGGCGATTCTTTACCATCTGAGCCACCAGGGACGCCTAGAAAAGTTAATATTTTTACAGCACAATACTTGATTTAATGTTGTAATTGAAAAGTCATGTGACTACACCTCTTGAAAATAAACCTACAATTGCCTTCAGGTAATATATTGTGATCAGACCTGCCAGAAAACACACTGGTTTGCACATAAGAAAATTTGTAAGAATCTCAAGGACATTTATGAGAAGCAACAGTTGGAGGCTGCCAAGGCAAAGAGTGAAGAGGAGAACAGTAAGTGTATAAAAACTGAGACCGTAATATTTGTCAGTAGGAAGAGGAAGGATCAATTATATTAACACAGGACACACAGGAACTGCGTCTTCTCAGGAAACCAAGGAAGACTGGGGTTAACCAACATCAGGATTACACTTAGATATATCCTTCTTTTGAGTCTCTGGGATAATGTACAGACGGTAGTCAGCCTAGATAGCACTAGAAAATGAAAAACATAAAATTCTGAGGAATGGTGTTTATTCCTCTTTCTACTTTGTGATTCATGAGACTGCTCTGGAGCCATCTGACTCTTAATGAATAGTTTACTTATATTTTGCTCACAAAGGATTTTAAGGTCTTTGAATAAGGAAATAATTAAATTTCCCCTAATGGCTACCTGAAGATTTTAAGATTGGAAGCCTTTAAATTTCTTAATTATGAAACTGCAGGTAAAATTATGGAATAAATTTATAAATTACAAGTTAACTTGCACAGCGTAACTTTCCACAGGTGTGAGGGCAGTGAGTTCCATATTATTTTTCCTCTCCTTTCCTCATAAAGTGTATGACTCATTTTCATCAGAAACAGTGAGTTGCTTCGGCAATGATTCACATATTGGAGAAGAGAACCACCCACACTCTTACGTCCCAACCCAGAGGATATAGGATATGTATCACACATTCTGGGAAATGATAGGTTGCCAAAAGGTTACCTGGGTGATTCTGACACTAAGCATGCTCATCTCTATTCCTCAAAGGACCATGTCCCTTTGCCACCTGGTGGAGAAACCTATTAATAGAAATGGATGGTTTGTACAAACCTGCATTCATACCAAATAAACTGGTATAAATAGATTATTAATAGAACAGTCAGGCTTTCTGACTGTCTTGCTTTCTTCTGTTTGCTGGACCAAACCTTTATATCCTGTGTGTTGAAAGTGGTATATAACGGCTGGTCACATACTCAAGAAGCCATATGGGAGGGTTGTCAGTGGATGAGAACTCCTGGTTGGTAGACATCAGTCCATCCCACACACGATTTTACTCCTTTATTCTCCACAAATGTGCAATAGGCTTTATTATCCCCCACTTTATAAGGAGACAGCCTTGGATAGGCTGTCTACCTAACCAAGCATGTCAAGCTAACTCATGGCAAAGCCATATTCAGATGTGGATTTTGCTTGTCTGCAATCCTGATTTTGAGGCCTGAGTTCAAATGCCAGTGCTCTTACTTTCACTGGCTGTGCAACGATGACCAGGTTAACAACCCCCCCTCTTCTCTGTTTCCCCATTTGTAAAAGAACAATGCTAATAGAGAACTCCCCCTTGTGGTTGTTATGAGGATTAAATGATTTAATACACAGAAGCCCTTAGAAGAGTGTCTGGCACATGGTAAGAGCCAGATGACTTTTTTTTCTTCTTCTTTTTATCAGATAGCAAACTTGATGTCAATTCTAATTGTGTTGGTGAAGAGCGGCCGGAGGAGGCTGAAACGAGAATCTGCCAAGAGAATGACAATCCTAAGGATTCTGAGGAAGGCGAGAAAGAATCTCTGCAGAGTGATGCTGGGCTGGAAGGCTTACAGGAGGCTGCTGTAGGTCCACAGGTGTCTGAGGAGTAAGGGGCAGAGAGTGTCTGAGAAAGTGCAGACAGTCCTCACCTGGCAGGTAGCTGGGAACTCACATGATTGCGTCCTGCTTGGCTCCAGACCTGCCTGGCACTGTGGCGGGATTCCACATTTCACAGAATATGTGCTTTCCAACAAGACCCTGTCCACCACGCCCTGACTTCATACTGATTCTGTTGTATAATAGGACAGATATTCCTGGAGAGAAAGACGTTTTTTCAAAATGCAAGAGAAACATTTTTATTGCCTTTCTGAGGCAGGCTTCCCAGCAGTTGTTCTCAAAGGAAAATAAATTTCCTTTTAAGAAAGAAATATATGTTCTTGGGAACAAAGAGGCAAGCAGAACAGTTGTAGGAGAGAGGAGATTTTCAGGAAAAGAAAAATTTTATAGCCATAGAGATGGGTAGTTAGAATCATAACTTATATGTAAATAAAATGCTTTATATAAATAGCATTTATGGTAAAGTGCTACTTATTAAGATGCAATGAAATGAAGAAAAGCTACATCTTAAAGGAGCTCTGACATAGTTCAGCTAATTGTAGTTTTCTATAGAATTTATCCTGAGCAGACTGAACTTTATGTAGTTTCTGCAGTAACATTTTATCTACAGTATTTGTACCTTCAGAAACATCAAATCCCCCAGGAGGAACTGAGGTATAGCCACAGTTATCTCAGCATGTGCATTAAAAAAATATGTTTGATGAAATTGTTGATTAAACAAAGACTAAACATACTGTGTCCACAGTTACTATAAAACTGACTCATGTGCCGTTTTCCACTTGAAAGGCTGTGACCTTCCTGTAAGCTTTTCACAGCGTTCTTCTTGTCCATGAAAGATTTGTCTGATTATATAACTTGTCTGATTTATAACTGTCATTTATAGGCTGTGCTGGCATCAGTTTTTAGTGTCTGAGTATTTAAATCAACCTAGAGTGCGATTTGAAGATAGTGCTGTGTTTCAAAGTTCCCGTGTGTTGATTGTAAAATAAATTGTGCCTACTAATAGAGCCAATTTAAATCTTTTTTCATAGTTGATTGCTAGTTAGTGGGTGGCAAATGGTAAAGAAATATTAGAGAACTTAAAACATTTTAGGAAACAGCAAATGCTGGAGAACACAGTAATAATTATTTTAATATTTACAATTGTAAATCAGAATGACAAGAATTCTCACCTCACTTCACTGATCAGATTCTTCTGTCTTGCTGCTTTTTCTCTTCCTTACGCTCAGTTACTTTTCTCCCAGCCCCAACACGTACATCTTCTGTACACCCTGTACTATGCTGCTGTAGGAAGACGTCTTGTGAGTAAATCACTGTTTAGGGTTAAGTGGGTAGGAATTCAACAGGCAGATTTTTCCTGCACTTGTGAATCATGACAAGCCCCCCTTCTCTCATTGAAATCCCTCAATCTGCACACACTGATAAATGTTTATCTTTGACTAGAAAAATGGTCCTCTTAGGCCTTCCTCTTCCACAAGTAAATTTTTAACCCAAGTTCCCTGATTTTAATTATTTTTCGGGTATGTGGTATCATCATGGTCCCTGTTTTTGGATAGCAAGAAAGGTTATGAAAAAGCCGAAGGGAGTAGGAGAATCGAGATGTGGCAACATAGAGGTGATTTTCTCTTTATTGAAGTGAATGCTAATATGAGTCAGAACTCCAACACAGCTACAGCTGGCATTAATAGTAACTTTCCAGTTGGACAAAGAGGACTTCAGATATAAGCCATGTCAGTATCAAAAGTTCTATAGATATATTTCAGGGAAGGGTTGGTTAGAAAATGGAATTTAAGAAAAATGAGGTTGGTTCTGATGGTACTCTCTTTGTCATAAATAACCAAAAATAGATGATTCCATTATAACATCATCAAAACAGGTGGTCATCCAGCTACCCTTTCTTTTTTTTTTTTAACCATATTGAATTATTTTCAATATGCCATCAAGAAACTTTTCTCAAAAACAGGATCTAAAGGATTAGAATAGTCTTACTATTGTAATGTCTTGTACTCAGAGCTAATATAATAGAATAATAAATTAGCCAATGGGTTTATTCAAAACTTGGATTGTGCTTTTTGACCCAGTGGTGGCTTAGTTGCTAAATCGTGTCTGACTCTTGCAACCCAATGGACTGTAGCCTGCCAGGTTTCTCTGTCCTTGGGATTTCCCAGGCAAGAATACTGGAGTGAGTTGCCGTTTCCTTCTCCTGGGGATCTTCCCAACCCTGGGATCAAACCTGGGTCTCCAGCTTTGCAGGCAGATTCTTTACCAACTAGGTAATAATAATAGCTAACACTGAAAGCTACTGTATCTCTGAAGTTATTTTGTTTAATATTCATAACAACCCCATGAATCAGGCTTTATTTTTATCCACTCACAGCACAGATAAAGAAGTTAAAGTCTAAAAAGGCCCACTCAATCATCCAAAAGTACAGAGTTGGAACTCAGCAAGGTCTACAGTTTGACTACAACATTGTATACTCTTTATATGTTACCATCTGCTGTAGTTTCTCTGCAGACATGAGATAATAGTAGAGCTCTGTAGACAAGCCATTATTTTATAGGATGTGGTGGGTGACCCCTCGGCCCTTAAAAAGATGACTGATTTTAGTCACCCATCATGTTTATGAGTTTACTCGAGTTTTAATATTATTGGATATTAAACTTAACAGGAATACTTGAAGTAGTTCTGCAGTGTTTTTATCTTCTCAGGACCATCTCCCCTGCTTCTGAAGCAAATCACTTCCCTTCTTGAGTGGGAGATAGATGTCTTCCTAGTCTCCCAGTTTTATAACAATCAGTAGTGACCTGTTTGCTTGGCCACAACAAGGCCCATCAGTGTACCTCTCAGAGATTTTACCTTCCTGAAGCCAAAGAGGGAGGATTTTTGTTTGTTTCTCCCTTGGGATGATCATAAATTATAGGGACTCAGTTCAGAAGCTGACATGTAGAGGTACTTTGGAGAATGCAGCCACTGAGTAGATACAGATAAGAGAGGGATACAAGGAGGGAAAGGTGTCGAATTCACTGGGCTCTGACATGGTCCACACTGGGTTTGCTTCGTTTGGTTACATGAGCAAATTTCTCATTTGACCTTCTATAAATCAAAAGCAAAGAACTATTAAGACCTCCTTAAAAAACTTAATGGAATCAAATTTCAAAAGTTAAATGTATATAAATATAATTAAAAGGAAAACGAAGGCACATAAAAGTTTTGAGATTATATGCTCTTAGAAAAAGTACAAAGGCAGATCAAGTTTTGGATTACAGTTACCATTTTGGTTGGAAAAGAAGCTACCACTACAGGGTGTTTTTGCATCTCTTAATGTTTATTTTAGAAAAGCATATCTGTTTGCAATTGTATAGAAATTAATAATGTTTATGTAAGCTGTGATGATATTAAAGCATCATTTGCATGGACAAAAAACAAGATCTTAATTTAGTAAAAACAACTTCCTTCTTCTTGCTAATAATGATTGAATACTTTAGCAGATAAACAGATTTTCCCCCCAAAAGGTTGCTCTAGCCTAGCTTCTATGTCCTTTAAAGATAAAATTCTAGTTTTATAAATCAATAAAGGCATCTTTTTAAATGGTGATCTTAATTTGTCTGTGATGAATCAGGTAGCTATGTAATTGATCAATTCAGGGCAGTGTAGCTAGCAAATTCATACACTTACATAAAACTACTTAATCTCAGGGATGATGCCAAATGACTAATTTTAAATGTGAAAAAATTGTCAGTTCCAGAAGAAACCATGAATAAATTCTTAGTGACTTTGACATGAAGAAGGCCTTCTTAAATATGACACTAAACTCAGAAGCCACAAGTGAAATTAGTTTCGCTAGATTGAAAAAAAAATCTGAACACTTCTGGGAAGATAGTGTATACATACTTTTCCTTATTCCTCCTCTTAAGTAAGACTGAAAACCCTGGACATTACATATGAAACAAACAGAAGAAGCCAGACTGGCTAGGCCCCTCAGGACCAGGCAATGATACTTGGTTTTTTGTCTGTTTCCCTTCTGCCTCTTATATCACAGATTTGAGGCAGAAGAAGCCAGTAACATGGAAACAACAATCAGAGGCAAAAATAAGCTCCAACAAACAAATGCCTGCTCTGTGGATTTTGGACTCAAAGCTGAAACACCAAATCATACCTGAATTTCAAGTCTGTACCAGCCTACCCTACAAATTTTGGACTTGCCAGCCCTGGCCACACCAATGGCATGAGGCAGTTCCTTAAAATAAATTGCTGTCTGTAAATATGCATGTACCCAATTGATTCTGTGTCTCTGAAGAACCCTAATAGACTGCATGTCCTAGTTTGAGCTGCTAAAACAAATTACCATGGGTTAGGGTGGTTTAAACAGCAAACATTTATTTCTCACAGTTCTGGAGGTTAGAAGTTCGAGACTGGGTGCCAGCATGGTCAAGTTCTTGGTGAGTGTCTTCTTCCTGGTTTATAGAGGCCCACTGCACTGTGTCCTCATTAGCAGAAACGGCATGCTAGCTCTCTGGCCTCTTATAAGCTTGCTAATCCTATTCATGAGGCTCCACGCTCATGACCTGATTGCCTCCCAAAGGCCTTACCTCCAAGTACCATCACACTGGGAATTAGATTTCAATGTGTACATTTTGAATAAACACAAACTCAGTCTCTGGTGCTAGGTATAGTTCCTAAAGGGCACAACTACTCTCGAACAACACAAGGGTTAGGGGTGCCCACCCTCCAGAAATCCAAGTATAACTTTCCAATCTGTCCTCCATATTTGTAGTTTCACATCTGTGAATTCAAACAACTACAGAGCATGTAGTACTGTGCTACATATTTATTGGGAAAAAAATCTGCCCATAAGTGAATCTATGTAGATCAAACCCAAGTTATTCAAGGGTCAACTGTAATAGATGACATATATTGAGCACTTTGAGAAAGCCACTCTACTTAACACATTACATACATGATCTAGTATAATCCTTGCAACTCTCTGAAGTAACATTATTTTAAAGAAAAGGACATTAAAGCCTCTATAGAAATTAACTAACTTGTCCAAGTAACTTAACTGGTAAGTGGAAGAACTGAACTAGATTGTCCAATTCCAGAGCCCTAGCTTATAACCGCAGCCCTCCACAAATCTATGTATCAGTATTTTCTCTTCCCCAGTTAAAAGATCAAGTGATGGAGCCTGAAATAAATGTGCTTCCTCTTGAACCCACTTGAATGGGTCTTTGTTTTTTGAAGCAAATAACTTAAAGACTCTCTCAATTGTGTATTCCATTTTGGTAGAGTTTTAGATTATTTAGGTAAGGATCATGTATTTTATTTTGTCCTTTTCTCCAAATGGTATTTAATGTAATGTTTTCCTGTCATGGAACTAACAGGTCTTCATTCTTAAACCAGAAGTACCCAGTATTGAGGAGTGCATTTTGAAACAAATTTTTTCATACAAATGAGATATATTTCCATTAGTTCTCTAAAAAGATTAAGTAAAATTTGTTAGCCATATTTTTTCAATTGGAATAAAATTTTCTTCCTTTTTAGTGATTGTGGGATTAAAAATAACTTTTTTTATTTTACTATTCTTTTAGTGGTTAACCTGAGTATTGCAGTACTCCATCCTACATTGGACAGAATGTGGTCCACTGGAGAAGGGAATGGCAAACCACTTCAGTATTCTTGCCTTGAGAACCCCATGAACAGTATGAAAAGGCAAAATGATAGGATACTGAAAGAGGAACTCCCCAGGTGAGTAGGTGCCCAATATGCTACTGGGGATCAGTGGAGAAATAACTCCAGAAAGAATAAAGGGATGGAGCCAAAGCAAAAACAATACCCAGCTGTGGATGTGACTGGTGATAGAAGCAAGGTCCGATGCTGTAAAGAGCAATATTGCATAGGAACCTGGAAAGTCAGGTCCGTGAATCAAGGCAAATTGGAAGTGGGCTAACAGGAGATGGCAAGATTGAACGTCAACATTCTAGGAATCAGCGAACTAAAATGGACTGGAATGGGTGAATTCAACTCAGATGACCATTATATCTACTACTACAGGCAGGAATCCCTTAGAAGAAACAGAGTAGCCATCATGGTCAACAAAAGAGTCTGAAATGCAGTACTTGGATGCAATCTCAAAAATGACAGAATGATCTCTGTTCGTTTCCAAGGCAAACCATTCAATATTACAGTAATCCAAGTCTATGCCCCAACCAGTAACACTGAAGAAAATGAAGCTGAACGGTTCTATAAAGACCTACAAGACCATTTTGAACTAACACCCAAAAAGATGTCCTTTTCATTCTAGGGGACTGGAATGCAAAGGTATAAAGTCAAGGAACACCTGGAGTAACAGGCAAATTTGGCCTTGGAATGCGGAATGAAGCAGGGCAAAGGCTAGTAGAGTTTTGCCAAGAGAACGTACTGGTCATAGCAAACACCCTCTTCCAACAACACAAAAGAAGACTCTACACATGGACATCACCAGATGGTCAACACCGAAATCAGATTGATTATATTCTTTGCAGCCAAAGATGGAGAAGCTCTATACAGTCAGCAAAAACAAGACCAGGAGCTGACTGTGGCTCAGATCATGAACTCCTTATTGCCAAATTCAGACGTAAATTGAAGAAAGTGGGGAAAACCACTAGACCATTCAGGTATGACCTAAATCAAATCCCTTATGACTATACAGTGGAAGTGAGAAATAGATCTAAGGGACTAGATCTGATAGAGTGCCTGATGAGCTATGGACTAAGGTTCGTGACATTTTACAGGAGACAGGGATCAAGACCATCCCTATGGAAAAGAAATGCAAAAAAGCAAAATGGCTGTCTGGGGAGGCCTTAAAAATAGCTGTGAAAAGAAGAGGAGCAAAAAGCAAAAGAGAAAAGGAAAGATATAAGCATCTGAATGCAGAGTTCCAAAGAATAGCAAGAAGAGATAAGAAAGCCTTCCTCAGCAATCAATGCAAAGAAATAGAGGTAAACAACAGAATGGCAAAGACTAGAGATCTCTTCAAGAAAATTAGAGATACCAAGGGAACATTTCATGCAAAGATGGGCTTGATAAAGGACAGAAATGGTATGGACCTAACAGAAGCAGAAGATATTAAGAAGAGGTGGCAAGAATACACAGAGGAACTGTAAAAAAAAAAATCTTCACGACCCAGATAATCACGATGGTGTGATCACTCATCTAAAGCCAGACATCCTGGAATGTGAAGTCAAGTGGGCCTTAGAAAGCATCACTATGAACAAAGCTAGTGGAGGTGATGGAATTCCAGTGGAGCTATTTCAAATCCTGAAAGATGATGCTGTGAAAGTGCTGCACTCAATATGCCAGCAAATTTGGAAAACTCAGCATTGGCCACAGGACTGGAAAAGGTCAGTTTTCATTCCAATTCCAAAGAAAGGCAATGCAAAAGAATGCTCAAACTACCGCACAGTTGCACTCATCTCACACGCTAGTAAAGTAATGCTCAAAATTCTCCAAGCCAGGCTTCAGCAATACGTGAACCATGAACTTCCAGAAGTTCAAGCTGGTTTTAGAAAAGGCAGAGGAACCAGAGATCAAATTACCAACATTTGCTGGATCATCAAAAAAGCAAGAGAGTTCCAGAAAAACATCTATTTCTGCTTTCTTGACTATGCCAAAGCCTTTGACTGTGTGGATCACAATAAACTGTGGAAAATTCTGAAAGAGATGGAAATACCAGGTCACCTGACCTGCCTCTTGAGAAACCTATATGCAGGTCAGGAAACAACAGTTAGAAGTGGACATGGAACAACAGACTGGTTCCAAATAGGAAAAGGAGTACGTCAAGGTTGTATATTGTCACCCTGCTTATTTAACTTCTATGCAGAGTACATCATGAGAAACATTGGGCTGGAAGAAGCACAAGCTGGAATCAAGATTGCCGGGAGAAATATCAATAACCTCATATGCAGATGACACCACCCTTATGGCAGAAAGTGAAGAGGAACTGAAAAGCTTCATGATGAAAGTGAAAGAGGAGAGTGAAAAAGTTGGCTTAAAGCTCAACATTCAGAAAATGAAGGTCATGGTATCTGGTCCCATCACTTCATGGGAAATAGATGGGGAAACAATGGAAACAGTGGCAGACTACTTTTTGGGGATCCAAAATCACTGCAGATGGTGACTGCAGCCATGAAATTAAAAGACACTTACTCCTTGGAAGAAAAGTTATGACCAACCTAGATAGCATATTCAAAAGCAGAGACATTACTTTGCCAACAAAAGTCCGTCTAGTCAAGGCTATGGTTTTTCCAGTGGTCATGTATGGATGTGAGAGTTGGACTGTGAAGAAAGCTGAGCGCTGAAGAATTGATGCTTTTGAACTGTGGTGTTGGAGAATACTCTTGAGAGTCCCTTGGACTGCAAGGAGATCCAACTAGTCCATTCTAAGGGAGTTCAGTCCTAGGTGTTCATTGGAAGGAATGATGCTAAAGCTGAAACTCCAGTACTTTGGCCACCTCATGCGAAGAGTTGACTCATTGGAAAAGACTCTGATGCTGGGAGGGATTGGGGGCAGGAGGAAAAGGGGACAACAGAGGATGAGATGGCTGGATGGCATCACCGACTCGATGGACGAGAGTTTGAGTGAACTCCGGGAGTTTGTGATAGACAGGGAGGCCTGGCGTGCTGCGATGCATGGGGTCGCAAAGAGTCGGACACGACTGAGCTACTGGACTGAACTGAAGTGATCCTCCATTTACTGCAATCTAGTTAAAAAGTAATACTGCTTGTGCACTTTATGAGCCATCTTAAATCTGAGCCAAAATACACCATTTCCATCCTGAAATAATTTGTTGCTCTGCCCACCCAGCGTTATTGGTTTTTGGGTCTCATGGTATTCAGTTCCTGATGAGTTCAGCTCAGGCTCCTAGTTCTAGAATGCATGCAGTAGAATTCCTTCGAACTGATCCATGACTAGCTCTCTGCTGCTGATGCTGTGACCCTTGAAGACTGCACTGTAAGCCCTCTCAGCTTGCCAGAGGCTTTACAAGATATCGTTGCTGCTGCTGCTGTTGCTGCTAAGTCACTTCAGTCGTGTCTGACTCTGGGCGACCCCATAGACGGCAGCCCACCAATCTCCCCCGTCCCTGGGATTCTCCAGGCAAGAATACTGGAGTGGGTTGCCATTTCCTTCTCCAATGCATGAAAGTGAAAAGTGAAAGTGAAGTCGCTCAGTTGTGTCAGAGTCTTAGCGACCCCATGGACTGCAGCCTACCAGGCTCCTCCATCCATAGGATTTTCCAGGCAAGAGTACTGGAGTGGGGTGCCATTGCCTTCTCTGAAGATATCGTTACTTACAACAAATACTTCTAACATGGATTAGGCTGGGTTATTGTGTTACTTGGGGCCTCCCAGGTCTTGCCAATGCAAGAGATACAGGAGATGCAGTTTCAGTTCCTGTGTTGGGAAGATCCCCTGGAGGAGGGCATGGCAACTCACTCCAGTATTCTTGCTTGGAAAATATCTTGGACAGAGGAGCTTGGCAGGCTATAGTCCATAAGGAAAGAGTCGGATATTAGAGCGATTGAGCACACACACACACATTGTATTAATTATCTATTACTATATAGCAAATTATCCCAAAATGTATCAGTTTGAAGCTTCAGTATGCATTATCTCATGAAGTTCCTGCAGGCCAAAAATAGAAGCAGCTTGATGGTGTGGTTCTGGCTTGGAGTTTCCCAGGAGGGTGTTATGAAGCTTTCAACCAGAGTTGCAGTCCTCTGAAGGAGATCAACCCTGGGATTTCTTTGGAAGGAATGAAGCTAAAGCTGAAGCTCCAGTACTTTGGCCACCTCATGCGAAGAGTTGACTCATTGGAAAAGACTCTGATGCTGGGAGGGATTGGGGGCAGGAGAAGGGGACGACAGAGGATGAGATGGCTGGATGGCATCACTGATTCAATGGACGTGAGTCTGAGTGAACTTGGAGTTGGTGATGGACAGGGAGGCCTGGCGTGCTGCAATTCATGGGGTCGCAAAGAGTTGGACACGACTGAGCGACTAAACTGAACTGAACTGAACTGAGGCTTAAATTGGATCTGGAAGACCCACTTGCAAGGTGATTAACTGGGTCTGGAGGAAGAATTGTAACTCACATAGTTGTCAGCAGAGGACTTAGTTCCTTACTTTCTTCTGGAAGTAGGTCTCAGTTCTTCATCACATTGGTCTCTCCAGAGGACTGCCTAAGTGTCATGACATGACAGCTGGCTTCCTGCAGGTTAAGTGAGAAGGACAGAAGAAGAGAACATTTTGATTATTTCTGTGAAGTAATCTTGGAAGCCATATGTCGTCATTTTTGCCTTTATATCAGCCATTCATGAAACTCTCTTTTTCTTTGCCTCAGCTGTAACCTTCTGCCAGCCACCATACCAGACTTTGCAGATTCTAGCTGTGCACAGAATCCTATGTGCCCAGAGGTAAAAGGAGGTCACAGATTCTTGGCGACTGTTCACTATGCCCTCTCGGGTTTTCGTCTCTTGCTTTGATTTCAACCCCACTTCTAGCGTGTCTGAGGTACAGTGTGATAATGTCTAGGCACCATCAGAGAAGGGGACATGTTGCTCTGCTTTTTATAAGCTTTTATCTAGCTCTTGAGCTTAGCTGGAGAAGATCAGCAATATATTTTGAGTTACCTTACATGTCCAGTTTTGTGTCTCAGCACCAGGCAACTGCTGAAAACTTTTCTGTTTTTGCTTCCCTCTTACAGAGTGCTTCTGGATAGGCCAACCACAGATCATAAGCTCACACCCAGAACTGATAAATGCCATCAAAGGTGAGAGTGAAAGTCATACCTTGTGTCATCGTCATACAATGGAATACTATATATATATCAATGAGCACGACAGAATTATTGCTACGGACAACAACATGAGTCCATTTTACAATGTTGAGTAAAAGAAGCCAGAAAAAATAATTCAGCTTCTATGATTCCATTTATATGCCTTTCAAAATTATTAATATGTTTTCTAAACCATATATTAATGTTTTTGAACATTAATATATGGTTTAGAAATGAACGTTAATATATGGTTTAGAAACCATATTAATGTATATTAATATCTAATATATGCGTTTAGAAACACAATACACGGTTTAGAAATCAGGATGATGTAGTAACTGGTCATTGGACTGGTAACAGGAATGAGGAGGTTTCTAGAGTACTGGTAATGTTCTATTTCTTCATCTAGGATGATACTTACATGTATGTGTTCATTTTTTTGGAAAATTTGTTAAATTTGCGTATATTTCTATATCCATGTTTAACTTCAAAAGAAACTTAAGAGAAAATGTAGGAATTATTTTTCCTTGGTGTTTGTTTACATCCTAATGTTTCAAATAACACCACAGTAAATAAAGAATATGCTAATCACAGAAAAGTTTAATATATAACTGAAAGCTACTAAGATTTCTAGAAACCCCAGGGGCTATCTCAGTGTGATTGTAAGCATTTGGGCAGGTCCTGTGTCTTTCTCTTCAAGGTATTTTTCCTCTTGTGTTGGCACTGTGTCCCAGTTCAGAGAGGTGATAGCCATTGCTGATCGCTTCATGGACCTTACAAAAACAGCATCTTCTGGGTCGTCAAACATAGTTCTGCAAAAATGGCAATTATAAAATCAATTAGACCAAAACACATATTTAATTTAAAGGCATCAGCGCCATATTTTTCTGTTATTTGTAGTATAGTACCACTGACAAATAACTTTAGAGCCCTACTGACAAATGCCTTTCAGGACAAGTAACACTGTTTTTATTGTATATTTTAAAAATACAATGGACGTATTTGGGATCAGCTATCATAGATGTCAGTATAAATGTGACTATTCTTGCATTCACATTTAAAGTCAGTGGTTAAATGAAATGATTAAAATATTTATAGCTCAGATATGTATTAGTATCTTATATACATTTTATTGAAAAGTTATTATTTCTCTGCATTATGCTACATTTTATAAAAAGTGCTGGGAGATAATATTTTTCAAGACTGAATCCAAAGAGAAAATTCCTTAGTGCAAAATGAAAAGAATGATGATTTTAAAAATTTATCAATATTCATAAATTAAGATTTTTTCAGTTATGAACTATTTATTTTAAAAATATAAATTCCAGTGAGTATAAAATATTAATAATTGCACTCACTGAACATATTTGGGGGAAAAGTAAAAAGGAAGTAAGGACCTTCATTTTTAATATCGGGTTTAACTTTTTTCCTAACTTCTCCCTCCACCTCACTCCACCTCTTAATTTATTTTTGTTTATAATAATAATATTAAAAACCCTAGATGGTAAAGTGTCTGTCTACAATGTGGGAGACCTGGGTTCGATCCCTGGGTTGGGAAGTTCCCTGGAGAAGGAAATGGCAACCCACTCCAGTACTCTTGTCTAGAAAATCCCATGGACGGAGGAGCCTGGTGTCCATGGGGTCGCAAAGAGTCAGACACGACTGAGCGACTTTCTTTCTTTTTAAATATATCAAATATAAATACATAGCTTGAAATCATTCATCACAGGAAGACAGTGTGATTTTTCCTATCAAAGAGTTAGTCATTTTTTAACTCATTAAAATTCATTTGGTGAAATGGGAGTAATTTAGGGAATCACCACAATTATGAAATAACATGATAATAAAAGTAAAGTTTAAAAATCACTTACTTGTCTACATTATTTGCAAATGCAAAGTCTGAAAAAGAAATTCTAAATTAGTATTTTTCAAATGTTTATTCAGCATTTTAAAACAATGAAATAATGCTATAAAGGAAAAAGTCTGGAGCATATGTTTCTGGGTTTTGAGCAGTCTTTCAGATAAATAGTTCAGTTCATAAAAATTGCCATGATGCCTAACCCCAAACTGAAATTTTCTCTCAGATATAGAACCTTAGGTGTTTCTGATGTCTAATGTCTTGAGGCAAATTCTTTACTACAATACATGCCTCAAAACTGAGAACAAAATGCTCTATCAATTTGGTTACCAATGGAATCCATGTGGGGATTTTTATAATTAAGATACTGAGTCTCATGTGCAGAAACAGAGCCTTTTTCTGTTTCAGATAGACACATGCATCTGTAAATGGACTAATAGACCAAATGTGGAAAAAATATTTAGGGCAATTTAAGCCACTTGGATTCTTGGCATTAACTTCAAAGAAACAGAATAAACAAATCCTAGTTCATAAGAATCTACATCTTCCCTAGCTTTGGAGCTCAAAGGCTAGTCCTCAAAGCTTGGATTTCCTATGGTATCTTCTCGAGACTGTCATTGCTTTGTTTATTCCTCACCAGAGGCCCAGTGCCAGGCTAGTGATGGAATGTACCAACACCTGTTGGACCAGCAAAGCCCACAGTCTGAGCTCCTGCCAACCCACAGGCAGCAGGGACACTCTGCCTTAGGAGAGGGGTTCATGGCATCATTCCCATTACAAGTGGCTGGTGCAAGTCTTCCATTTCTTTGCTGAGCTCCCCAGACTCTGTCTACATTTTCAATTACAAAAAGCTCACATTTTGCTTATGATGAATATAAACAAGAAAACAGTAAAAAGTGAAATTCCCCTTTGACCTTTCCAGTTCCCCGTATCAGTGGTATCACTAGTAAGTGTTTTGTATGTATGCTTCCAGCCTTCTGTGTGCATATACATGTGCACTCACATACATACACAGATTTATTTGCTGACAATTCTCATTTTGTCATGACTCCGCATTATATTGGGCTTCCCTGGTGATTCAGTTGATAAAGAAACTGCCTGCAGTGCAGGAGACCTGGGTTTGATCCCTGGGTTGGAAAGATCCCCTAGAGAAGGGAATGCATTATATTACTCCAAATGTGGGTTTTTTGTGTTTTTTTTTTTTTTTTTTTTTTTGTATTCAAGATTTATCATGGAATGATTCTTTAATCCAATAGTTTGTATTGTAAGGATGTGCCATAAGTTAACTTTCTATGACTGACCATTTAGACTTTCTACTGTTTTTCTATTACAAAAAAAATGTTTCAGTTAGCACTTTATACATATGTCTGTTTGTGTGTGTGCAGATACTTCTGTAGTAGAGAGATTTCAAATTTAGTTGCTGTGTTGACTAGGTTGCATATTCTCTATGTGCATGGGTACTGTCACATTGCCATATGACCTTGCAAGAAAGTTGAACTAGTTTACACTCCCACTTATTATGTATGAGTTATGCTTTTGTCTCTCCTCCACTTCACCAGCCTTTCCAGTGTTTGCCTAACTGCAGAATGAAAATGGCATCTCATTGTTTTAATTTGTACTTACTTGCTCACTAGTGAAGCTGATTGTTGGACGTCGCATTTATTTCCTTCTATAAATGTCCACATCTTTTGTCACTAGTTTTCAAATTGATTTATAGGATCCTTTGATATAATGGGCATCAACTTTTGCCTATTGTATATACTGCAAATATTTCTTCCAGTTGTGTTTTTTTAATTTTATTCCTGGGATTTGAAGAAATTTCAAGTTGTCCTTGCTTCTCAAGCTATTTGGAATACAATTGATTTCTTTCTCAATTTAAGGTGAAGAGTAATAAAATCAAAATGTGGTATTACAACTGCTTTATAAACATTTTCAAGTGTAGTTTATTTCCAATGAAAGAATTTATCATCCTCAATGTGCACATCACAGTAAGAATAAATATAGAAACTATAAAACTATAAGGCACAATTTTAAAGAGCTTACATAGGGAGTTCTACTAAGTTCATTATAACTGTTTGGTTTATGGAAAATGAATTGGAGATTGATAGATTAACGAGGGTCATGCTGCCAATTTGGGGGAGGGTTATAGTCAACCTATCTATGAATTAAGAATGAGGATTAAGAAGAAAGATTTCAAATGCAATGAAATACTCTCTCTATCCTTTCTTCCCTAATTTTGTTTTTGGAGATTTGATATGAAAGAAATGTAAAGCTCTGAAGGTAGTAGTCAGCTATCCCCCTCACACTGGAAAACACTCTAGGCATGATAAACGGATGGGGGTGGCCTTACATTGCTTGTTAATAGGGGCATTAGTTGTTTCTAAGAGTGGGGATTTTCTATCCAGAGGTTCCTTTTCTACTACAGCATGGCTTATCCCCCTGCCCCCCAACTAATCCAGGAGCATTTAGTTTGAGTATTAGCTTTTACATGAACTAAAAGAAAAACCAAGTGACTAACCAATAGAACAGTCCAACTTATCATGCAGTTGTTATGTGTCAGATCAGGTGTTGCAATGGGTTTGCATAATAAGCATCCTGACAGCCAAAAGAAGATATCACCCCCATTTTAAAAATCAGGAGGCTGAAGCAAAGTCATGTCCAAAAACGTGTAATTACTAGCAGAACTGGTGTTTAGATCCAGGAGAATCTGATCCTAAAACTTGTTTCTTGCCTCTACACTGGTTGTTCTCCTAGTGGGAGCATGCATCAGAACCACCTGAAAGGCTTGCTGAAACATAGCTTCCTGGGTATGTGCATCTGCAGCAAGTTACTGAGTGATGCTGCTGCTGATTTGGGGGACTACCGGAACATGTCCTCCAGGTGTTTCTCCTGTTCTATGGGGTATATAGGGGACTGAGGAATATGTCAAATTATACTCTGTAGAAACAATCATACAAATAGGGCATTCTATAAGGGAACTGGCCTGGTCCCTTCAAAAAGTCATGGGGAAAAAATGGAGGCTATTTTAAATTAAAAGAGACTGAGATAGTTGGATGGCATCACCAACTCAATGGACATGAGAATGAGCAAACTCCAGAAGAAGTGAAGGACAGGGAACCATGGCATGCTGCAGTCCATGGGGTCACAAAGAGCTGGACACAACTTATCGACTAAACAGCAATGAAGAACCACAACAGCCAAACATAATTGTGAACCCTGACTGGATTCTGGTTTGAAAAAGCAGTTGTAGAAGTCATCTTGGAACAAGTGGGAAATTTGAATATGGATTATATATTAAATAACATATAAAAATTAAATATAAATAAGTTGTTTTTCTAGGTGTGATTATGGCATTGTAGCTTTATAAAGAATGTCCTTATATTTTAAATTTACAGGCCAAATTATTTAGGAAGAAAATTTCATTATATCTGCTACTGAAGCATTTAAATGGTTCATCAATACTTGATATTTTTGAGTTTACATAAGAAGTAAAGCCTCATAGATGATGGTGAATACAATAGAATATTAATTGTTGAATATACATGAACATGTATAAGTGTTTAATATATTTTCAACCATTTCTGTTGCAAAAACTTCATGATAAACAGTTGACTTTTCATCTTGATTTTGCCATTTTTTTTAATCTTGCTCATTCTTGAATAATAATTTAGCTCGTTGCAGAATTCTTGGCTGACTATTTATTTTCCTTAGCATTTTAAAAGTATTAGATCACTGTCTTCTGATTTCCATAATTGCAGTTGAGGAGTATGTTGTAAATCTATAAATTATTCTTTTGTAGGTAATCTACAATTTTCTATTTTAACCTCATTTTGCCTTTGGTGTGGATATTTGTTGCTGTTTTATATCTGTTTTTGAATTAATTTTGTCTGGTGAATCTAAGGATTTATAACATTTAACAAATTTGGAAAATTGCCAGCCATTACCATTTCAAACATTTCCTTCAGCCCAATTTCTCTATTTTTCCCTGTGGGATTACAACATTTATTACTAAATTTATATAGTAAGTAAACATTATTTCCAAATGTCTCCTTATCACCTGCTTCTTTTTCTATGTTGCATTCTATGTAATTTCTTCAAAACTATTTTCCAATTTAATATTTTTTCCCTTTGTTTCTAGAGAATCTATTTGGTTATTTTTCAAATATATGTTGTCTCATTGGCAAAATGTCATGAGGAAAAGGCTTTTTGTCTTTGCACCATTTTTCATCTCCCCATGTGACACCTGATGGTACAATAACCACTTGGCAACCATGAAGCACATTAAGAATCACAGAACAAAAGACAGATGTATTCTCAAACACTGAAAACATCATTTAACTTTATACCAACCTTAGACACTCTTTGTTGTGTGAGTAAAGTAAAGCTCTATTTGCTTAAGTCACTGTAGTTGGATTTCTGTTACATACAAGAAAATTAAATTCCAACTAATGAATATATTACTAAAGATATTTAAGTTATACTTACATACTTACATATGATCACATATGATCACAGTGTATGAGAGTACAACCAAATAACAATGTTTATTTCTGGATGGAGGAATTGCAATGATCTTTATTTATTTTTAATATTTTTCTATATTATCAAAAACTTATAGCCTTAATTCATGAAATTGTCCAGAGTCATTGATAATAGTAGCAATTGGCGCTTATTCACTGAGCCCTTTATGCTGTGCTAGATATTGGGGTGTGGACTTCAATGTGTTATCTAATTGTTATCACATTATCTTATTTAATTTAATATACACAAATGATGATGAAGGTTGCACACAATTAGGCTAATAAAATTAGAAAATATTTTAGTACGTAAGTGCTTAGCTTACTGTAAATTGAAGTTATTATAATCAAATTAACCAAAAGCTTGTGGAGTTTTAATTTCGTTTTTCTTCTTTTTTCAAAATACCTGAAGGTACTCTCTGTGCTGGTTTTTGCTTAAATGGTGATCGAGGATCCCATGAGGCATCTACTTTTCCTCTGAATGCTATTGATTGAACAATATGAGCCTTTTTATGGTTAAAAAGCGTAATCATTGACCTTCTTTCCTTTTCTGTAACTTCTGACAAATGCAAAAAAGTAATGTTATTGCATAGCATTATAAATAGATATGCAGAGTGAGTCAAAAAATAGAATTTCTGTCAAAAATGGATTTGTCCTAACTACATTATATGTGAACATCCTGTCATAATCAATTTGTAAAAACTTTACCAAGCTAATTCCTTAATCTTACGAGCTCAATATATGTCCCTCATGTCACAGGGCACAGATCTATCTTATCTCCTCCAGACATTCTAAAGCATCACCATGGATGATCGAAATTACAACTGTGCTAACATCTCTTCTCTTCCTCAAGGTTATGAGGAAAAAGAAGAATAAACATAAGGTTTTAATATATCCTCATTAAGAAGTTACTCAGTTACAAATGATTAAGAATGTTCACATCTCTGGAAAAGTAGGTAGGTAGGTAGGCAAATAGCACTTATGGGTAAAACAGACCTCAAAAATGTAAAATATAATGCAATGAGGTTGATTATTTTTTGTGGCTTATACAAATCAGACATACTAGTTTGTCTGCAATGTCTAAAAATATATCCAAAGAGGTTATGATTGATTACATGTTTTAGTGTATATACATGCATATATACTTGCAGAATTTCAAAGAATATGATTTTTATTTGTTTTTTAATATAAATTTATTTATTTTAATTGGGGGCTAATTACTTTACAATATTGTATTGGTTTTGCCACACATCAACAGGAATCCGCCGTGGGTGCACACGTGTTCCCCATCCTGAACCCCCCTCCCACCTCCCTCCCCGTACCACCCCTCTGGGTCGTCCCAGTCCACCAGCCCTGAGCATCCTGTATCATGCATCCAACCTGGACTGGCGATTCGTTTCACATATGAATATGACTTTTAGAATTTAAATAGGCTAAGCCTTAAGAGATTTAGTCCAATTGTCTCATTTTTGAAATAAAAAAAGAGTGCCAGGGGGTCAGTGAATGAGTATTCAATACATAACTGAAAAAAAAATAAAAATTTAAAAAAGAATAAGGAAAAACATGTATTATTGACAAAGCTAGAATCAAAAGGAGACCTTTCTCCAGGCTCTGTTAGATGGTCTTTCCTATAAAGTGGTCAACAGACAAGCTCCTAAACTAGAGCAAATTCCATACAGCAAAAATTTCAAAAATAAGTAATTGAAAACCTTTCATTTACAAAGACAGTCATTTTCAAAGATCAAAAGATATCAGCATTTTAAACCACTGAGTTATAAGACCGACTCTCCAATATTTCTGTTCAAGAAGAAATGTTCTTACGATTTCGGTCAAGCAACTCGACTCCTGGAAGGTGGTAGATAATATATAGACGGTACAGGTTATACTGGCATAAAGGGTTTTGGAAGAGAGCTGCAAAGAAAGAAGCCAAATTAAGATGTCAGATTTTGAAATCAGTTTCATTTAATACATTATATAAAAATCGCAAGATTAACATAAAACATAAGTATATGTGAAGCCCTGCTTCACAGACTTTTGGTTTCACCAAAACATTACCTATTCATTGCAGGACTTACTTTTTCTATCTGTTAAATTCATACATTCAACAAATATTTTTGGAATACTTACTATCTTTTAGGAACTGTGCTAGGTGCTGAGGATGTATCTGTGACCCAAATCTGCCACAAATGGGAAATTTTTTAACATGTCCATAAATTAAGCAGTAAAGGAAGAATTTAATATCAGCTCTAGAGGGTTCTGGGAAGATTGTAGGCAGGAGGAGAAGGGGACAACAGAGGATGAGACAGTTGAATGGCATCATTGTCTCAATGGACGTGAGTCTGAGCAAATTCTGGAGATGGTGATGGACAGGGAAGCCTGGTGTGCTGCAGTCCATGGTGTTGCAGAGTCGGACACGACTGAGCAACTGAACAACAAAAGAGAGTTCCTGCTGCTGCTCTTTATGAAAGGATTTGCTCATTTGGTTCTCTTCTTCCCCTCTAAAGGTCACATTGGTGTCTGTGACGAGATGAGCTGAGATGTGGTACACCGTTTGAATAGAGTTTTCTTTCTTGGCTTCCCACCATTGTGCCTAGTTCAGAACATGTAAAGCCAGTTGCAGCTTCAGGTCTCAGCAGGAGCAGAGGTGAACAGATGCTGGTTTTGCACCGCGCGTGCCTCTGGCCAGGCACAGGGGATTCGGATTTCCTTGTGTGGAGGTGCTAGGATGCCTGAAGAGCCATGCTCGCTATTACAGTTGCTGGAGGTGGGAGGCATGCTAATGCAGAAGAACTTCTGGCATTTCTCTCATGACATCCCTTAGGCATCAGAAGATTTTAAAAAACGCATCAACGTTTTAAAAATCTTCAACTGGAAGTTGTATTTTATTTTCCACAGAAAAGGTAGAGTATTTTCCCTCTCCTTCTTTAGATAATATTAAGCAGGGTTATTTCAATACAGTCTTTTATAATTTTCACTTGGATATCTTTAGCTATTGGATTCTGCCTACATGGAATTTCTAGAAAATATTTCTGGAAAATATACCTACTGAGGAGAACCACTAGATGGCAGTAACAGAAAGAGCTCCAGCTATTGTACAAATATCACTCAACAAAATGAGGCTCATTTAATGGACATTCAGCTGTAGCATTTGACTATTTATAGAATACTAGGTTTGATAAAAGCATGAAAGTATTAAGCACTGGAAATCCAGGAAAAAACTGATTAATATTTATAAAGAAGACTTTGCAACATAAAGAAGACAGGGGCAGAGGGCATGCTTGAAAAACAAACTGTTTAGATAAAAACTGAAGAAGCTAATTATCTGCATGCTTTTTTCTGCAGGAAATAAAACATTCTGATACTTGTTGTATAAACACTAACTTTTCCGGCTAATAAAATCGTTATATATAGCTATTCCCTGTGGAAAACATGAGCTTTAGAGGGACTTAAAGCAGGCAATGGAAGACACCTGGTGCATAATAAACAAAAGTTATAAGAGGAAAGGCATAAAAGAAAATGTACAGCCAGGGGCAAAAAGAAAATTTAAAAGAAAGGAAATGTGTATGTATTGGGGGAAACCAGAGGAAAAATAAAATGGATATTTTCAAGATTTCTTAAGTGACAAAACTGGTTTGAATTTTAATCTTAAAAGACAAAGAATTTAATGTAACAAAATAATTATAACTATAGGATGGGGAATAGAATGGATGTATATTAAACCAGTAATAAGGACAGATTTAAAAAGATCCACAGCGACCACTCATTGTAGTTTGAGCCAGAAAAAGAAGAAAAACGATCACCTTCAAGAATATAAAAGCAAAGCACTGTTGTTTTTCATGAGAGTTTAGGAGGAAGAAAAATTCACACGCACTTTTGTGCATAAGGCTGCTCTGTGGTTACTGTCTTGGAGAATCACATCGGACACCTCATAACCCTGTCCTACATTGCAGCAGCTAGGAGCAGAGTCTGCCTTTGCATGCAGTGTTAGTGGAAAACGCACAAGCATCTTACAGTGACGTTTACTTTGGGGATACCCTTCATAGTCTGTTTTCTCTCTGAGAACATTACTATTTAATTCCTTCTCTTGGTTTTCTTCCTAGTGCTTGGTTAACTAACTTCTTTATGTATTGCTAAACAAATCACCAAATTTGGATTTACTATTATTACTTATTAAAAAGGTGTCATAATACTAAAAACTCATGCTTAGTGTGGTTCAACATTCATCTCATCATAAAATCTAAGTGATAGCAAGTCAGAAAACTGGGCTATTAGTCTCTAAGTTAACTTTAAAAAATAGAATTAAATAATTTTAAATTATTCTGTTTTTATTATTCACTTTTTTCCTTACTCAAATTTTAGAAGGAAGCAATCTCATTTTTAATTCTTTTTTCCCCTCCATACTATCAAGCATTTAATATTTTGGATTTATGAGTTTTGGACTGATGCTACTAAAATTAGCATAAATAAAGTTTCTAAGATATGATATCAGTTTCCTGTGTCTGAAAGTTCTGAAAGCCTTCTATGATGTATGGGTACATTCTTTCAGGAACTATGAAGTGAAATTGCTTACACTTTCACTTTCAATAGGTTAATACTATTTAATCCACCTTTCCTCTAGGCTACTTATAGAGTACACCTTGATGGTGCCAGCACTGTCTTGCTTATCTTAATTTGGGATTCTGAGTCTAAGTAATTTACATCTCCCAATAATATATCAAAATGTTTCTACTACTTTACTGCACAAGCTTGAGCTCCAGAGTCACATGCGTGAAGCTATTTATCGAAACAGAAGAGGAAAAAAAATATTTATCTAAATAATTAGCACCAGTTAATTTTTATTAACTTTTAAAGCAAAATTTAAAATCCCGTTTAAATAAACCTGAATATTTTTAAGACCATCTTTGAAGAAAGTTGATGTAATTAATAATGTATCAGCATGTCCATTTTAATAAATGAGGAAATGATATACAGAAGTTAAAAGCAGTTCCATCTGTGCCTGTACAGAGAAGCCTGTGGAAGGAAGCTTAGCTGTCAACAATTAGACAGAGATTCTGGCTCAAGGTTACTTACAAGATCAGAATCTAAAAAAAAAAAAAAAAAAGATCAGAATCTCCGCTGTTACCATTTCATTTTAACTAAAATCTCTGGGCCACAGCTTGTCCAGAGTATGGAAGTGATACCTGATTTTTGAAAGACAAACTTGAACTAAATCAGAGGTTAAGAGAGTGAGGGATGCTCTTTCCGGATAAACAGCAATAAAAGATCCAGCTGGATTTTTAATAGATTGGACTGCTCTATTGCATTGTATGGGAGAAGTAGTTCTAACCTTGAGGGGCATTTCAGGGTAAAGGGTCTCAGATAAAGTAACCATTTAGGAACTTCCCTGGTGGTCTAATGGTTAAGAATTTGCTTCGTGATGCAGGGGCCATAGGGTCAATCCTTGGTCATGTTGACTAAAAAGATGTACAACTTGAGAGTTGCAAATTAAGTTTTATTTGGGGCAAAATGAGGACTGCAGCCCAGGAGGCAGTACCACAGATAGCTCTGAGAGACTGCTCCAAAGAGGTAGTAGGGGAAGGTCAATATATAGGATTTTGGTGAAGCGGGAGTTCAATACCATTAAGCATTCATTTTACAAAAAGTTTGTTGCTAGGACCTCATGTCACCATGAAGGAAATTAGGGCTTTTCTAGATAGGAGGATATGCAAGGATTGGGATCATAAAATCTGTTCCTAAAACATCTATCGAAAGACCTGTCCCACAAGATTGCCTGGAGCACAGACTGCCTTACTCCACCCTGAACCCTCTCAGGGGCTGTTGAAGGTCAACAGTGTGGGGTTTAGTCTCTGATGCCCTTGTTGTTCAGTCGTCGGCAACCATCTTGGCAAGCGCCAATTTGTAGTTGACAGTCAGGGAACTAAGATCCCACAAGCCATGGAGCAACTAACTAGAGAGTCTGTGCATCATGAGGAAAGATCCCACAAGACACAATGAAGACCCTGTGTGCTACAACTAAGACCTGATTTAGCCAAGTAAATAAATAAAGAGACCATTGAGACCATGATCCCACAATGACCTCTCAGCATCCCTCTTCACTCCCTGACTATTTGCCATCAGCAGTGGACTGCAGCCAACTGGGGAAGGGCAGGACAGGATATGCTTAAGAGCAGAATCTGTAAAAGCTGGAGATCGCACCTTTGAGAAGGGGCATTTCCTGTCTCCAATGGTGAATCTTTAAAGACTGCAAGGAAAGCAAGTCTTAACAATTCTGGAATGTGGGAGTCCAAATATACTTTCTAGTAGTGGAGCTTCATGAAACACAGAGACAATTAGAAATGGGGAGACTAAAGATTTAGAAACACAATGGATTCAGCATTTTGTTGCTGTTGGAATGTTTTTTTCCATGTAGGCAAAGAGGCAGGGAGGCTGAAGGTCAGTGAAAGTCTGCAGCCACAATCAGAACAGGTTTAGAAAGAGTTTGGAGGAGAGAAGGGAAGAGGAAAATGGAGCAAGAGAGAAGGGTGTGGAAAGGTAGACTGCCTGGAGAGAAAAGGTGTGTCCCTCCTGACTCAGCCTGGAAGTCAGGAATTCCAGTTTCTAGGACCTCACACTCTGCAGCAGTTTTAGGCCTCCCTGAAGCTCCCAGCCATGGGAGCAATCCTGGGCAATCTCTCGGCAGTTCTCTTTATAAATGCCAGTGGAGGGTGCAGTGCTGAAATGCATTAGAGGTTTACCCTCCAGGCTATTTTCTCACCCTCTAAAGAACTGGTAATTGAAGTGGAATAATAACATTTCAGCATTTTATACAGTTTTACAACTTGAAAAGACAAAATTCTTAACACTTGAAAATACATGAATTTCTCATTTTAGTTAATGAGCTGAGTCTATTCTGTGATTGCAAATGAACCTTATAGAAACTTAATTTGGGGACATTATTGCACAAATATAATTAGCGGCTAGTAAATGCCAACTTTTTTTAATATATAATATCTTTAACCAAAATGGGGTAAGGGTTCAAACTGCATATTTGGTACTAAAATTTTTCAGAAAATATTTTGGGGGGGCAATTATATACAGCATTTTCTCTATAAAAAAAAATCCCTCTAAGAGTCTTAGTTACAACAATTTATATAATGAATTACATCACTATGATTTTAAGTAGAGGTCACTTAAAACGTTGTGACAGGCAATGGTATGGACCTTACCCTACCAGGCTGAGCTGATAGACTTTCAGAGAGCAGGAAAAGGCACTCCTGCACCCCACCTCAGGGCTGACACTACTCTGTACCCACACAGAGGCTTTTATGGGAGGCAGGCTCTGAATTGAATTTCAGACTCCATTCACACCCCAGCCCAGCACCCTGCCCCCACCAGGCACTTCTGTTTAGGGCATAATCTTGTTGACTATGATGGCAACCTTGACTGCTAACCTCCAAATCTTGCCTTGTAAAATAAATTTGCTTAAATTATTAAGCTCTTATATTTGGCAAATTGTCCGATTAGTTTTGCATTCAGGGCCCTCAGGTCTCCAGGAAATACGTAGGTTGACTGTTAGAAAACTGTAAGCTCCATACAGATCCAGATGGGGTCTTTCTTGTTTACCTTTACGTCCCCATCTAGAAGAGTATCACTCAGTGAATGCATGATAAATATTTATTGAATGAATGAATGATAAACAAAAGAAGCACAGTATGAGTTTAAGTTTTAACATTCCTTAGTAGTCTAGTTAAAGCTCGGAGCCCTGCATTTCTATCATTAAAGAGGGAATAATTCTAATCACATCATGCTAATCACATCATTGGATTGTTATAAAGATTTAACTGAGAATATTATAAGAAAGTATTTTCCAAACATGTTGTTATTATAATGATTATTATTTAAAATGTCAATAAAAAAAAACTCTTTACCAGTAAGCAGAATTTCTAGACCATGTGCATCTTAATTCATTATCTAACTTTACACAATCCATAGTAAAATAATATTTTTGTCGTTACATCTGGGTTCAGTCCCTGGTCAGGAAACTGTGAGACCCCACAAGCCACACAGAGCAGCCAAAAGAAAGAAAAAAGAAAGGAAAAAAACCCCCACATATTTTACAGAATTAGTTTAATATTTGAAGCAATCCTGAGAGGTAGCTATTAGCCCATTTTATAGAAAAGTGAAGGTAAGGTAGAGTAGATCTTGCATAATCAGTCTCTTAATCACAGAAGCACCTGTTCACCACAGAAGGGCCAAATACAAATATGCACGTCAATCCTGAAAAGTCTTTAACAGACCTTATCCCATCTCAGAAATGAGCACTGAATTCCCATGAACTTAAGGAAATCTTAATAGTTAGATTTAAAGAACCTACCTATAAGCACTTAAATAATTTCTCCTTACAGTAGATATAACTAATCAACACTGAAAATATTTTAAAACTTTAATAACTATGTATTGATCTGATCAAGACCTCCACCAACAACAGCAGTTTACACATATTTAAAGCACTGTCTCAGGCAATTCTGAGAAAATAATACAAAATAAATAAGGGGAAAGAAAACATCTATTTTTTGACACCGTATAAAGAAGTTTCAAACTCTGAAATCTGAAAACCCATTCACTGCTCTGACTCTTTTCCCTTGGTCCACCTAGAAACATTTGTTCTGAACTGCCAAGTACTAGTTTATGGCAGCCCACTCCGGTACTCTTTGCCTGGAAAATTTCATGGACAGAGGAGCCTTGTAGGCTCTACAGTCCATGGGGTTGCAAAGAGTCGGACACAACTGAGCGACTTCACTCACTCACTCACTCACCAGTTTATTTACTCTTCAACACTATAAGCTTATTGAGAGTAGGAACTGCATATTATTTATTTTTCCAACCCATCTCACTTTCTTCAAATACTGTGGCCAGTTCCTGGTTATCTATGAATTAAGTTTGTGGTTCACCCAATGGAAAACTTCCATTAAAATATGCTCTTTTGTTGCGGGTGGGTTGGTGTCAGCTTTATTAATATAATTTCCATATGACAGGCTTCACTAATTTTAAATACACAATTCATAGTTTTTACTATATTCACAGAATTGTGCAATCATTGTTGTTGTTGTTCAGTCACTCAGTTGTGTTCAACTCTTTGCGACCCCATGGACTGCAGCATGCTAGGCTTCCCTGCCCTTCACTATCTCCCAGGATTTGCTCAAACTCATGTCCATTGAGTCAATGATGCCATCCAACTAACTCATCCTCTGTTGTCACCTTCTCCTCCTGCCTTCAGTCTTTCCCAGCATCAGGGTCTTGTCCAATGAGTCAGTTCTTCAAATTAGGTAGCCAAAATATTGGAGCTTCAGCTTCAGCATCAGTCCTACCAATGAATATTCAGGACTGGTTTCCTTTAGGATGGACTGGTTTGATCTCCTTGCAGTCCAAGGGACTCTCAAGAGTCCTTTCCAACACCACAGTTCAAAAGCATTAATTTTTCAGCACTCAGCTTTCTTTATGGTCCTACTCTCACATCCATACGTGACTACTGAAAAAGCCACAGCTTTGACTAAATTGACCTTTGTTGGCAAAGTAATGTCTCTGCTTTTTAATATGCTGTCTAGGCTGGTCATAGCTTTCCTTCCAAGGAGCAAGCATCTTTTAATTTCATGGCTGCAGTCACCATCTGCAGGGATTTTGGAGCCCAAGAACATAGTCTGTCACTGTTTCCATTGTTTCTCCATCTATCTGCTGTGAAGTGATGGGACTGGATGCCATGATCTTCATTTTTTGAATGTTGAGTTTTAAGCCAACTTTTTCACTCTTTTCTTTCACTTTCATCAAGAGGCTCTTTAGCTCCTCTTCACTTCTGCCATAAGGGTGGTGTCATCTGCATATCTGAGGTTACTGACATTTCTCCCAGCAGTCTTGATTCCAGCTTGTGCTTCATTCCAGGCTGGTATTTTGCATGATGTGCAACCATTACCACCTTCAATTTTAGAACATTTTCATCACCCCAAAAAGAAATGCCGGGCTATTACTCCACAGACCCTCATCCCCCAACCCTGGGTTAAACACCAATCTATTTAAAAACATTACCTCTCAGTGTTGCTATCTTGATCAATGTGCCCATTCTGGACATTTATATGAACAAGTGGAATCATATAATAAATGCCAAAACTTCCTTTTGAGGTAAAAACCAAAAACACAGATGTAACATGTAACATTTTTTTTGGTCACTTTCGTCATTTTCATACTGTATCATTTCACAAAAGTTTTTTCTACCTATTGTTCTTTTGAAAATGTATTTTTAAAGAGATTAAGATCTAGTCTTGTTTTCAGGAACATCTAAGTAGTTTTGTTAAAAACACTGATCTAATTTAAATTCAAAACACAAAATAGTGTGTTATCACTTTAAGTTACAGACATATAAAGTGCAGATTAATACTTAAGGTCTTCAGATTTAGCATCCCCTTTAATTCTTTTACTGTTGCATCAAGGTTTATTAACTCATTGTGATGTAGCAGGAGTATATGCAATGAAGGCAAATAGTGCAGGCCTGAAAAAAATAAAATATTTTTGTAAGATTTAAAACATTTTTTTAAATGAAGAAAAATGTTTTGTACTACACCTCTTTGTATCTCATGATAATAGTATAGCAAGTACTTTAATACCTGGCTTGTAATTATCAGTTTAGAGATTGTTGCAGATACAAAATTAACTCAGAGGGAAACACAGATTTGACTGGGTAAAAATATAACCAGTAAAAACATTTAAGATTATGTATGAAGTCATTATTTTTATTAATGCTCCCAAACATTGTTAAAAATTTTGCTTTCACAATATCTAGTTTATGTCCAACGATGCAGTAGAATGGCAAAATTTTTATGTTAAAAAAAAAGATTCTTTAACATCTTGGATAAGATGTATGATAATATTGAGCTAAGTGAAGTCGCTCAGTCGTGTCCGACTCTTTGCGACCCCATGGACTGTAGCCCACCAGGTTCCTCCATCCATGGGATTCTCCAGGCAAGAACACTGGAGTGGGTTACCATTTCCTTCTCCAGGGGATCTTCCCAACCCGGGGATTGAACCCGGGTCTCCTGCCTTGTAGGCAGACGCTTTACCGTCTGAGCCACCATAATTAAACAGCACATCTTAAATGAAACATACATAAGAACATTAAAAATTAACAGTTTCTATCATATATTTTCAACGGAAATGTTAAAACAGATTTTTCCACGCCATTAGCATTACTATGCATGTGTATGTGTTAAATCGCTTCAGTTATGTCCAACTCTTTGTACTGTAGCTCTTATGGACTGTAGTCCACCAGGCTTCTCTGTCCATGGGATTCTACAGGCAACAATACTGCAGTGGGTTGCCATGTCCTCCTCAGCAATACCATAGTTGAAAGTTATTATTTAATTGAAAATCTATTCAATTAAAAGAGAAAATTTAAGACATACCTTCTATATCAAATATTGCATTGTTGTTTAGATATAGCTCTGCCAGACAATAGTTTCTGGTTAGAAATGTTATTCCATGGAGCTGAAAATGAGAGTTAGAGAACAATATACTTTCTACAAAAATTATACATAATTATATGCACATATATAAATTTAGTTAGGAGCTAACATTTGCTGTTTTCATTAATTATCTGCAACTTCTTGCCTGGGCTACTGAATTGCCTTTGAAGGTACATGTGATAAAAAGAGTGTGTGGCCACAGGATTGGAAAAGGTCAGTTTTCATTCCAATCCCAAAGAAAGGCAATGCCAAAGAATGCTCAAACTACCACACAATTGCACTAATCTCACACGCTAGCAAAGTAATGCTCAAAATTCTCCACGCCAGGCTTCAACAGTACGTGAACTGTGAAATTCCAGATGGTCAAGCTGGATTTAGAAAGGGCAGAGGAACCAAAGATCAAATTGCCAACATCTGTTGGATCATCAAAAAAACAAGAAAGTTCCAGAAAAATATTTACTTCTGCTTTATTGACTATGCCAGAGCCTTTGACTGTGTGGATCACAACAAACTGTGGAAAATTCTGAAAGAGATGGGAATACCAGAGCACCTGACCTGCCTCCTGATAAATCTGTATACAGGTCAGGAAGCAACAGTTAGAACTGGACATGGAACTACAGACTGGTTCCAAATCAGGAAAGGAGTACATCAAGGCTGTATACTGTCACCCTGCTTATTTAACTTATATGCAGAGTCCATCATGAGAAACGCTGGACTGGATGAAGCACCAGCTGGAATCAAGATTGCAGGGGAAAATATCAATAACCTCAGACATGCAGATGACACCACCCTTATGGCAGAAAGCGAAGAAGAAATAAAGAGCCTCTTGATGAAAGTGAAAGAGGAGAATGAAAGGTTGGCTTAAAGCTCAACATTCAGTAAACTAAGATCATGGCATCTGGTCTTCAGTTCATGGCAAACAGATGGGGAAACAATGGAAACAGTGAGAGACTTTATTTTTTTTTTTTTTTTTGGCTCCAAAATCACTGCAGATGGTGACTATAGCCATGAAATTAAAAGACACTTGTTCCTTGGAAGAAAAGCTATGACCAACCTAGACAGCATATTAAAAAACAGAGACGTTACTTGGCCACCAAAGGTCTGTCTAGTCAAAGCTTTGGTTTTTCCAGTAGTCATGTATGGATGTGAGAGTTGCACTATAAAGAAAGCTGAGTGCCAAAGAGCTGATACTTTTGAACTGTGGTGTTGGAGAAGACTCTTGAGAGCCCCTTGGACTGCAAGGAGAGCCAAACAGTCCATCCTAAAGGAAATCAGTCCTGAATATTCATTGGAAAGACTGATGTTACAGCTGACACTCCAATACTTTGGCCATCTGATATTAAGAACTGACTTCTTGGAAAAGACCCTGATGTTGGGAAAGATTGAAGGTAGGAGGAGAAGGGGATGACAGAGGAGGACATGGTTGGATGGCATCACCGACGTAATGGACATGAGTTTGAGCAAGCTCTGGAAGGTGATGATGGACAGGGAGGCCTAGCGTGCTGCAGTCCATGGGGCTGCAAAGAGTCAGACACAACTGAGTGACTGAACTGGACTAGCTGACTTAATACAAAGTTTTCTTACCACATCTCCTCTAAACTGTGTGGTTTTCAAAGCTTCTGGAATCTTGTCCAGCCCTTTGCTTCAACAACCTTTCCTATAGTTCTGCTCCATGTCATAGCACTGGATTTTGCTCCATATATCCACTGATTCACCATCACATATTATTAAGTGGCTATTATGTGCCAAGGGCTCCCTCCTCAGATAATGCTAAGCCGTTTCTGCATCTGTGTATGAGTCATGATTTCTCTTTGCCTGAATGGCTTTTCTTCCTGGTACATTTCTGATTATTCTCAAGGATCTGCCCTAGGCTGGCAATGCCTCTCCCACCATGCCTGAGCAGGCTGCCACAACACGTTTCCACTGCTCTAGAGATTCATTGAGACCATTCTTTGATCTCTTTGCATCTCACTGCTGTCTTCTTGCTTTGTTTTGACCCACATTTTGTTTCTCTAAACTTCCACCTGCACCAGGACTTTGAGTCAGATTTCCTGAGAGATGGCTTAATTCAGTAGTTAAATGCTCTACATGCCACCCACCCGCCCTTCCGCTGAGGTATACTTTCCCCCTCTCACCACTGTTCCCCCTCCCCCAAGAAGGCCTAATTCTGAATTCTCTTTCTTTATGCCCCAGTCTCTGAGCCATCTCATCTTCTCGGGCTCTCTGTCCTTCATGTCAATAGATCTCAGTTGAGCCAAGGACTCTGTAATCTGAATACATTCAGGAGATCAGACCCAGGGCTAACAGCTCAACTGGCCACCATTTCCAAGGAGCGGACAAGGTACAGCACAATCCTCTTACTTTACAGCTCATCTTTCTTTAATAAGTCCGTTCCTGATAACTCCGAATCCCATGAACCTTCCTTTTCTTGACCACATCCAACACTTTCTTAGACTTGTGCAATCACTTGATCACTGGTTTTGTGTCTTCCTTAAGGAAAGAAACCATGTTTCCTCAGTCTCTGATCCTTCCCATCTCTCCATTCTCCTAACTACATGGTGCAGTGGGATCTTACTTTCAAGATGAGATTAGAAATTTGGTGTGCAATATGAATTGGAAATAGTCAAAAGCACTCTTGATAATTCCTCTAATGAACCTTAGCTCTGATCTGAATTCAGAAATGTTTGTTATCCTGCAAGGAGAATCCCACTACTTAAAAAATATATATATTGACTTTATAACCCTGATAAAATTTGACAGATTTGTTTGAGTTATGAGGATGAGACATGGTAGAGTCACAGGGTGGGGCAGATAAGTTCTAAAAGCAGTGCTTAAGTTAAATGTGAATAATCCTCACTTTACAGCTTAATACAGGACATAGCAGGGAGAAGAATCTCATGAAACAGTTTTGACCAAGTGCTTACTGGTTTATATATACAGAAATAAGTGCTCATGATTGTAAATTAGTTTTATATGTCTATTAAAATCTATCACAGGAAATACTGCCATCAGTTAAATAAAACTGTTTTAACTTTTGATGGATTGATTCAGGTAGACAGATGCCAACTTATGTGACTTAGTGAGGTTTTATTAGAAATTTTACTCATGCCCTCTCACAACTCAGAAAAGCTATTTTGGATTTATATTCAAAGTTTGAAAATGGGCTTCCTTAGCGAATTTAGCTTTTTTCTTATATTTGCAGCAGTCCCAGATTATGAATCTATAAAATGCACATGTCCTGCTCAACCTCATTGCCTCTCAGTCTTATCTGTACCTAATTACATCAGCACTTGGGAAGGAGAAACACTAGTAATTTCACTTCAGCTTTTTGAGAGGAGCCAAGTTTGTGCCAAGTAGGAGAGACCATTGAACAGTGAGGAGTGCATCCCCATTGCTTCCTATCCTTTCCACTCTTCCTGCTAACCTCCTGACAGCCACTCATTACCTTTTTGTCCTTCCCCTCACCAATCCCTAATCTAATGATAGCCACACTTAACATCAGCATGGAAAGAGAACACCAGGGCAAATCATGACTTTTTCTTCTCTTTTTTTCCCTCCGGTTGCCTGCCCAACATTGACAGAACATTACTAGTTAGTTGAGGTTTTAATTTCTCTTGTATTATGCATTAACATAAGAATATTAATAAACTCAAACCATTTCATCTTGATTATAGAATAATAATTTTCTCAAGAGCGTTAACGTCTTTGAACCATGATTATTGGAATTTTAAGATTGCATTACTTGTTGGGATGAAATGATTTGGGGGAAATGGAGTGAAAGGAGATAAAGCCAGGTCATGACGACCTGGGAAACTATTAAAAGATTTTGTACAGAGAAGTGTTATTGACCAGTTTTATTTTGCAAAGAAAATGGCAGGAAAGAGTACTGTTTAGAAGAGACAATAATGACAAGAGATTAACAAAAATGGTGTTATGCTAATTCAAAAGAATATACGGATCCCAGAGTACAGTAATGACAGTGGAAGAAGACCAAAGTAGAGGAAATTGAGAGATAGTTCCAAGGTAAAATTCACAGGACCTTATAGACATTGCAGTGTACCAAGCTGCTGAAGTTAAGATCCAGGAATGGGAGCTGAAAGACTTGCTTATTATTTTGACATTCAAACCATTGTTAAAGTAAAACATTTTTACAAGTTTCCACTTAGAAAAATCTACACTACCAATTTTAAGGATTGCCATAAAATTTATATTAGAATGTGACAAATTATATCAAAACCTCAGGTATGCAGATGATACCACTCTAATGGCAGAAAGCAAAGAGGAACTAAAGAGCCTCTTGATGAGAGTGAAAAAGGGGAGTGAAAAGCTGGCTTAAAACTCATCTTTCAAAAAACTATGATCATGGGATCCAATCCCATCATGGCAAATAAATGGGGAAAAAGTGGAAACAATGACAGATTTGGGGTTCCAAAATTACTGTGGATAGTGACTGCAGCCATGAAATTCAAGACATTTGCTCCTTGGAAGAAAAGATATGATAAACCTAGACAGCATATTCAAAAGCAGAAACATCACTTTGCTGACAAAGGCCCACATAGTCACAGTTTTTCCAGTAGTCATGTACAGATGTGACAGATGGGCCATGAAGAAGGCTGAGCACTGGAGAAGACTCTTGAGAGTCTCTTGGACAGCAAGAAGATCCAACCAGTCAATCCTAAAGGAACTCAGTCCTGAATATTCATTGGTAGGACTGATGCTGAAGCTCCAATACTTTGGCCATCTGATGTGAAGAGCCGACTCATTGGAAAAGACTCTGATGCTGGGAAAGATTAAGGGCAAGAGGAGAAGGGAGAGACAGAGGCTGAGATGGTTGGATGGCATCACTCATCATGATTAAGTGGACATAAGTTTGAGCAAACTCCAGGAGATAGTAAAGGACAGGGAAGCCTGGCATACTGCAGTCCACAGAGTGGCGAAGAGTCAGATGCAACTTAGTGACTAAACAAGACCAAAATATCTTGGCTCATGGTTTGGCACATAGCAAGTGGTCAATAAACAATGCTGCTATTATTTACTTCCTAACCATTATTACTTTTGATAGAGTGGAGGGCACTTACATTTAAGATAAAGCTCTTATGGGTAACCACTGATGCACTAGTGGGGAAATTTTTATGCCAGCATGATTTTAAAATTAAGGAGGCATACTTTTAGGGCAGGACTTGGTAACCTTTCCAACTATCGGCATTTGAGGCCAGATAAATCTTTGTTGGGGTTGGTAGAATTGCTCTGTGGATTGTAGTATGGTTGGCAGCATCCCTAACTTCTATCTGCTAGAAGTCAGTAGCACACACACCCCAGCTGTGAAAATAGAAAATGTCTCCAAACATTGTCGCATATTCCCCTTCTATGTGTGAGGTGGGAGAGGGGTTGCAAAGTCATTCCTGATTGGGAACTACTGATTTAGACTCAAGGGAAAAGTCATATCTTTTAAACATTTATTATGACCCAGGAACTAAGCTAGATGTTTTCACCAACATCATCTGACTCTTACAGTAGCCCATGGTATTTGTTTTATTTCTTTACTTTTTTTACTTAGGAGGAAACTGAGGCTTAGAGAAGTTAAACATTTTCTCAAGATAACAGAGCAAGGGTTCAAACCCAAGACTGTCTGATTCTCAGATCAAAAGTTGGCATATAGTCCATCAAGTGGTTCATTAAATTGGGGGAGTTTCTATATAAACCATCCAGAAGACATTAACTTGAATATAATTTCAACTAATGGAAAATATTATTAGTTTGAGTAATGGAAAATATGGAGTAATAAAAAATATTCCACAATTATTTTTTCTACTATGTCAGCAATAAACCAAAAACATGTTTAAAATGTACCCCAAAATAGTTGGCATCAAATAAGAAAAAAGAAGAGAACTATAATAATTCTAAATATATACACATATGGCAAAGTACTAATGTCTTCTGAAGATACATATATATGTGATATTTACATAGATATATGGGCTTCCCAGGTGGCTCTAATGGTTAAAAAAAACCTGCCTGCCAACACAGGAGACATAAGAGATGTGGGTTTGATACCTGGATAGGGATGATCCCCTGGAGGAGGGCATGGCAACTCACTCCAGTATTCTTGCCTGGAGAACCCCATGAACAGAAGAGCCTGGCAGGCAACAGTCCATGGGGTCGCAAAGAGTCAGACATGGCAGAGGCAATTTAGCATGCATGCACAAATAAAATTACCTTATTTAAGCAATAAGACAGACACAGAGAGGTTGAGTAACTTGTTCACAGGGCTACACAGCTAGTATATAGAGGAACTGAAGTTTGGCCCAGACTCCAGAGTCCTTGCTGGGAACCATTGAACTTTATTACCACCCAGGGTAGGAAGCTGAGCTGTGAAGCTCATTCCCAGATGCAGCTTGAGTCACTGGCTTGACTTGCCCCATCCACCTGATCTAATCTTAAATCTCTCAAGGGATCTGGGTTTCTCTCAAAAATTGCTCCATTCTGGCTGCCCCTATCTCAGGCTAACTTTGGGTCCCAGGCACTGTCCTCTCATGTCTCCAACCCTTAGGAAGTTTTTCTCCAGTTTTATCAATGACCTTCCAGCAGAAACTAGACAGATGCATCTGATTGCCAATCAGTCCAAACTAAAAGAACCTCCCAACATTGGTGTGAAGCAAAGTAATATGCAAGTAAATGCACTTGCTCTTGGTTTCCTCCACGTTGCTTTTCAGCATTCCTTTTTCCCAGCATCCTCTTACCCCTGAACACCCCACTTCAAGCCCTTTCAACATGCTCTAGAATCCCATTTCTGCAGATTGGTAGAGGTAAACTGCTATATTGTTGATAAGGCTTAAGATAGCCATCCCAAAGGTGTTTCTTTTAAACTATTTTGTTCTCTATTTTACCCCTTTCTCTTAGAACACTGTCTGCTAGTAGTTGCTGCTGTTCCTGTTAGTCACAAAGTAATGTCCGACTTTTTTGTAACACCATGGACTGTAGCCTGCCAGGCTCCTCTGTCCATGGGATTCTCCAGGCAAGGATACTGGAATGGGTTGCCATTTCCTTCTCTAGGGGATCATCCTGACCCAGGGATCAAACCCATGTCTCCTGTATTGCAGGTAGATTCTTTACTGAGTCATCAGGGAAGCCCTGCTATTTCTTTTCAGTTAGAGGATTGTGATCGACGACTCTCTAATTGTTGACTTTCAGGTCAGTCTGAATAGGTATTGTGCTCTGAGAAGATTTCCGAGTGTCTCTCGAATTATGTTCCGTAATGGCTCCCTAGGATACAGCTTGCAAAATCAGTTTTAGAGACTATGTTCACTAAATCTGAATGATGCCATCAATATAAAGAGTGTCTTCAAAAAATGTCTATTGTTGTAAAACAAGATCACAGACTTGGAAGGAAACTTAAGAATTATGCACATGATTGCTGGTGAGGAAAATGACTTCTGGTTAAAAGTTTATATTATAAACACAGATTTAATTTTTTCCAGCCAAATATTTATCTAAAATGACAATAAAATAATTGTTTCAAAAGATGTATATTCATAAAGAGAGGGAGAACAGAAAATTAGACCATAGCAATATGGTTTTGGAAAGTATATGATCTAGGGGTAATAGAATTAATAGAAACAAGAAAGTCAAATTCTAAACCAGAAAACAATCTTATATTTATACCACAAAATTCTAAAAAGGCTCAAAGACTGGATGTGAGGATAAAGAGGAGAGGATTAACTGAGCAGAGGAATTCTATTTCTCAATAATGTTCCCAGTATAACCACATGGCAACTGGACCTCTCCCCTACCACCTCAAAAGACTAGAGATTCATTCCCTGGATGGAATGAGGGACTTTTTAAAGGGAACTCTTTTAAGACAAGAGTTCCTGGTCAAGTAGCCACTAGAAAGACAGAGGTTCCCACTGAAAGCTGAAAGATTAAGGGAATGTATGTACACTATCTGTTGAGGGTTCCAAGCCCTCTTTTCCCAGCTTGGCTCTCAGAATGTGGGCAGCCAGGTCTTTATAGTTTAATCCTGTTATATATAAAGATAATATAATAATAACATTTAGAGGGGGTAAAAGAGACCTTGGAAATTAAAAACATGAATGTAGTCTAAAATGTAATAAAAGAGTTGGAAGAGAATGTTGAAGAAATTCTCAGAAAGTAGAGCAACCTGACCAAAAAAATAGAAAATGGAGAAAATAAAAGAAAATTAGAGAGCCAGTTCAGTAGTTCGACATTTCTGTAGGAGTTCCAGAAAGAGAATGGTGGACATAAAAGAGAAAGAAATCAACAATACACTCCAAGAAAAATTCCCCAAATGGAAAGATATGAGTTTCTTGACTGTAATTTCCCCAAGCTCACCACAATGGTTGAAAACAGGCCTGTACCAAAGCACATCACTGTAAAATGTCAGAACACTGTCCTCCAGACAGAACACATATGCTCACATGTGCACACACACATCATATTCAAGGATCAGGAATCAGAACGAAGAATGGCTTCATACTCCTCAAAAGTTACACTGAAAAAAATACAGAACAGTGGAGTGATGCCTTATCTCTAACTTAGAATTCTACCAATCCAATGAGCCAAAATATTTGTCCAAATATGAACACTGAATATACACAATTGCAGGCATACACAATCTTTAAAAAAAAATTACCACATGGAACACTTTCTCCCTAAGCCACTGGAGAATGCAGTTCAGAAAAATGCAAGACACACAATACAAGAAATGAGAGGGGGCAAAGGGAGTCCCTGGTATGGCTATGAAGGGCAATTAAAATTGTGCACAGAGGGACACATTGCAGGAAGTCCAGAGTGGGGCATGTCAGAAGGTTCTGGGCATACTTCTTCGAGAAATAAAAGCTACTGAATGATTCGTTGAATAGATTTGGTCAACTGGGAGAGAGTTTGGGTTGAATAAGTAATAGTAACTAATAAAAAGTATATTCATTTGTTTGGGTTGTATAACAAATATCACAGACTGGGTGTCTTAAACAACAGAAATTTATTTCCTCATAGCTCTGGAGGCTAAAGTCCAAGATCAAGGTTCTGGCAAGACTGGTTACATTTTGAGGCCTCTCTCCTTGTACATGGCCACCTTCTGATACCTTCATGTGACTTTCTGTCTGTATGCACACGTCTATTCTCTTTCTCTCTCTGCTCCTCCTTGTCTTTTTCTCCTTGTCTCTTCCCCTCTGACCCTCTCCCTCCTCCCTCGCATTTTCACTCTCACTCTTGCTCTCTCTCTTCTCTCCCTCTGTATCCTAATCTCCTCTTCTATGATGACATCAGTCACACTGGATCAGGGCCCACCCTAATGTCGCCATCTTAACTTCATTACCTCTATAAAGGTCCTAGTAGCAAGGGCACCCCACTCCAGTACTCTTGCCTGGAAAATCCCATGGACGGAGGAGCCTGGTGGGCTACAGTCCATGGGGTCGCTAAGAGTCGGGCACGACTGAGCGACTTCACTTTGACTTTTCACTTTCATGCATTGGAGAAGGAAATGGCAACCCACTCCAGTGTTCTTGCCTGGAGAATCTCAGGGATGGGGGAGCCTGGTGGGCTGCCGTCTATGGGGTCGCACAGAGTCGGTCACGACTAAAGCCACTTAGCAGCAGCAGCAGCAGCAGCAGCAGCAGCAGCAGCTTCCCTAGTAGCTCAATTGGTTAAGAATCTGCCTGCAACATAGGAGACCCGGGTTCAATCCCTGGGTCAGGAAAATCCCCTGGAGAAAGAAACGGCAACCCATTCCATGGACAGAGGAGCCTGGCGGGCTACAGTCCATGGGATCACAGAATCGGACACGACTGTGTGACTTTCACTTTCATAAAGGCCCTATATCCAAATACAGTCCCATTCTGAGACAGTGGGGTCTAGAACTTCAACATATAAATTTTGGGGCAGGGAAACAATTCAACCCAGAACAAAAAAACTACTTAACAAATCAAAGAAAATAAAATCCAGGGAAGTAGAGGAAATACAATAAAGGGGAAATAGCTAGAGCTTAACACATGGCTTAGCTCTGAAGAGCATGGGTTGTCATATAACAGCCAGTGAATATTGATTTAACCAAAATCACAATACTGCCACATTAGGGGAATGGGAAATGGAAAGTATGCTTGTGTATGGAAAATATGTAAGTGGAGGAAGGAAAGACAAAGCAGTAAATCCTCATTTTTGTGGAAACGCAATAGCTATTGTCTAAATGGGAAAAATCAAGTGGCAGCAATACCAGCCTGTGACTTTGAGATATGCAGCTAAACAACAAAAGATTACTTATAAAACTGAAAGTTGTTGCATCTGGGGGCTAACAAACAAGGGCAGAGTGTGCAGAAATGTTGCTAATGTATAGAATTAGCTAATTCTTTAAACTATTATAATAGGGATACTCAAGCTGGTTTTAGAAAAGGCAGAGGAACCAGAGATCAAATTGCCAACATCCACTGGATCATCAATAAAGCAAGAGCATTCCAGAAAAACATCTATTTCTGCTTTATTGACTACGCCAAAGCCTTTGACTCTGTGGATCACAATAAACTGTGGAAAATTCTGAAAGAGATGGGAATACCAGACCACCTGACCTGCCTCTTGAGAAACCTATATGCAGGTCAGGAAGCAACAGTTAGAACTGGACATGGAACAACAGACTGGTTCCAAAGAGGAAAAGGAGTACATCAAGGCTATATATTGTCACCCTGCTTAATTAACTTCTATGCAGAGTACATCATGAGAAATGCTGGGCTGGAAGAAGCACAAGCTGGAATCAAGATTGCTGGGAGAAATATCAATCACCTCAGATATGCAGATGACACCACCCTCATGGCAGAAAGTGAAGAGGAACTAAAAAGCCTCTTGATGAAAGTGAAAGAGGAGAGTGAAAGGGTTGGCTTAAAGCTCAACATTCAGAAAATGAAGATCATGGCATCTGGTCCCATCACTGCATGGCAAATAGGTGGGGAAACAGTGGAAACAGTGTCAGACTTTATTTTGGGGGGCTCCAAAATCACTTCAGATGGTGATTGCAGCCATGAAATTTAAAGATGCTTACTCCTTGGAAGGCAAGTTATGACCAATCTAGATAGCATATTCAAAAGCAAAAATATTACTTTGCCCACAAAGGTCCGTCTAGTCAAGGCAATGGTTTTTCCAGTGGTCATGTATGGATGTGAGAGTTGGACTGTGAAGAAACTGAGCGCCGAAGAATTGATGCTTTTGAACTGTGGTGCTGGAGAAGACTCTTGCAAGTCTCTTGGATTGCAAGGAGATCCAACCAGTCCATTCTGAAGGAGACCAGTCCTGGGTGTATATTGGAATTACTGATGCTGAGGCTGAAACTCTAGTACTTTGGCCACCTCATGCGAAGAGTTGACTCATTGGAAAAGACCTTGATGCTGGGAGGGATTGGGGGCAGGAGGAGAAGGGGACGACAGAGGATGAGATGGCTGGATGGCATCACCGACTCAATGCTCATGAGTTGGGGTGAACTCTGGGAGTTGGTGATGGACAGGGAGGCCTGGCGTGCTGCGATTCATGGGGTCACAGAGTCGGACACGACTGAGCGACTGAACTGAACTGAACTGAATAGGGATACATATAGCTCTGTTAAAAATGATTTTTAAAAAAAGAGTAGGTCCTTAATATACATTCCATGCTTACTGTATGTGCTTCTTTGTTCAGTAGTTCACATATGCCATCAAATTTCTTCATCATGACACCCCTTAGTTAAGAAGAATAAATATCCCATATATTATATAAGGGGGCTTCCCAGGTGGCGCTAGTAGTAAAGAACTCACCTGCCAATTCAGGAGACATAAGGGATGTGGGTTCAGTCCCTGAGTTGGGAAGATCCCCTGGAGGAGGGCAGGGCAACACACTCCAGTATTCTTGCCTGGGACCCTGGTATTCCCAAGGACCCTGGTAAGTTTACAGCCCATAGGGTCACAAAGAGTTGGAGACGACTGAGCTGACTTAGCATGCGTGCATACTATCTAAGAGGAATCAGAGCTCTAGACAAATATTTGTTAAATATTATCAGCTTATTAGTGGCAGGATTATAACTACACCTGAGCTCCCCGTTCAGTATCCAGAGTTCCAGACTCTTCCAGGAATTCTGTAGCTATTGGTATTATTCTTTGGATTTTCATCTTTCTAAACATTATCTTATTAAATATAGGACAGACTAGTCATTATTTTTTAGCTTCCCAGCACTGAATCATCCTCCCCACAATTCAAGGAATTCTTTATCTAATGATCCTTGGTGGGTATTAGGACTTACTCCTCATTAGGCAAAATACTTGCTTTTCTAGATTTCCTGGCAGGTAACGTGTGGACACATGACTAGGCTAGGATGCAATCTGACACATCCACTCTGAACTTCAAATCAAGAACTAGTAATGCCACCCAGAGAAAATCATAATTCCAAAAGTCACCCACACCCCAGTGTTCACTGCAGCACTAGTCACAATAGCCAGGACATGGAAGCAACCTAAATGTCCATCAATAGAGGAATGGATAAAGATGTGGTACAGATATGCAATGGAATATTACTCAGCCATAAAAAGAAAGAAACAGGGTCATTTGTAGAGATGTGAATGGACCTAGAGACAGAGTAAAGTAAGTCAGAAAGAAGAAAACAAATTTCACCTATTAATGCATATATGTGGAATCTAAAAAAATGGTACAGATGATCTTATTTGCAAAGAGAAATTGAGACACAGATGTAGATGGCACATGTATGGACAGTGAGCGGGGAGGGGGAAAAAAGGGTGGGATGAATTGGGAGATTGGGACTGCCATACATACACTGCTATGTATAAAACAGGTAACTAATGAGAATCCCCTGTTTAACACAGGGAACTCTACTCAGTGCTCTGTGGTGACCTAAATGGGAAGGAAACCCAAAAGAGAGTGGAGATATGTATCTGTATAGCTGGTACACTTTGCTGTACAGTAGAAACTAACACAACATTGTAAAGCAACTATACTCCAATAAAAATTAATTTTAAAAAATCAGAAACAAGTAATGCAAAGAGGTAGAGACAGTTTTGTGTTAAATCTGGTGGTGGCAGAGAAGAAGACAGCAACATTCATTCCCCACTGCAGTGGAAATGTGGCAGGAGGAATGGGGACAGGAAAACAGCAGCATGGGTGGGGGCTTCTCCTGCTGATCAGCAAGTCAACAGTGTGTGTGGAAGCCAATTCTGTGATATGGCTGTGGCCGTGGCTTCTTTGATCCTAAGAATTTTCTACACTTGATTCCTAAACTACCTAATATTCACCCAGTATCATTTCAATATATTACTTTCCTGCTTAACTCAGCTAAAGCATGCTTCTGTTAAGTGAACTTCTGTTTACCTTAACTAGCACCTTTGCAAAGAAAAGTTCAACTTGGCAGATGCTTAAAAGACAAAACAAAACCTGGAAACCATTTTTGAAGAAACAAAAAAGTATATTAAGTAAAATATTGTCGTTACCCTCCCTAAACTGATAATTTACAATCCATTACATGACTTTCGTGATTCACTGACAAAATGGAAATATTACATTTATGAGAAAATATTAGAATGTTTATGTACACATTTTTCCATTCAACAAATACTCGTGGAGCAGCTACTACATGCCAGCACTGTGTTAAATTCAGTGGTATAGCGATGAAAAAAACAGACAAAATCCTATCTTTTTTTTCTAGCAGGGAAAGAGAAAACAAATAATACTTACAATAAGTAAATTGTGTATTATGGAATCAGTTGATAAATGCTATGGGGAAAAAATTAAGCAGCATGGAGATTGGGGGTGCCAACAGGGAGATAATGTTATATTTCAAATGGGCTGGTCAGGAAGACCTCACAGAGCAGGTAATAGAATTGAACAAATTCTTGATGAGGAAAAGGGAGTCGGCCATGAGAATACCTATGCAGGAATACTTGAAGATTAGCCAGTGTATATAGGTCCAGAGATAATACAGTACATGGCGCTGTTGGGTCAGTGCATTAGGAAGAGAAGAGGTATTGAGGTCAGAGAGGTAAGCTGGCAGATAACGTGTGCAGAGCCTTTAGGCTACTGAAAGAACTCAGCTGAAAATAATAGGTAACCGTTAGAGATTTTGAATAGAAGAGTAACATGTTTTGACTTAGATTTCCACAGATCACTCTGTTTACTGTCTTTGAGGGATTCTGAGTGAGGAGCAATTTTGTACCCCAGGGAGCATTTGACAATGTCTAGAAATATTTTTAGTTGTTGCTTCTGGGGAGAAATCTGATATATAGTGTGTAGAGGCCAGGGATGCTGCTAAATATCCCCAAATGCACAATATCACCCCCACAACCAAGAATGATCCAGTTCAGAAGGTCGGTAGTATCAGAGTTGAAAAACCTTGGGGCTTTAAAGACCCCTAGACCAAAGAAGGCAATGCAACCCACTCCAGTGCTCTTGCCTGGAAAATCCCATTGGCGAAGGAGCCTGGTAGGCTGCAGTCCATGGGGTCATTAAGAGTCGGACATGACTGAGCAACTTCACTTTCACTTTTCACTTTCATGCATTGGAGAAGGAAATGGCAACCCACTCCAGTGTTCTTGCCTGGAGAACCCCAAGGATGAGGTAGCCTGGTGGGCTGCTGTCCATGGGGTCACACAGAGTTGGACACGACTGAAGCAACTTAGCAGTAGCAGCACCAGACCAGAGATTAAATGACATATACAATTCTGAAAAATTCTATAATTATGTGTTATTTAAAGGAGTATATTATTGCATGTTTGATATTATGATTACAATAGCCCTAAATTTACATGAAATTCTTAGGTATTAGTTGGGAACTGCCGGGGTCCAGCCCCGGTGGATCCAGGGAATTCGAAGCGGGGATGGCGTTGGCGAGGGAAAAAAACTTATTTATTTATTAATATAAGATTAGATTAGGAAGAAATAGTGTAGTAGGAAATTTAGTGGAGAAAAGAATGCTGAATAACTTGGCTTACGTGGAAAACCAATAAAGTTCCAGACAAGGAACTTGCACCATCTACATTGGGCCACTGGAGCCCATTTGAATATCGGAGAGTGCCCCGCCTTGGGCTCTCTCTCTTAAGGATCTTAGAAGCCGGGACAAGTAAGTAGACATGGTGAGCCTCCACGCCCCAGATGGGAATTCAGCCTGAAATTAGAGTAAAGAGGAGACACGGGGGAAACCAGTCCTTCCAATGACTGGCCCCCACTCTATTGTTCTTCAAGGCCTTTTATACTTTTGATTATACATAGAGATCAATGGGTAATACAAAATTATGTAGCATTAGCAGCCCAGACTCTTTCTGTATATCTTTTTGTATACAAAAGGTCTCAGGTGATTTACATTATCTTCTGGCCAAGAGACTTGCTAACACTTTTTGGCTCTCTTCCTTAATGAATGTTAATTTTGTTTCCCCTGAAGTGTTTTTCTTTAATCTGCATCTCCTTAAAGCACTAAAGTTACATCTCTATAGAACAAAGGTGCAGTGGGTTATAACAAAGAAGGTACTTAACTCAAAGATCTAATGCTACTTGTTTTTCTATATACCAACTATATCAACAAGTAAAAGATATGAAAATTTGGCAGCAGGTATTGGCTCAACAAATGAAACCTTTAATCAGTCCTATTCTAATGATTTTGACTCCTCGGAAGGCCCTACATTCCTAGGATATTTTAAGCTTCCTGTGCCTCCTGCTATCAGGAGGCCTCAAACAATCACATGCGCAGCTGTACGAGTCCTGCAGGCAGGCTAGAAAGCCATCAGAGGGGTTTTTGGATTGAAACACCCTTTCAAATGCAGAAGACTAAAGCCTTGAGATGACTTTTTCCAGAATGTGTCAGGAGAGTGGAAAAGAAGGCAGATTCTTATTTTGGGGGGGTACATGCTCAGGAAATGCCAGGGGGAAAACCTGAGATCTGACTCGACCCTGCCCATCAGATCTCTGCCGCATGACCTTGTCACGGGTGGGATTCCTCACACTGGCTCCCGGCAGGGAACAATTTTAATAATATACACTGAATTATATAGGAGGGGAAAAAAAGAAAAATTTCAGTATACTTTTAGGATTTCTAAGTTCATATATATGGTGTTCCTGTCCAATAAGTGAACATGATGCATTCATTTGGATCAGTTTAAAATGCATACAATACTTGGAAATAAAATCTACACTTTAAAATATTGAGAAATAACTGTTTTTGCACAATATCTTCATTCTCATGTTTTCCCTCTTTATTCCATGTTCTTGACATTTTTATATACACTTTTTTTCCCCAAATAGGTTACATTTTTTGGATTGTAACTAGATATATTGTTGTTGTTTAGTTGCTAGTCATGTCCGACTCTTTTGCAATCCCATGGACTATGGCCTGCCAGGCTCCTCTGTCCATGGGAATATTCAGGCAAGGATACTGGAGTGGGCTGCCATTTCCTTCTCCAGAGGATCTTCCTCGCCTAGGTATGGATCCCATCTTCTGCACTGGCAGGTGGATTCTTTACCACTGAGCCACCTGAGAAGCAACTAGATATATAGTGTATATGAATTTTGCAACCATGCAGTGAAATCTTATTTAGATTACTTTTTTGAGGAGGTTTTAAATATTTGGTAAAATATAATTCTTTCAACAAAGTTGACATAAGAGAGATAATTAATATTACACTGAGATAACCAAAACACATAAGAGCCCAAATTATAAGGAATGTATGCTAGTTCATTTTATTCATTAATTTCTCATATGCACTACCACAGGGTTTGTGGTTCTCTAAATAGTGTTTGGAACAAAGTATGGCATGTATAAATGCATAAATAAATATATATATAGCTAAACCTGATTAAAGGAACCAACTAAACTTTCATGAGGCAAAGCATGTTGTGAAAACTACCCCCCCCAAAAAAAAAGTATTGCTGCTCAAAGCGTTCTTTACAAATATTTAAAACTGTACATTACAAATAATTATTTTAATTTTCAAATTTTGACTTGCTAGTTTTGTACATCAATAACAAAGGTCCGTCTAGTCAAGGCTATGGTTTTTCCAATAGTCATGTATGGATGTGAGAGTTGGACTCTGAAGAAGGCTGAGCACAGAAGAATTGATGCTTTTGAACTGTGGTGGTGGAGAAGACTCTTGAGAGTCCCTTGGACTGCAAGGAGATCCAACAAATCCTTCTAGGAGATCAGCCCTGGGATTTCTTTCGAAGGAATGATGCTAAAGCTGAAACTCCAGTACTTTGGCCACCTCATGTGAAGAATTGACTCATTGGAAAAGACTTTGATGCTGGGAGGGATTGGGGGTAGGAGAAGAAGGGGACGACAGAGGATGAGATGGCTGGATGGCATCACTGACTTGATGGACGTGAGTCTGAGTGAACTCCAGGAGTTTGCGATGGACAGGGAGGCCTGGCGTGCTGGGATTCATGGGGTCGCAAAGAGTCGGACACGACTGAGCGACTGAACTGAACTGAACTGATGCCTTCCTAAAATACACACACGTGTGCCCTTTACCAAATTTGCAATATGTGCTGCCTGTCTGGGAGATAGGGAAAAACAACGTATCTTTATGGTACAGAAGAATGAGCTCACTCTTTCTTGAAATGATTTTGCTTATTTTAGTGTGGAAAATGTTCTTATAAATATTTTCATTACTTTTTAGATGATGAAGCATGACTTTGTCAGAAGATGTATTTTTATTTAAATTTACTTTGTAAGAGTTCTCAACTATTCAGTTTTTGCTACGTGGTGGAAACTCAGATTGTATTTTGTATAGTTGCTTGGTGAGGCATTATATACAGGTTTCTCATCAAATGCTTACCGTAATCTGTGATAAATAGAATATACCCAAGTACTGCTAGATCTTCCAGAAATAGAAAGACACTAGCATTGTGGCAATATTATACACTCATTATTAAACATGTTTAAAAAAAACTTTTGAAGAAATGAGCCAAAACACAAATAGATCAAATGCATACAGACCATTTGAAACTGTAGTATAACATGCAAATCGCTTAGATCACTCATCCAAGCAGACCCAGATTCTTAGGAAAGCTAGAAAAGATGAACTGTGACCTAAAATTCCCTCATTCAGGCTCTCTGGAAGATGAGACAAGAGCGAGTGTTTTGAAGGCTTCAGTTTATGTACACCTAAGAGCAGCTGCCTCTCACTAATTACATCAGTGGAGATGAGAGAAAGATGACTCAGAAAGAGAGTTGCTACAGAAGTAGTGAATATCTACACAATACAGGGAGAAAGCAAGCCCTAGAGAGCATCATGAAGGAGGAAGCAGGATAGCTTGAGCAAACCTAGGAGAGTTGGGGCATTGCAAATCCTTAAAAACAACTTGTACCCATTAAATTTGTTGGTTCAGGGTCAGGCTAGAAGCTCCAGTTTTACGACCCATTGAAGGGTTAATGCAGCCATAATAGGGAAAGTGGAGATGTGTCCGCAGGCGGGGCTCCCTGCTTGGGCTGAACGTGCTTGCAGGTGAGGCGTTCTGCCAAGGAGTCTGGACATAGCCTTGAGTTTAATGGTCCCTTGCAAACGAGGGAACATTCCCTTCTTATGATAAGAGGGGAAAAAAGGGGGCTCTGGACAGACTCTGCAGTAAGCAGAAATTTCACTCCCTTTCACTCCCTTTTGCTGTACGATAACATTTATGCACATGCGCTATACTGAAAAGGCTTGGTCATACAGTCTGGAATTCTGCCCAGGGGGGCTATATAAAAGTAAACCACAAGCCTGCTTGCTTGCACAGTTCTTTTTCCTCTGGCCAGAGTGTCTGTCTCTTGTGTGTGTGTCTTGTTTTGTGTCATTTCACTCGTAATCTCCAAGATCTGGCGCCCAACGCGGGGCTCGAGTGAAACTGAAAGGGTGAGTAACCCAGGGGGGATTTTAAATCCATAGCAGGGGAACTTTTGGGAAAATCATGGGGAATTCCTCACCCTAGCAGGGGAGCTTTCAGAAAATCATGGGGAATTCCTCATCATCATTACGGACACAATACATGGAGTTAGTCAAAGGACTTCTCCACTCCATAGGCGTTAAGGTCTTGACTCGTTGATTGAGTGAGCTCTTTTGCTTGGTGGAGAAATATTGTCATTGGTTTCAATATCAAACTAAGTTACAGTTAAATTTGAAGGAATGGAAAATAATTCAAAAAGAATTGAGAAAGCAACATCAGAAGGGTAATGTGATCCCTTTGAAGTTATGGACTTTATGTAATGCTATAACACAGGCTTTGACTTTGCTATCTACTGATAATGAGACAAAATCTAATGGTTCAGTGAAGGAAGAGGCAATTTATGAGGATGTGCCAAACGTTGGTGGGGCTTCTGCATTGCCTGAAGGCAAGAAAACAGATGAGCTTCCTCCTGTAATTGGTGAAACATCTGATAGTTCAGAATCAGATTCGAAGGGTTTCTTCGGTTTCATCAGAGGATGGCAAAGAGATTAAAGAAATGACCCATCTATTCCAGGAATGGTGGAAATCCCGTAGGGAGGAGAAGAAATCTGTGCCTTCTGCTCCTCCTTATGCTTCTCTTTTCCCCACTGCGGTTGGTCGGCCCAGTGTGGGCAGGGAACATTGTCGGTTCTCCTTTCCTTTGTCTATGCTTCATGATGATGACTTGCCTGCTCCCCCTAGTGGTTTTATCGATCCTCCACAATTATTTCCCATCCAGAGACAGCAAGATGACAACGTGATAAATATTCAATACACTCCTTTGGAATATAAATTTTTTAAAGATATTAAAGCTGCAGTAGCGCAATACGGTCCTCAATCTCCCTTTGTTTTGGCTATGCTGGAATCATTGAGAAAAGGCAAATTAATCATTCCATTAGATTGGGAATCTATTGCCCAAGCTGTCTTGGAGAGTTCTCAATGGTTGCAACTTCGTAGCTAGTAGGAAGAAGAAGCTAGAAAGCAGGCTCAGATTAATGAAGGAAAGAATCCCCCTGGTCCTCTCGAGGACAAGTTAATGGGAGAGGGCCATTATCAGGCTTTAAGAGAACAGGCTCAATACTCTGATCAGGACTTACAACAAGTCCGCCAAGTCTTTTTACAAGCATGGCGTCGTGTAGTGCCTACTGGCCATGCCCAGCCCTCCTTAAGACAATGCAAGGCCCCAGTGAGCCATATACTGATTTTCTAGCAAGATTGAGAGTAGCTATGGAACGAGCTGTAGGGACGGATGAAATTTCAGAGGTATTATTACAAGCTTTAGCATTTGAAAGTGCAAATCCTGAATGCAAGCATATACTGGGACCATTAAAAGGACAGGGTGCATCTATAGCTGAATATATCAGAGCCTGCTCAGGAGTAGGAGGAACAGAGCATCAGGCTAATGTCTTTGCTACAGCCTTGGCCAGAGCTATGAAACCACAAAAGGGAGGTAACTGCTTCCATTGTGGAAAACCTGGTCATATGAGAAGAGAATGTCAGAAATTAAAAGCTGAGCAAGGTGCAATTCCTAAAGACAGATCTTTTGCTGGGAGGAATAAGACTCCTCCTGGACCTTGCCATTGATGCAGGAAGGGGCTTCATTGGACTAATGAGTGCAAATCTAAAACAGGCAAAATGGGCAACCCAATACCGGGAAACTGTCTTGCGGGCCTAAGTCCTTGGGGCCCAGGAACAATACTGGGGACTTTTCCTCCCTGTTCTCCTGCTGTCCCGCCTACACCAACCCTGTTCCCTCCCAGAAACAGTTACCAGTCAGTGCCTCATTAAAAGGACCTCAAATGATGATTTCAGACTTGCGGTTTGCTACTTCAGGGAGTGCTGCTGCTGATTTGCCACTAGCTGAGAATGTTCTTTTGTCACCAGGAGGAGGCATTTACAAATTAAAAACAAATGTATTTGGACCACTGCCTAAAGGCACCTTTGGCTTAATATTAGGCCATAACAGTGCGGCTTTGAGAGGTCTAACCATAGTTCCTGGGGTAATAGACTCCGACTATGTTGGGGAAATTTTGATTATGGTTTCTACTTCTACCACGCTTTCATTATTAGCTGGGGAACGTATTGCTCAAATACTTCTCCTACCTTATCATCCCTTTTTGGCTCTTCCTAATGAAAGAACAGGAGAATTTGGAAGTACTGGGCTACATATATTTTGGAAAATGCTTATCAAAGATTCTCACCCTGTTCTCTCCTTGATTATACAAGGAAAAAACTTTGAGAGACTAGTAGACACAGGGGCAGATGTTTCAGTTATTTCTTCTCAACAATGACCCCAAGATTGGAAAAAAGAAAAAAGCCCTCTAATGCTGATGGGACTGGGCTCTATTGCAGATGTCTGGAAGAGTACCCATCCCTTGCAATGCCAATTCCATAATGGAAGATCAGTGTCTGTTACCTTTTATATTGTAAACATACCTATTAATATTTGGGGAAGAGATCTTCTCTCTCCTTTGGGGGCTTTTGTAACCATTCCACTGGAAAACTAGTAACCACTGCTCAAATTCCTCAAGCACTCCCATTAAAATGGTTAACTAATACTCCAAAATGGGTTGAGCAGTGGCCATTACCACAAATGAAGCTCGAGGCATTAGAACAATTAGTACAAGAACAACTCCAACTTGGTCATATAGAGCCCTCTACCTCTCCCTGAAATTCTCCTGTTTTTGTTATAAAAAAGAAATCTGGAAAATGGAGAATGTTAACTGATTTACGAGAAGTTAATAAATGTATTGAACCTATGGGAGCATTACAATTGGGACTCCCCTCTCCAGCTCTTATTCCTCCGAATTGGTCCTTAATGGTGCTAGATCTTAAGGACTGTTTTTCTGCCACTCCCCTACAATTGCAAGATAGAGATAAATTTGCTTTTACAATTCCTGTTCTTAATCATGCTCAGCCTGTTAAGCGTTATCAATGGACAGTCTTACCACAGGGAATGACAAATAGTCCTACCTTATGCCAAGAATTCGTAGCTCACTCTTTACAATCCCTCCGTCAAGAATACCCCAATTATATTCTATATTATTATATGGATGATCTATTAGCAGCTCCTAGTATTGCCGAACATGATAAATTCTTTCTAAAAGTACAGGAGGTTTTAAAACTATACAATTTACAAATAGCCCCAGAAAAAATTCAAAAAGACTTTCCTATTTAGTATTTAGGAACAGTATTGGAACAACATAGAATAAGGCCACAAAAGTTGCAAGTCAGAAGAGACCACCTCAAAACCTTAAATGATTTTCAAAAGTTATTGGGAGATATCAATTGGCTACGCCCGGTACTTGGGATTCCTACTTATCAATTATGACATTTGTTTTCTACTTTAGAGGGAAATACAGCTCTGGATAGCCCCCAAACTTTAACCCCATTGGCCTTACAGGAACTTCAATTTGTTGAGCAACGACTAAATGACGGTTTTTTGACTTACTTACATGCATCTCAACCTATTTCGTTTATAATATTTCATACCCCTTATTCTCCATCTGGTGTAATTGCTCAAGAAAAAGGATTAATAGAATGGGTTTTCTTACCTAACAGCTTTTCCAAAAAATTGGCTACATATATGGATAAATTAGCCTTCCTTATACAGAAAGGTCGCCATCGTATTTTACAATTGTCAGGATATGAACCATACCAGATTGTTACTCAATTAACAGCTGCTCAAATATCTCAATGTTTACAATTTAATGAAAACTGGCAAATTTCTCTTGCCTCATTTCCTGGTTCATTTTCTAATCATTATCCGTCATCTAAATTGATTGATTTTCTCCGGACTAACTCTATGATATCTCAATCCCCTTCTGCCCTTCTTGGACCCTTATTATTTGGAAATGCTACAATTGATGCCTTACTTTATCCTATAGAAGCAGCAAAACAAGAACATCTCTTACAGCATACCAATTCCAAAGAGTTACAAAAATGTCATGCTATTACTTGAAAACAAGCTCAAAATATTGTTTGTTCTTGTTCCATATGTACACCCTTTGCTTTACCGTTTACCTCACCAGGTGTCAACGTAAGAGGACAACAAGCAAATCAAATATGGCATATGGATATAATTTACATTTCTTCTTTCAGACAACAAAAATGTGTGCATCATACTATAGATACTTGCACACATTTTCAATGGGCCACTGCATTACATTCTGAAAAGGCTGACGTTGTTATTACTCATTTGTTATCTTGTTTTGCAATTATGGGATTACCTATTGAATTGAAAACTGATAATGCACCTGCCTAACAATCCGCAAAATTAGCTCACTTTTTATCCCAATATCATATAACTCATACTTTGGGTATTCCTTATAATAGTCAAGGGCAAGCTATCATTGAAAGAGCTAATCGTACCTTGCGTGAATATCTTGAAAAAATAAAAAAGGGGGAACAGGAGAGATTTATGAAACCTAAAGACATTTTGAATAAAACCTTACTTACCCTAAATTTTTTGAATATTTGGAGCAAGGGAAATCTATCAGCAGCAGAGTTGCATTTTCAAGGGAAAGAAGAAAACAAGAAGATCTTGAATACGCCTATTTGATATAAAGATAAAGAGAAAGGCTAAATCCCAGCATCATTAATATATCTGGGACGAGGGTATGCTTTCATTTCTGTTAATAATTACAGGTTTTGGACCCCAGCGAGATTAATCAAAATCAACAATGGCTGATCCCTTTGTTCAAAAATTCGAAGAGCTTACTATGCAGAGAAGCTTTACTTTTCATACAAGGGAAGCAACACCTCCTACGTGGGGTCAAATGAAGAAGTTGACCCAAGAAGCAGAAAAAACGTTAATGAAAGCGGGACAACCTCTGAATCCTACCAATCTTTTGCTTGCCATGATGGCGGTGGTGACACATCAGGTAATCGGTGTATCGGTAAGTAATCATACATATTGGGCATATATACCTAATCCCCCATTGGTAAGAGTAGTTTCCTGGGGGGAGCCAAAAGTGCAGGTATGCACTAATGAGACCGCCTTCTTTCCCCCACCAGCTTGCGGGGGACTAGAACAACTATCTCATCATAAACAACAATATAATATTAGTAATTTGACTATTGCAGTGGAAGGTATTCCTTTGTGCATAGGAGGACACCCCTTTTGTCTGTCCACCAAGGAACATTCTCATCATTCCTATAATACATGGGGGGTAAAATACAATAATTATCATTTTGCTACTTTTACTGTGCTTGTTTCCACCAGGGGCTTTAACACCTCAACAGAACCGATAGACATTCATAATGGAATATATATGTCACTATGTCCTGTTAACTTTTTTGCTCCTTCTCTAGAATCTTTGGAATGGGAATGTTGCCGAGGTCACTGACCCTTTAAAGTCATGAATTATTCTAGGTCTATCATTGTAGATTGGAGTCCAGATCATGGGCAATTCTTAGAAAAATGGTCGAATAAATCTCTTAGGTGGCATCATGCAAATGGCACTTTGATGGGCAATGGAAATGAAATAATTAAATGGCAGCAATTTGCACTTGTCCCTCCTCAATTACAATTGCAGGGATATCCACACATTCAAGGGGATATTTGGAAACTGTGGGCAGTTTCTGGTAATCTCACTGTCCGGTCAGGAAACTATACTTTGGATAGTGGCGACTCTTCGGGTCCATTTCATGTTAATTTACATGTTAATAAATCTTATTCTGCAATGGCATGTGTAAAATATCCTTTTGCATTGTTATATGGGAATTGGACCTGGAATAATACTGTGGGGTCTATGTCATGTGATTATTGTAATCTAACTCAACGTGTAAATCAGTCTTGGTGGAAAGAATTTGAAAGATGAGCCTGTAACTCCAATTTTTTGTTAGTAACTGTTAAAGCTCAGACAGAAGTATGGTTGCCTATAAATCTGACTAGGCCATGGTCAGATTCTTTTGCTGTTTCTCATCTAGTAACCGCTCTACAGACTTTGCTGCATCGATCTCGACGTATGCTTGGTGTGGTCATTGCTTTGATTCTAGCAGTTGCATCAATAACTGCAACAGTGGCAGTGGCAGGCCTCACGTTACACCAAGAAATTCAAACAGTTGATTTTGTTCGGGACTGGCATAAAGACTCTCATTTGTTATGGCAACAACAGTGAGATTTGGATGCACAACTTGCTACCGACTTGCTCAATCTTCAACACACCGTTTCCTGGCTTGGAGCTCAATTAACTGTTTTATCTACACGAAGTGTATTGAAATGCGATTGGAATTCTCAGTTTTGTATAACACCTGTACCATTTAACATGAGTGAGGGATGGGAAAGAGTAAAACGATCTTTGACTGGACATCAAAATCTCACTATGAAGATTATGGACCTGGAACAACAAATTTTGTCTACTTTTAGCAGGACTTTACCTGACATTGCAGGGTCTGATTTGTTGAAAAGTCTTCAAGAAGGGTTGAATAACTTAAATCCATTAGGACATGTATCCACACTAATTGGGACTACCTTTGGGAACACTATGTTTATATTACTTTTATGTTGTGTTGCTTTTCTAGTCTTCCAGCGATGGTGGAAAAGGAAACAACTAAAGCGCGAAGCAGAGAAGATCCAGACCTTGCTACAATTTATTAAAGCAAATAAAAAAGGGGGGGATGAAGGGTTAATGCAGCCATAATAGGGAAAGTGGAGATGTGTCTGCAGGTGGGGCTCTCTGCTTGGGCTGAACGTGCTTGCAGGTGAGGCGTTCTGCCAAGGAGCCTGGACACAGCCTTGAGTTTAATGGTCCCTTGCAAACGAGGAAACATTCCCTTCTTATGATAAGAGGAAAAAAAGGGGCTCTGGACAGACTCTGCAGTAAGCAGAAATTTCACTCCTTTTCACTCCCTTTGCTGTACGATAACATTTATGCACATGCGCTATACTGAAAAGGCTTGGTCATACAGTCTGGAATTCTGCCCAGGGGGGCTATATAAAAGTAAACCGCAAGCCTGCTTGCTTGCGCAGTTCTTTTTCCTCTGGCCAGAGTATCTGTCTCTTGTGTGTGTGTGTCTTGTTTTGTGTCATTTCACTCGTAATCTCCAATACCCATTGCATAATAATGGGGAGAAGTGTGCACCCTTTGAACGTGTTTGGCTCCAAACACACCAAACCACACTCATTCATTGTCTCTTGAAACCACTGCTTTCTCTCATTCCATTCCAGGGAGTTTGCAACCACAATGCCTTCACCAGGAGTATAGCCACTCCCTAATTCTACCTCTAGGGCAGGTACCATCATATTCATTGTTATATTCTATCAGTAGCCTAAAGCAAGTACAGAATAAACCATATTAGATAGGATGCTTTTGACTATAAGTAATCTCTAAGCTCAACTCAAACTGGCACATAAATTAAAATACTCATTATCTCACATATCTAGGTGTCCAGAGGTTGTAAGAGCCCCAAATCTCAATGATTCTCTGAGCTTTGCTTTTCTCAAAATGTTGGATACACCCACAAGTTGAAAGGATGGTTTCTGGCTTATAAGCCAGGCCAGAAAATGTCCAGAGAAAACAGCAGACCTCTCTTCCAGTGCTCTTTGAGGAATAAGGAAACCTTTCACAGAAGTCTCCCAGGAGCTACCTCCAATGTCTCTATTGCAACAATTGGATTATGAGCCCATTCATCGACTAGCCACTCGCAAGGAGGATGGGGTTATCCTGACTGGTTTAAACAGTTTAGGCTCCACCCTTTGGAAGTGGGAATGGGACCACCTACCTGAGTAACAACAAGTGTGTACTAAAACACAAACTCAGATTCTGCTATCCAGGTAAAGGAAGATAATGGATAATAAATAGACAACTGATAAAATGATCAGTACATTTGCCTCCACAAAGTTGTTGATTGAATAAATGAGTAAACAAAAGAGATGTGTTCATTTTATTTTACTATTTTATGCCTTAGTTGTTCCTAAACAGAGGGTAGGAAATAAATCTAAGGACATTAATTTATGTTCTACAATAATGTAAGAACAATGCTGGTCAGATTCAAACCACTGTTAGCAGAACATGACAATTCTAAATATTTATGTTCATTTGTCAATGTTGATATTTCTTACCAAGATTCTCCATATCATTTCTATACTGGCATAGTAACTTCCCGATAGTAGTTCACCCAGTGTAATCTAGATTGCAGAGGAAACTAATAATCACATTTTTTTCCATAGGAATTTTGATGAAGTACTATCATAGCTAGGAGAAGGCAATGGCACCCCACTCCAGTACTCTTGCCTGGAAAATCCCATGGACGGAGGAGGCTGTGGGCTGCAGTCCATGGGATCGCTAAGAGTCGGACACGACTGAAGCGACTTAGCAGCAGCAGCAGCAACAACAACTATAATAGCTAACATGCCCATTAGAGTTTTAGATGCTCAATAAGACTTTAATTTTTCATGGAGTGTGAATACTTCAAAAACTTAGCAACCAGTCAACTATTGATCAACCCCAAAATTCACATTGGCTTATTCATTCATCTCATGACCACTTAAAATTTATTTGAATATGATATCTTTTCAGGATTATATGGAATTGTTGTTCAGTTGCTAAGTCATGTCTTACTCTTTGTGACCCCATGGACTGCAGCACTCCAGGCTTCCCTGTCCTTCAATATCTCCCAAAGTTTGCTCAAATTCATGCCCATTGACTTGGTAATGATGTCATCTAACAATCTAAGTAAATCTATTTTTAAAGATCAAAGTTAAGTGATGGCTATTTGGGAAAAAATATAGTTTGTTAAACATAAATAACCAAACACTGCTGCTACTGCTGCTGCTAAGTCGCTTCAGTCATGTCCAACTCTGTGCGACCACATAGATGGCAGCCCACCAAGCTCCCCTGTCCCTGGGATTCTCCAGGCAAGGACACTGGAGTGGGTTGCCATTTCCCTCTCCAATGCATGAAAGTGAAAAGTGAAAGTGAAGTTGCTCAGTCATGTCCGACTCGTAGTGACCCCATGGACTGGAGCCCACCAGGCTCCTCCATCCATGGGATTTTCCAGGCAAGAGTACTGGAGTGGGTTGCCATTGCCTTCTCTGAACCAAACACTAGAAGAGAATTTAGCCCTTTTGTTGCACTCTTTATCCACCAATCCCCCTTCAAAACCAAAGTACAATAATTGACAGTGTGTGCAATCCTTTCCTATATATATAATGCATCTGTAAGTCAACTGTATGAAAATTCAGTTGCTGCCTGAAAGTGGGATGATGTCCGCTACAAGAAAGCCAAAAAAATATTAAAAATCCCTAATCACACCTCTCCCTTTAGACATACTGCCAACATTTGTACATGTTCTTTCCTTCAAAGCTGAACACTGAACACCACAAGGAACACACATGAAAAATAAAGATTAGTCACTTTCACCATGCTTGATGAGTTCCATCTTTTTCTAATTGGAGGTCACACACTGCGACCCAAGATAATTTTTGGCAGAGTGTTTAAGAACTTGTATGCCCTTAAGTAGTTTGAACTTGTATGCCCTTAAGTAGTTTGTGCACTTTCCATTTCAGTTGTTAGCTGCCTGGGCCTTGAAGGTATTTGTGCTTGTTCTCCTAGAAATTATTTCAAGCTTATGCAACTTATGCTTGCACTTAATACTAAAAGAACTTTTTTCCATTTTCCACTTAATTGGTTAAAAAAACAGACAAATTGCAATGTAATATTGAAATACTTTCATAAACATGGCTGCTTAAAGATTCAGTGCTGTGAATCTGGACTATTGCTTGACAAGCAGACTACTACTGAAAACTCAAATTGTTATTTTTTAATCAGCTGGTGTTTGAAAGTTTAAATTTAGAATGCTAGGACTGGGTCATCAATTTATAATGAACAAAATACAAGCTGTTGGAAAGTCAAACTTCAGAAAGTTGAGAATGACTGACTCGCTAACTATAGTAATTGTTTTGGCTTGAATTTTAGTTCAGTCCCGCTCTTTGACTTGAAGAGAGCTTGGAGCTCCAGTCAGGCCCCACTACGGAGGAGGAGGTGGGAAGACTCTGCCAACTAACCCTGGCCTCTAAGAGCAGCTTCAAGGGCCACACTCAGTGACCTTGATGAGCATTCCTGGCAGCTGGTGACATGATGGCTGAGTGCCTAGCACTTCCTGAAGAAGCTAGATCAGCTTGGGAGGTAATCAGTCCCTCACATGGCAGGACAATGTGTGTGAGTTCTGGGGAATGCACGCAGGACCTTAGGAGGAATGTTGATCTAGGGCACTTTACAAAGGATCCTGCCCAAGAGGGCAGTTTGCCAAGGCAAGGGATGCTCAGATGTGAAAGCGACTGGGATACAAGGTTAGGGGAGGTCTGGAGTAGCCAGCAAAGAGGAATCAGAGTTGGAGAAACCTAGCAGAGGGGACTTCTGAATAACCCAATGGGAGAAAACAATAAACTCTGAACATTGTTAATATCAGTGGGTGCAAACTGAAAAATAACTTTGCTTTTCCTTGGCCTTTCCACTGCCTCTACACTTCTCCATTCCATACTCACTTGTGAAGGCTGGGGTAGAGGTACGAGGCAAGAAAGCAACCAGCCACATCCCCTTGCTAATGAAGAAGGCAGATAGATGGCCATCCGCAGTCAGCCCTAGCTGAATAAGGAGAGATGGGGGATGTCTCATTTATGAATTAACATATTCATCTCCACATTCTCATTTCTGAACTGAGCCTAAGACTGTGGCTTAAAATGGACTGAAAGTTCCTGGACAACAAAAGAGAGAGAGGGAAAAAGTCACGAGCCTGCACAAGTTTTCTTCCAGGAAGCTGGGAAGCAGCAGCTTACATTGAACAGTTCTGAAAGAACATGGGAAGAAAAAGTAAAGCTCCCATCTGACAACATCTCACAAATTGACCTATTCAATATGCATGTGTGCAAAGTCGCCTCAATTGTTTCTGGCTGTTTGCGACCCTGTGGACTGTAGCCCGCCAGGCTCCTCTGCCCATGAGGATTCTCCAGAATGCTGGAGTCGTAGCCATTCCCTCCTCCAGGGGAGCTTCCCAACCCTGGGATCAAACCCACGTTTCTTTAGTCTTCAGGGTTGGCGGGCAGATTCTCTACCACTAGCGCTATACCACTTTGTATATACATATAGTTTCTTACCTATATTAAAATTAGGATTATAAAATATTAATACTTTTAATGACCAGTTCTATTAAAAACATGAAATTAAGATTGTAGTTTAATCATAGAGCCACGTAAAGATCAAATATCACACTACCTTGTTATGATGTAGCCATAAGTATTTTAATTTTTTAAACCTGGAAAGATCAATGACCTCTGTGAGCTCCCTGGAAAGGAAAAGAGAAAGTGAATGTTAGCAACAATTAATTTATTCATGTCTAAAGTTGCTTATATAGTATGACTTGGGGAGAATTGAAAAGGCCTCTTTCTGTCCTTTCAAAATTATTGGCACATTTATACAGGCTAATTTCCTACATTCCTCCTTTAAAACTTCATTCTTGGATTAAGATTTTTGTCAGCCAGTTAAAGCAAATACTAAAAGGAGGAAATTTATCACGTTAGTAGAATTTATACCTCATTACGACTGAATTTATTGGGACCTTCATTTTAAACGACTTCACCGAGGAGAGGCCAGAGGAACAAAAGTAAGAGCAGAAGACGCCAGACTTAAGGTCAATGTGGGAAACAGCATCGGCTCCTGCTTCAGGGCTGCCTACACGGTCTTTAGTTTGAGGTTGTCCAGATCTTGGCCAAACTGGATTTAAGACATGGAAACTGCAGGACCTGAAGAGGCAGAGAGTGAGTGAAGTGTTTTATTCTCCCATTGTTGTTTATCATATGTGTGTGTGCTAAGTCACTTCAGTCATGTCCAACTCTTGTGACCTCATGGACTGTAGCCCACCAGGCTTCTCTGTCCATGGGATTCTTTACCACTGAGTCACTAGATATTTTTAGTATTTTTAATATTTTTAATATTAAAGGTGGCAAAATATTTTTAATATTTTGCCACCTTTATGTTCACTCTCTTATCTGTATACACAATTTACTTATTTGCTAGTTGATAAGTTTCTCAGTGAATCGTTTGAAAATAAGTTGCAGACATGACTCCAGGGCTTTGATTCATAAATACTTCAGCACACGCATCCCTCAAACAAGGACATTCTCCTGCTTAACCACCATACCAATATCAAACCTAAGAAAATTAAAATTGAATTAAACGATATCATCTAATACACTGCTATTCATATTCAAATTGTTCCTGTTGTCCCTACTTTTTTTTTTTTTTTTTTTTTTACAGATTTTTTGCTTGTTTAAACCCAGAATTGCATCAACATTGATGCACTGGTATAACCCATTTCAGTTGGTATAACCCATTGTTTGTTGTTTAGTTGCTAAGTTGTGTCCGACTGTTTGTGATCCCATGGACTGCAGCATGCCAGGCTTCCCTGTCCTTCACTATCTCCCAGAGTTTGCTCAGATTCATGGCCATTGAGTTGGTGATGCCATCCAATTATCTCTTCTGCCTCCACCCCCGACCTCTTTCCTCCTGCCCTCAATCTTTCCCAGCATCATGGTCTTTTCCAACAAGCTGGCTTTTCCCATCAGGTGACCAAAGTATTGGAGCTTCAGCGTCAGTATCAGTCTTTCCAATGAATATTCAGGGTTGATTTCCTTTAGGATTGACTGGTTTGATCTCCTTCCAATGAATATTCAGGGCAGTCCAAGGGACTCTCATGAGTCTCACAATATGAAGGCATCAATTCTTTGGACTCAGCCTTCTTTATCACCCAACTCTCACATCCATACATGACTACTAGAAAAACTATAGCTTTCACTATACAGACCTTTTTTGGCAAAGTAATATCTTGCTTTTTAATATGCTATCTAACTTGGTCATAACTTTTCTTCCATGGAGCAAGCGTCTTTTAATTTCATGGCTACAGTCACCATCTGCAGTGATTTTGGAGCCCAAGAAAATAAAATCTGTCACTCTTTCCACTTTTTCCGCATCTATTTGCCATGAAGTGATGGCACTGGATGTCATGATTTTAGTTTTCTGAATGTTGAGTTTTAAGCCAGATATTTCACTCTCCTCTTTCACCCTCATAAGAGGCTCTTTAGTTTCTCTTCATTTTCTGCCATTAGCGTGGTATCATCTGCATTACCACGTTACCACGTGGTATCTGAAGTTGCTGATATTTCTCCCAGCAATCTTGATTTCAGCCTGGGGTTCATTCAGCATAGCAGTTTGCATGATATACTCTGTATAATCCATTAGTTTTCCTAAATTAAAAATAGTCACCTTCTCTCCTTTATTGCCTTCAACGTTTACTTTCTGAAGAGTCCAGGACAGTTGTCTGATGGAATTTCTCACATTCTTGATGGGTCTTATTGTTATCTCATGATTAAATTTAAATACAATCATTTTAAAATTACAACAGTGGGTAATTACTACACCACATCAGGAGGCAAAATGATGCCACTTTGCCCCACTGTTTGTGAAGGTTGTGTGTGTGTGTGTGCTCAGTCACTAAGTCGTGTTCAACACTTTGCAATCCCATGGACTGTAGCCCTATAGGCTCCTCTCTGCATGGGAGTCTCCAGGCAAAAATACTGGAGTGGGCTGCCATACCCAACTCCAAGGGATCTTCCTGACCCAGGGATCTCTTCTTTACCACTGAGCCACCTGTTCACCCTGTTGGTGAAGCTAAGTTCAGTGACTTGGTTAAGGCTGTATTTTCCAGTTCTTTTCATTGTGAAAGTCTTTACAAATTTTATCATTGAAAAGCAATATCTGGGGCAAATTTCTGAGTGATTTGACACTGGACATACTGCAAAATGATCATCAGATGAAATCCAGTTGCTGAAACCATACAAAGTTAATACAATATTATTAACTGTATTCTCATACATTCCATCCCCAACACTTACTTATTTTACAACTGAAAGTTTGTACCTCTTGATCACGTTCACCTATTTCATGCCTTACCCCCAAATCCCTCTCCCCTCTGGTAACTGTCAACCTGCAGAGAACAGATTGGTGGTTCTCAATAACTATTTATTCAATGGCTTTAGCTTTGATTAACCATATTGACCTGAATCAGTACGTTTGGGATTATGAAATGGCAATTTTTCTAATCCTCTCATTCTTTTTACATTTATTAGTTGGTACTTGGTAAAAAAAGATCTGCTTCTCCCTTTTTCTTTCTCTCATTCCTTCTCATCTTCATCCTTCTCAGATGTGAAGACTTTTTTCTTAATCTGTTATCAATTAAAAAAAAATTATTCTCAGGTTATCCCAAACAGAAGGCTTTTCAAGTAGACCACCTTGTCCTTTTGACAGGTGCCATTAGTCTTCAAGTACTTCCCTGACACAACAAAATATTCTGGGTTCCTTCAAAGCAACTAGTAATATATTTGTATATATAATGCAGTCTCCTCTTTCACTGAAGATGTGTAGCTAATTTTGGACACTGACACACTCATCGCACTGGACAACAAGGGTGGTACGTCAGCTCCACTTTTTTCCTGTGAAAAATAAAGCAGCCAGTACATGGGAGCAGAGAAACTCAAGCCTCATTTAGAGTGTTTCTACAAGGATTCCCAGAAAAGTTATTTTCATATATTAATTGCTATAAAATATCAACTTTGTCACATCATCGTCAAATTAATCTTCTTGTAATAGTTGTACTGACACTCTGCTATAGATAATATAATAAAATGGCTCACTTTTGAGGAGGATTTAACTTAAGTCAGAAAGGTTTATTTTGCATATAAATTTATCCTAAATTAATAACAGGCTATTACATTTTAAGGTGAAGCTAGTGGAAGACAATGATAGAAACTCTACTACTGGAGGTGGTCCTAAGATGGCAGAGGAATAGAACAGGGAGAACACTGTCTCCCCCACAAATTCATCAAAGGAACATTTGAACGCTGAGTAAATTCCACAAAACAACTCCTGAATGCCGGCAGAGGACATCAGGCACCCAGAAAAGCAGCCCATTGTCTTCAAAAGGAGGTAGGAAAAAGTATAAAAGACAAAAAAAGAGACAAAAGAGGTAGGGACTGAGCTCCATCCTGGGAAGGGAGTCTTAAAAAAGAGAGAAGTTTCCAAACACCAGGAAGCACTCTCACTGCCGAGTCTGTGGTGAGCCTTGGAACCATAGAGGGCAACATAATTGGGAGGAAAAATAAATTCATAACTAAAACCCACAGATTACGTGCCCAACGGTAACTCCCCCAGCGGAGAAGCAGCGCAGACGCCTGCATCCGCCACTAGCAAGCGGGGGCTGGGCAGGGAGGTGGGGGCTGCTTTGCTTAGACTAAGGACGGGCCTGAATGCCCGGAGGGCAATCTGAGGGAACTAACTTGGGCTAGCAAACCAGACTGTGGGATAACTACCACGGGAAAAGCCCTAACCTAAGACACCGTCAGGCCCACACACAGAACAAAGGACTGAACAGAGCTAGCCAGCTACGGTCCAGCCCATCCCCCGCCGGAGATAGGCAGGCGAGGGCAGCCAGAGCCAGAAGGTGGCATTCACAGCCCCAGAGAGGCATTATCTACCAAACTGTAAGCAGGCTTCATCACTAACCAAGACTTCTTGGGATTCTGGACGGTCAACATCCGCCTGAGAAGGTGCACTGGTTGTACACCCAGAAAATCGATTGGCAGGGACAGGGGAGGCGATAAATTGCAGCGACCATGCTCACCAAACACCTGGTCACCTGAGCTGCTCGGATCTGGGAAGAGAACAAAATGCAGGCCCAACTGAGTCTGCGCCTCTGAGGACTACCCGAGTACCTGAACCTGAGGAGCTTAGACCTGGGAAGTGCATACAACCCAGGGCCGTCCTCAGACAGTTCCCAGCAGAGCAACCTAGAGCCTAAGCAGTGTAGACAGGGAAAGCATACATGCTGTGAGCGGGGGCAAACCCAGTGTGGCCGAGACACTGCAAACACATGCCAGTGTTATTTGTTTGCAGCGTCCCTCCCTCCCCACAAGGCTTCCCTGGTGGCTCAGATGGTAAATTGTCTGCCTGCAACACGGGAGACCCAGGTTCGATTCCTGGGTCGGGAAGATCCTCTGGAGAAGGAAATGGCAACCCACTCCAGCACTCTTGCCTGGAAAATCCCATGGATGGAGGAGCCTGATAGGCTACAGTCCATGGGGTCGCAAAGAGTCAGACACTACTGAGTGACTTCACTTTCACTTTTCTTTTCTTTCCCTCCCCACAGCACGACTGAACAAGTGAGCCTAAAAAAGTGTGCAACATCGCCCCCTTGTGTCAGGGCGGAAAGCAAACAGAAGAAGTTAAACAGAGGGAACCTCCTTGGAAATGACAGGTGAAACAGATTAAAACCCTGTAGTTAGTAGTGACTACATAGGAAGGGGCCTATAGATCTTGAGCAATATAAGCTGGATCAAGGAACTATCTGAAAATGAACTGACTCCACACTGCCCACAACAACACCAGAGAAAGTTCTGAATATATTTTTACTAACATTCTTTAATTAAAAAATTTTTTTTTATTTCTATGTCCTCTATTACACCTTTAATTTTCATTTTTATGACCTACTATTACTTTGTATAAAAAAGAGATCCTATTTTTTAAAGCAAGCTTCATATATATATATATTTTATAATTTTTGTGACTTTTTTTTTTCTTTTTTGTTAATATGGTATTTTTGAAAATCCAACTTCTACTCTAGACTTTTAATCTTTGCTTTTTGGTATTTGTTATCAATTTTGTACCTTTAAGAATCCAATCTTCAGTACCCATTTTTACTGGGAACGAGATGACTGGCTTGACCACTCTCTCCCCCTTTGGACTCTCCTTTTTCTCCACCAGGTCACCTCTATCTCCTCCCTCCCCCTTCTCTTCTCTACCCAACTCTGTGAATCTCTATGTGTGTTCTGGACCGTGGAGAACACTTAGGGAACTGATTACTGGCTGTATCTGTCTGGCACATTTTGATTCCCCCCTTTATCCTCCTGGCCACCTGTCTCCTTCCTCCCTCTTCTCTTCTCTGTATAACTCTGTGAACATCTCTGAGTGGTCCAGACTGTGGAGTACACATAAGGAAGTGATTTCTAGCTAGCTTGCTCTCTCCTCTTCTGATCCCACCGCATCTCATTCCAGTCACCTCTAACTCCCCCCTCCCTCTTCTTTTCTCCATGTAACTCTGTGAACCTCTCTGGGTGTCCCTCACTGTGGAGAAACTTTTCATCTTTAACCTAGATGTTTTATCAATGGTGCTGTATAGATGGAGAAGACTTGAGGGTACTGTAAAAATAAGACTGAAAACCAGAAGCAGGAGGCTTAAGTCCAAATCCTGAGAACACCAGAGAACTCCTGACTCCAGGGAACATTAATTGACAGCAGCTCATCAAACGCCTCCATACCTACACTGAAACCAAGCACCACCCAAGGACCAACAAGTTCCAGAGCAAGACATACCATGCAAATTCTCCAGCAACACAGGAACACAGCCCTGAGCTTCAATATACAGGCTGCCCAAAGTCACTCCAAACCCATTGATATCTCATAACTCATTACTGGACACTTCATTGCACTCCAGAGAGAAGAAATCCATCTCCACCCACCAGAACACTGACACAAGCTTCCCTAACCAGGAAACCTTGATAAGCCACCTGTATAACCCCACCCACAGCGAGGAACCTCCACAATAAAGAGAACTCCACAAACTGCCAGAATACAGAAAGGCCACCCCAAACACAGAAATATAAACAAGATGAAGAGACAGAGGAATAAGGAACAGGATAAATGTCCACCAAACCAAACAAAAGAGGAAGAGATAGGGAATCTACGAGATAAAGAATTCCAAATAATGATAGTGAAAATGATCCAAAATCTTGAAATCAAAATGGAATCACAGATAAATAGCCTGGAGACAAGGATTGAGAAGATGCAAGAAAGGTTTAACAAGGACCTAGAAGAAATAAAAAAGAGTCAGTATATAATGAATAATGCAATAAATGAGATCAAAAACACTCTGGAGGGAACAAATAGAATAACGGAGGCAGAAGATAAGATTAGTGAGGTAGAAGATAGAATGGTAGAAATAAACAAATCAGAGAGGAAAAAAGAAAAATGAATTAAAAGAAATGAGGACAATCTCAGAGACCTCTGGGACAATGTTAAATGCCCCAACATTTGAAGCATAGGAGTCCCAGAAGAAGAAGGCAAAAAGAAAGACCATGAGAAAATACTTGAGGAGATAATAGTTGAAAACTTCCCTCTAATGGGAGATAATAGTTGAAAACTTTCCTCTAATGGTGAGGAAATAATCACCCAAGTCCAAGAAACCCAGAGAGTCCCAAATAAGATAAACCCAAAGCAAAACACCCCAAGACACATATTAATCAAATTAACAGAGATCAAATACAAAGAACAAAGATTAAAAGCAGCAAGGGAAAAACAACAAATAACACACAAGGGGATTCCCTTTAAGGATAACAGCTGATCTTTCAATAGAAACTCTTCAGGCCAAGAGGGGATGGCAGGACATACTTAAAGTGATGAAAGAAAATAACCTACAGCCCAGATTACTGTACCCAGCAATGATCTCATTCAAATATGAAGGAGAAATCAAAAGCTTTCCAGACAAGCAAAAGCTGAGAGAATTCAGCACCACCAAACCGGCTCTCCAACAAATGCTAAAGGATCTTCTCTAGACAGGAAACACAAAAAGGGTGTATAAACTCGAACACAAAACAATAAATAAAATGGCAATGGGATCATACTTATCAATAATTACCTTAAACGTAAATGGGTTGAATGCCCCAACCAAAAGACTGGCTGAATGGATACAAAAATAAGACCCCTATATATGTTGTCTACAAGAAACCCACCTCTAAACAAGGGACACATACAGACTGAAAGTGAAGAGCTGGAAAAAGATATTCCACGCAAATAGAGACCAAAAGAAAGCAGGAGTAGCAATACTCATATCAGATAAAATAGACTTTAAAACAAAGGCTGTGAAAAGAGACAAAGAAGGACACTGCATAATGATCAAAGGATCAAAGGATCAAAGAAGATATAACAATTATAAATATATATGCAACCAACATAGGAGCACCGCAATATGTAAGACAAATGCTAACAAGTATGAGAGGGCAAATTAACAATAACACAATAATAGTGGGAGACTTTAATACCCCACTCACATCTATGGATAGATCAACTAAACAGAAAATTAACAAAGAAATGCAAACTTTAAATGATACAATAAACCAGTTAGACCTAATTGATATCTACAGGACATTTCACCCCAAAACAATGAATTTCACCTTTTTCTCAAATGCACATGGAACCTTCTCCAGGATAGATCACATCTTGGGCCATAAATCTAGCCTTGGTAAATTCAAAAGAATTGAAATCATTCCAAGTATCTTTTCTGACCACAATGCAGTAAGATTAGATCTCAATTCCAGGAGAAAAACTATTAAAAATTCCAAGATATGAAGGCTAAACAACACGCTGCTGAATAACCAACAAATCACAAAAAGAAATCAAAAGAGAAATCAAAATATGCATAGAAACAAATGAAAATGAAAACACAACAACCCAAAACCTGTGGGACACCGTAAAAGCAGTGCTAAGGGGAAGGTTCATAGCAATACAGGCATACCTCAAGAAACAAGAAAAAAGTCAAATAAACAACCTAACTCTACACCTAAAGCAACTAGAAAAGGAAGAAATGGAGAACTCCAGGGTTAGTAGAAGGGAAGAAATCTTAAAAATTAGGGCAGAAATAAATGCAAAAGAAACAAAAGAGACCATAGCAAAAATTAACAAAGCCAAAAGCTGGTTGTTTGAGAGGATAAATAAAATTGACAAACCATTAGCCAGACTCATCAAGAAACAAAGGGACAAAAATCAAATCAATAAAATTAGAAATGAAAATGGAGAGATCACAACAGACAACACAGAAATACAAAGGATCATAAGAGACTACTATCAGCAATTATATGCCAATAAAATGGACAACTTAGAAGAAATGGACAAATTCTTAGAAGAGTACAACTTTCCAAAACTGAACCAGGAAGAAATAGAAAATTTTAACAGACCCATCACAAGCATGGAAATTGAAACTGTAATCAGAAATCTTCCAGCAAACAAAAGCCCAGGTCTAGACGGCTTCACAGCTGAATTCTACCAAAAACTTAGAGAACAGCTAACACCTATCCTACTCAAACTCTTCCAGAAAATTGCATAGGAAGGTAAACTTCCAAACTCATTCTATGAGGCCACCATCACTCTAATACCAAAACCTGACAAAGATGCCACAATAAAAGAAAACTATAGGCCAATATCACTGATGAACATAGATGCAAAAATCCTTAACAAAATTCTAGCAATCAGAATCCAACAACACATTAAAAAGATCATACATCATGACCAAGTGGGCTTTATCCCAGGGATGCAAGGATTCTTCAATATCCACAAATCAATCAATGTAATACACTATATTAAAAAATTGAAAAATAAAAGCCATATGATTAACTAAATAGATGCAGAGAAAGCCTTTGACAAAATTCAACATCCATTTATGATAAAAACTCTCCAGAAAGCAGGCACAGAAGAACATACCTCAACATATTAAAAGCTATATATGACAAACCCACAGCAAACATTATCCTCAATGAAAAATTGAAAGCATTTCCCCTAAAGTCAGGAACAAGACAAGGGTGCCCACTCTCACCACTACTATTCAACATAGTTTTGGAAGTTTTGGCCACAGCAATCAGAGTAGAAAAAGAAACAAAAGGAATCCAAATTGGAAAAGAAGAAGTAAAACTCTCACTGTGTGCAGATGACATGATCCTCTACATAGAAAACCCTAAAGACCCCACCAGAAAATTACTAGAGCTAATCAATAAATATAAGTAAAGTTTCAGGATATAAAATCAACACACAGAAATCCCTTGCATTCCTATACACTACTAATGAGAAAATAGAAAGAGAAATTAAGGAAAAATTCCATTCACCATTGCAACGTAAAGAATAAAATATTTAGGAATATATCTACCTAAAGAAACAAAAGACCTATATATAGAAAACTATAAAACACTGGTGAAAGAAATCAAAGAGGACACTAATAGATGGAGAAATATACTGTGTTCATGGATCGGAAGAATCAATATAGTGGAAATGAGTATACTACCCAAAGCAATCTACAGATTCAATGCAATCCCTATCAAGCTACCAATGGTATTTTTCACAGAGCTAGAACAAATAATTTCACAATTTGTAAGGAAATACAAAAAACCTCGAATAGCCACAGAAATCATGAGAAAGAAGAATGGAACTGGAGGAATCAATATGCCTGACTTCAGGCTCTACTACAAAGCCACAGTCATCAAGACAGTATGGTACTGGCACAAAGACAGAAATATAGATCAATGGAACAAAATAGAAAGCCCAGAGATAAATCCACACACCTATGGACACCTTATCTTAAACAAAGGTGGCAAGAATATACAATGGAGAAAAGACAATCTCTTTAACAAGTGGTGCTGGGAAAACTGGTCAACCACTTGTAAAAGAATGAAACTAGAACACTTTCTAGCACCATACACAAAAATAAACTCAAAATGGATTAAAGATCTAAACGTAAGACCAGAAACTAGAAAACTCCTAGAGGAGAACATAGGCAAAACATTCTCCGACATAAATCACAGCAGGATCCTCTATGACCCACCTCCCAGAATATTGGAAATAAAAGCAAAAATAAACAAATGGGACCTAATTAAAATTAAAAGCTTCTGCACAACAAAGGAAACTATAAGCAAAGTGAAAAGACAGCCTTCTGAATGGGAGAAAATAATAGCAAATGAAGCAACTGACAAACAACTAATCTCAAAAATATACAAGCAGATCCTGCAGTTCAATTCCAGAAAAATAAACGACCCAATCAAAAAATGGGCCAAAGACCTAAACAGATATTTCTCCAAAGAAGACATACAGATGGCTAACAAACACATGAAAAGATGCTTAACATCACTCATTATCAGAGAAATGCAAATCAAAACCACAATGAGGTACCATTTCACACCAGTCAGAATGGCTGCTATCCAAAAGTCTACAAGCAATAAATGCTGGAGAAGGTGTGGAGAAAAGGGAACCCTCTTACACTGTTGGTGGGAATGCAAACTAGTACAGCCACTATGGAGAACAGTGTGGAGATTCCTTAAAAAACTGGAAATAGAACTGCCATATGACCCAGCAATCCCACTGCTGGGCATACACACAGAGGAAACCAGAATTGAAAGAGACACTTGTACCCCAATGTTCATCACAGCACTGTTTATAATAGCCAGGACACGGAAGCAACCTAGTTGTCCATCAGCAGACGAATGGATAAGAAAGCTGTGGTGCATATACACAATGGAGTATTACTTAGCCATTAAAAAAATACATTTGAATCAGTTCTAATGAGGTGGGTGAAACTGGAGCTGATTATACAGAGTGAAGTAAGCCAGAAAGAAAAACACCAATACAGTATACTAACACATATATATGGAATTTAGAAAGATGGTAATGATAACCCTGTAAGCAAGACAGCAAAAGAGACACAGATGTGTAGAACAGTCTTTTGAACTCTGTGAGAGAGGGCGAGGGTGGGATGATTTGGGAGAATGACATTGAAACATGTATAATATCATATGTGAAACCAATCGCCAGTCCAGGTTCAATGCATGATACAGGATGCTTGGGGCTGGGGCACTGGGATGACCCAGAGGGATGGTATGGGGAGGGAGTAGGGAGGAGGGGTCCAGAATGGGGAACACATGTATACCCGTGGCAGATTCATGTTGATGTATAGCAAAACCAATACAATATTTTAAAGTAAAAAAAGTTAAAAAAAAAAGAAGAAACTCTACTACTAATGATGACAATGACTCATGCTGACAATGATACATCAACTCTGTTGTTACAGTATATGTTCTCCATGATTTCCCAAGGAAACATTGATATGATCCTTTCCGTTTTCCAAGGGCAACAAAGACTCAGGCAAATAACCTAGTTTACCCAGTTTATTGTCATCTGGACTGTGAAACATTTTTTGTAGCTAGATGTATTAAATGATAACAGTATTCTTTTTTTTTTCAGTTTAAATGATCATTTATTAACTATTTTTCTCAAATAAATGTAAAATGAAGAGAGAATTCAGTATTTACAGAATCCAAACCTTCTAATTAGGTGAAATATAAACAAACCTATTTTCATTTGCTTGTTATAATTTCACAATAAATTTTGCCTGGAGTTAGCTACAATATCCATTTTTTTCAAAACCTCATTTTGAGTAAAAAATAAAATCAGTTGATGACCACTGAGATTGGATAACCATTTATGAAACAAACATTATTCAAGTGTTCAAAATATAATATGAAATAAATTGATTATAATCACAACCACAATTATATATCTTAGGAGGTAAAAAAATTATATGTCTAAAATGTATTTCTAGGTAAAAGTAAATAATCAGGATACAATTCTATTACTGAAGTCTAAATAAAACACATCAAGCAGAACATTTAAGCACTTTCCAGTTAACTGCACTAAAGCATTATTTCAGAAGTATGAAAAGTAAAAAAAAAAAATTTTCAAAAAGAAAAATGCTTCCAAATGACCTTTCATAAAATGGAAAACTGGCTTACCTCTTCCCTATGATTCTTAATTGGCATACAAAGAATACTTTGTGTCCTGTAGCCTGTAATTTGGTCAACTTCTGCATTGAATCGAGGATCCTCATAGGCGTCTTTGATGTTCAAGGGCTCGCCAAGAGCGGCCACGTGTCCCACGATGCCTTTGTTCCACTCTAAGCGGATGCAGTTATTTGAAGCCTCTTCCAGTGTTGAACCTTCTGCAACATCAAAGAGGCGGCTGATAAGAAACTTGTCGTTGGAGCTGTCCTCACAGACGAGGAATAAGGAGTAGCGGTCGGCGGAGATGAGTCCATGGATGTGCAAGAAAATTTTGTGACATAAGGCTGTGACATCCAAGTGACTAGAAATATCTTTCACTAATTCCAAGAGTCTCGAGCACTGGTCCCCTTCATCATTATCAAATCGTGGGGAGGTTAGAGGCATCTGTTCCTTCTCGTCTGAGTCAGAGAGGAAGCTCACAGTTCCCTCAGAATCCTTGATAACGATGGGTCTAAGTGGCCGATCGAATTCGGAGGCAGAGATCTTCCTGGTTGGTGTTCCAGGGACACTGCTCTCTGCACGGGGACTTGGCTGCAAGGGGCAAGAGCAGGATTCCGTGTGTCCTTTGATTCCTTCCTTGCACACAGGGATGGTGTGAACTCTCTCAGCAAACCATGCATTGACCATTTCTTCTGGGACGGTTCCGGCATGGTGCTGCCTTTGGGCTGCTTCTCGGTCTCCAACAGTATTCTTAAGATACAAAATGTATTATCCTTGAATTGAGAAGACCACTAATTATCCACTGTCAGAAAATCAGTATTTCCATTTTGCTAGTGTTTTAAAGCTTTTCTTATTGTTATCTACTTATCCTAATGATCATTAGTGTAGAGTGGTTAAAATCATGAAAGGCTTAGAGATACAATCTTTTGAAGACAAAAAAATACTTATTGTTATTGTAAAACAAACTGGTCTATAGAGAAGATCAAAGTATGACTTTAAGTTTGTCAGAATTGCCTATCATACTTGCTCCATTCTAAAAAGTTTCTTTTTTAAAATCTTAAATTTGCTAGCTATTTATTCTCTTACCACCAAGAGATTCAGGGTCATTACAAAGATAACTATTATTCATGGCACTAATGAACTAAAACATATTAATATTTAACAAAAGAAATATGTTTATTAATAAAGGATTTCCTCAAATGACCAGAGAAAAAGTGATTAACTTCATTGATAAAGTAGGATGTTTTCTTTAAAAAGTAGCTAAGTTCTGAATATTAAGTACAAGTAGAAATATGCTAAGCCTCTTTTCTACATAGGCATCACTGGTGCACTAGTAAAACCTATGCTGCCAGCCTCCAATTGAATACATACTCTGTCTTCCACCTGGGCTCTACCTCAGGCACTGTGACTTACTCTGAAGAAGAAGGACTCACTTTGCTGACTGCCATGTTGAGAAGTCAGAGTGGAATGAAAGGAAATTGTAACATAAGGCAGAAGTTTTCCTACTTACCAGTAAAGATAGTATGAAGGTTATTGGCTAGTGGTTATAGTATAATAGGGGCTATTATTTTAGTATAGTGGTATAATGAGTCGATATCCTTTAATCACAGTAGTAATATTAACTGCACTAATGCTGATTGTTTACTGTGTACCAGCCCCTTCCCTACTCTCAACTAATTCACTTAATCTTCACAATGACCCTGTGAAGCAGACAGTACTGTTATATGTAGGCAATAGGCTTGCCAGATAAAATACAGGATCCACAGTTACATGTGCATTTCAGAGAAACAACAAATGTCCCAATGTGATGTGGGACATATTTATGCTAAAAAACTTATATTCATTTGTTTCTCTGAAATTCACATGTAACTGGTATTCTATATTTATATTGGCTAAACTGACAACCCTAATAGGTTTATGACATGCCCAGGATCATCCAGTTGGAAGAGACAGAACTGGGATTCAAACTCAGCCTGACTCCATAATCTTTGTTTTTATCCATTTCAGAATCCTGCCTCTCCAATAGAGACTGTGAATGCCAACAAGCATGGGCTACTTGCCAGTCTACACAAGGGGAAACCAATGGAAGAGAACTTTTGAATCTATGAAACATAACATGATGCTCTTCTCTTTCTTACATAAAGTACACTTACTTTTGAGAAAGAAACAGCTCAAAGACATCAGCATCCCTCTTGTGGCCACATATCTTTAGCTGCTCTTCAATTGCCTGATAACATATAATTAATCTGTCAAGCCACATTCCACTGAGCAAAAATACTGAGACATTTGCAGTCAATAACAATAATGTCTACAAAAAGATCAAAAGAAAGGTGAATATGGAGGCAACTACTCTAAACTGATAAATTCCAACACTACAATTCAACATTACTTAATCATTTTTGTGGTTGAATTTCATTATCCTTGATCCTGGGCACAGATGTGTAAATAAATTTTAATCCAGAGAAAAAAAATGTTCATGTGTACTTATATACCAAAAACAAGCCTTTTATTCTCCATGAGGAAGAGTAATTTGGTCTTTAAATATCTATAAATATTCCTTTAAGCATGAAGGACTGATATTTGGTAGGTTTTCCATTTTTAAAGAAGACAGTGTCAAGGTTGGAGATGGAGGGAGAAGAGTATAATGTACCCTATAACTTCTCAAATAAATTTCAGACAAATGAATGAATGAGTGTATGAATGTTATTTTTTTTTCCTCTGCAAAGAAATAGTGTCTTCATGTTTCAAGAGTTACTAATATATTTGGACCATGGGAATTTTTGGTGGAGAAGAAGCAATTTTTATTCCCATAGGTTTTTTTATTTGAAAATACATATCCAACAACAGCTATTTAACTGCTTTGCTTTTTCTTCTTAAGGTCCTTTACTAAGTTACAAAATAACATTTATAGGCCATATAGCCTAAGATGATATGGAAAAATTAAAGACCGTCTATAATTTGTCAGTGAAGGAGTAAAGCTAACAAGACACAGCAGAAGTGGAAAGTATAATCATTGCACTTCTGGAATCTGACAAACACTGTAATTATCAGGGTCAAAGCAATCACCAAATTTCAGAAATTTCAACCTGAATTTGTTGTGGGTGGTGAGGTTATAATGTCAGTAAGTGATTTATGGATTTTTGACATTGGTTTTGTTACTCAGTAGGGGACATTAAAAAGTTAGATTTAATGGGATGAACAAGTATCTAGAGGTGAGGAAGACAGATACCCCAGGGATGGAGAACAGCTGCTAATTTATACCCCAAACTTTCTTTGTGACCCTGTTACACAAGTTGGATCTTGGGGCTTGGAGAATTTATTGGTTCAGGTGTAGGCATTTCCATTAGGGTATTTTGTGACCATGATAAATGAGCTGAATTTGGAGTTTGGAAAAACTCATTAGACATCCACATCTGGGTATTTTAATTTAAACATCGAAACCATCAGTTTGTACTATACACAGTCAATCTCAGTTTTGCCAAAGTGTTTCGAATGTTAAGGCTTAGTCAAAGTATAATTAAAATTTTGCAGCTACCTATTAAAATTGCAACCTGGCTTCTAACTTAATCCCACAGTTTCACATCTAACACTCAGAAATACATCAGTACATACACACACAAGCAAAATGTGAATATCATTGCTCATCTCATACATACATTGTCTGTAGTTGTGAAATATGCCCAATTAATTGGAATAGGGGTTATAGTAAGATGGAACATCACAGTAGGACATATGCAGTAGCTTAAAAACAGACAGAGATGGATATCTAGACCTAAAAAATATATCCAAAATATATTTTTAAGTAAAAATGCCATTGGCAGTATACTATTTATATATGTAACAATATTTTTGTTACTAACGACACTGATATGCACACAAAATGCACACACTCCAAACCATTAACAAGTTATAACTTGAGATTATAAGGGACTGTCACTTTTTAGGAAATTCATTTTTCAATAATGTTTGAATATTTTATGATACTGATTTAGTAATCAGAAATTAATATACATTCTGAACATTTTACCCATGGAATGAATATTTCAGGACTTAAATTTTCAAAATAAAAAGATGAAAAAGGGAAATTGAAACTCACAATATGTAAATCACTGATTTAATTAATTATTCATTTACACAGCTCTTTATCATGGCTTACTTCCTTCCAAGCAAAACCTTCATATGAAACTGGTAACAAGAAAGTGTCAAAATGCCAAAGAACTCGAAAATGCGCCAAGAAGTTTCAAGTTTCAGTGAATCTGTGGTGGAACAGTTCCAGTTCCCAATCAACAAACAACTTCACTAGCAGCATATTCCTTTCATCTAAAGAGACACAAGAATTCTTTCCCTGAACTGTTTTTTTAAATTGTGGTAATATATACATAATGTTGAATTTACTATTTTAACTGTACATTTTTGTGGTATTAAGTGCGTTCACATTGCTGTGCAGCCATCACTACCATTCATTTTCAGAAGTTTTTCATCTATCTCAAATGAACTTCTGTATCCACTATACACTACCTCTTCATTTCTTTCCCTCTCTCCCCTGTTCCTGACACTCACCCTTCTACTTTCGGTCTCCATAAATTCGACGACTCTAAGTACCTTATATAAATGGAAGCATGCAGCATTTGTCTTTTTGTGACTGGCTTATTTTACTTAGCATAATGTCTTCAAGAATCATCTAGTTGTAGTGTATGTCAAGATTTCCTTCCTTTTAAGGCTGAATAATATTCCATTGTATGTGTATACCACATTTGGGTTTTCCATTTAGCTATCAGTGGACACTTGGGTTGCTTCCACGTTTTGGCTTTTGTGAATAATGGTGCTATGAATATGGGTGTACAGATATCTGAAACCCTGTTTACACTTCATTTTAGTATATATTAATACTCAGAAGTAGAATTGCTGGATAACATGATAATTGTATGTTTAATTTTTTGAGGAATTGCCGTACTATTTTTTACAATAGCTGCACACAACAGCATACTTTTACATGAATATTTCTACCAAAGTTTGTCCAAACAAATCATTCAGCTATTTATTGAACCACAAACTACTGTGGTTCAGGCCGACCATTTTAGTCTATGGCTAGCTAGTAAATGCAGCTGTGAATCAGGTAAGATGTCTGTTCCCTATAAGTGAACTTTGAATAAGAGAAGGAAGGATACACAATGTTGCAAAAGAAGGTTGCAAATGTTAACTACTATGCGAAAAGAAAAATACCACTCTAGTGAATTCAGAGGAATAAGAAAGTACTGTCAACCTTGGGAACTTTGAGAGGATTTTAGGGCAAGACTGACAGCTGGGCTCAGTCTGAACAATGAGAATTTAGACAAAGATTTTGATGGATGAGTGTTTTAGTCACAGGGAAGTAAGTACACAGAGGAGGAAAAGCAGGGGAAGAATGTACAAGGCAGTAGGGCTGTACAGTCTTTGGTGGCAGGGAAAAGGAATACAGCAAGCAACTGTGAGGGATTCATTTTAAAAGGTGAATTGGGGTCATATACTTGTGCTCACTTTGAAATTTAGGCTCAGAAGTATGTATCTACTGCTCAAAGAAAACTTTAATGGGTCAAGAACTCTAACTTAAAATCACGTATTTTATGTAATCTAAAATTTAATTTTGTATATATATAAATTAAATATATATACAATAAATACATATACTAACAGCATGGTGAAATCAGTATAAGGAAGTCCAATAAAGTTCTGATTTTTCACATGACAACTATATCAATACTTTTAAGTAATATCCAATATCAAGTTATTTTAAAATCATTTTTCCTCCTTCTCTTTTGGTTCCCTTGCTTTGTTGGGCTATAAAAGAATGGACTTAATAACAACTGGGTAATTCATCAGTGGACTCAACTCTAGGAAGTTTGCAGAGAAGTATTATAGGATTTTTAACCAGGAGAAAAGATGTGACAAAGCATACCATATCTCATGGCCTAGGGTGCAGATAGAATTGCAGACAGGAAGCAAGGTTGCCGCTGGAAAATCAAGTCAAGATCTGATAAGCGTGCCCCAGGGACAGAAGCAAGTGAGAATAAGCAGTGAACAGGTATGACATGTGAGATACAGAGAGAATTGATGAGAACTGGCAAGTAACTGGAGGCAGAGAATAAGGGCAAGGGGAAGCCACCGGTGATGATAATGATGTGATGACATGATGATGAGAAAGGTGACTGGGAGGGAAGATGCATGCAGTTGAGAAAGGGTGAAACTGAAGCACTGGTGGAAGAGGTCAAGGCAACCACCAGAAAGTTGCAAGTGGGAGAGCGAATCTCACCATAGTGTCAAGATAGGTATGTCCAGCCTGGTCGTCAGCCAGCACAGAGAAGAGAGTGGGACCCAGGGAAGATCATCCTGAAGCGTCTACATTTGGAAGGAGGAGGAGAGAGCCAAGCTGCATAAGAAGATACATGAGGGGTTGTTATAAAGTTATGAAGAGAAGCAAAGACAATGGGAGCAGGGAGGGCGGGTTTCAAGAAGGTAGAATTTGAATCTGCAAAATTGTGTAGCATGGTAGAGAATATCACACAGAAAAGGTATCCAATTTGCAGAGCAATTTCAGGAATCTGATAAGGGGGAAATGTTAGCTTTCAAGTTAACTGACTGATGAAACAGGAAAATAAAAACAACCCAACACAAAACTTAGATGTAGATCATTTTAGCACAGAGAAGAAAAAAGCAGCTACTTCCACTGCAGATACCTTGGGATCTAGATAAAATAGAATAAAATGTTTGAAAATTGTGGGACTACTACATCCTAGAAGAATGAAGACTTTATTAAGATCTATAGAAGAAAATATCCTCACTTTGATGATTTATCTACTATAATGATACATTCCTATACCTTCATGCAATACACATGTGCCACGAGTTAGTTAGGATTTAGTGTGAAGTTTCCAATTTATTACAGAACGTTCAGCCTTGATTAATTATCATAGCTTCAAGCCTTTCTAGACAAGTGTGAGAACTCGAGAACACCTTGTTAGGTCCTAAATGGCACCACACAATTGTGACTCTTTTTCATTTCCCACTCAAGGATTTTTTAGTCATTATCTAAACTGTAGATATCAACTCTGCTTGTATTTTCCCTCGAAGAACTTTTCTCCCCAGTGTGTCAATCTGCACTTTAGGGAAACAACATTTCAGGGCTCTACATGTATATATGTATATATATATATATATACACATACATACATATATATATATACATACATACATACATACATATATATATATATATATATATATATATCTGTTGGAAGGTCAAGATTTCAAATTTATGGTGTTATTAATCTCTGTGTGCCAGCAGGCATGCTCAGGTGCTTCAGTCCTGTCTGACTCTTCCTCCATTCTATAGACTGTAGCCCACCAGGCTCCTCTGTCCATGAGATTCTCTAGGCAACAATATGCTCGAGTGGGTTGCCATTCCCTTCTCCAGGGGATCTTCCTGACTCAGGGATCGAACCGTGTCTCTCACCTTTCCTGAATTGGCAGGAGGGTTCTTTATTACTAGCGCTACCTGGGAGGTCCTGTTTTTCTCTATACACTGCCATAATTATATACGCACGAGATATTAAATGGGCAAGGGTCAGTGTAAATTAGTGTGGATCGGGGCAGTCCCCAAACCCCAGTCAGGAGATTACAGGCTTCTATCCCCAGTGGAAGGTTTGGCTGGGGACTGGGATGGCGTTATCCCTTCGCCCTGGACCCCGGGGTGGCCTTTAGCGGACTGGAGCATCTGTCAGGATCCCCCGAAACGCTCCATGGTCTGGGGAAGAGGGAGATGCTCACCGTACGGCTGATTTCCAGGGCAGCTTCTCTGGCCCTCACTGGGATTGCTGGGTGTCGGCAGGCACGCGGCAGATGACTGGGGTCCCTGGCCATCAGGACACCCGGGCACTCAGCAGCACCTGTGATCGACCCAGCCTGGCCTGCGGCTGACTGTTCTGGCGGTTACCAAGAGTTACCACCACCCTGTGGACTAAAAGCCAATCCGAAGTAGGGAAGATGTGAAGCCAAATCCGGACTTCTGTGACGTTTGCGCTTGCGGCCCTGCAACAGCCACTGCGTCGTTCCTCAGGTCTCCAGCGTTTCTCCTGCGCGGGGTGCTGCATACCGCGGATGTAGGAGGGATGGCGATCGGGTGGAGACCAGAGGCCACGAGTGTATCAGAGGGCCCCACTGAAGTCACCCAGCAATAATAACTCTATTGAGATCTGAAAATTTAGGTTTTTGAAAAGTAGATGTGTGTGGAAACCACCAGCCACCTGTGGAGGGTAGGAATGAAGCGGTACCTGGTGGAGTCCTCCTGGAGCTTAACGCAAAAAACGGGGGAGGGGGCGTGGGGGCCGAGCGGGAGGGCGGAATCAATACTAGTGAGACTGTCTTTATTTTAAATGTTGACATTTTTGTTCATCATGTATGTTTTGCATTAATTTTTATTTTCTGAAAAGAAATATTGCATTAGGATTTATTTTGTTAAGCTGAGCCACTATCTGGCCAGTCTCATCTAATCTTGAAGACTTTATGATTTTATTTATATGAATTTGGTTCTCCTCTAGCTTGGGAAACTTTGGAGGCTGGAGAGTTTTGTTTTTTTTTTTTTTTTTTTCTTCTGGCCAGGACCTAATACATTGCATTTAATAAAAATAAAAATTGATTCAATTGAATAGGTTGGTTTCTTGGCACCAAATTTGAACTTGAAATCTAGGAATTAAGTGTAATTTTTTGAAATGGATCAAGCTACTTGCATTAAAAAGTGCTGATATTGGACTAGAGCATTAAAAAAAAGATCTCAGTGAAGAAGTCAAAACACATTATTTCTAGAACTTTTTGTAAATATTTGAGTATAAATACTTTTATAAGTACCTGAGCCTGTTGGGGTGGGTGGATAAAAGTTCTTCTAGGTACCATGGGGAAAGTAACCATCTAAGAACCATTGTTTAAATAGTTTTTAACCCAGGAATAAAAATCAGATGAGAGGAATGGTCCACTGAGAAAAGGTATAAAATAATTTACTAGCATCTTGTCTCCCATCTGTTGTTAATATGTATTACAACTTTCCAGATATCATTTATTAATATGCTACATAGAAAAATGGAAATGCATATTCCTTGGTCAGTTTTGTACATTACACAAATGTGAGGTTTACAACCATAGGCTATTTACTATTAGAGAGCATCTTATAGAAGTAAACTACTAACCAGTTAATTTCTACTAAAATCACATTTAAATATTTTATTCTGAAATCTCTTCACTTTACACTAATTCAGAGAAGGAAATAAATTTTAAACAGACAGCTCTGTTCTTAGGAAAGGAACTCAAAGACTCATCTATTAAGAGGTCTTTATATGTTCCCTCTTCAAGAAAATTTTACCATTTAACTGGTTGCAAGGACTAAAATAATGCAAGTTTAAAATGAAATGTGAAAGATGGGGATTAGTGAAGGCACTTCTTGGATAAAAGGTTCTTCCTAGATGTCTTCACACACTGGTGATCTACAGAAGAGGTACCCCTAGCCAAGTGAACAGAGAGAACTTTTACCTCCATTTGATGGGATTATAGCCTGAGGAATCCAGCCTGAAATTTTAAAAATTCATGTAAAATGTACATTCTCCTTTATAATCAATTTTGTTTTAATATAAAAATAAAGTGGTTTCCCCTAACTCCCCTCAAATCTTTGAGTAATATTTACACTGAAGCAAGACACCCTGTGTTTATCCTGTGGCTTTGCCTCCCTGGCATGTTGCCATTGCCTGCAGGGCTATGCATATCCCAGTTTGAAAGCTCTATCATATCATGTATGTGGATTTGGATAAGAAAAAAAAGCCTTGTGTTCCAAGTCAGGGCATGTGGCGTTTAGTCTCAGTTCTGAAATTAACTATCTGTTGGCCACCTTCTAGTCACTTAATGGCTCTGAGCCTCAGTTTCTTCAACAGTAAAATAATAAGTAAAATAAAAAAAATAAAAGTAAAATAAAAGCTGAAGGTTTACTTCAAAAAATCCACTATTTAATTACACTCTCCCAGACAGGTAGAATGTATTGTTCACAGAATAAAAGGTTCTCATTGAGATGTTGACATGTAATTGTTTTTCAAGAGTAATTTGCTAGTAAAAGGTGTGTACGAAAAAAATTATGCATGTAATGGCCATCATGAAAGCTACATAATTTTTTAAAAAATTATCTTCCTAATTTGTCTTGAATAATTACCACCCATTCCTACTGTATTCAATGACCCTAGAATAAGTAATATACCATTTACTATCAAATCACATTCTTATATGTATACCTTTTTATGATATATGATGCCATTCTTTACCACAGAACCCCCTGGGAACTTCAAAGCTGTCTTCTTTGCTCTCTTCTCCCAGGCTAATGCCTATTGCCTCCAGACTTTGAATAAACGTCATTTCTGAATCTATCTCCAAAAGCACCCCTTCACTGACATCCAAGGCCCATGCCCAGAATGCTATCATTTGATGTTCTAAGTGATCCAGCCATTTCCACTTCATCTATATATACCTATTTTCTCTCAGAATTCACATACAACCCTCAAAATTCCTTCCTGTATAGGAATAAGAAGTGATTCAAGTTTGGAAACATACTATATTGTCTGGAAAAGCTAGAAACCTCCAGACTGAATCCCAGCTTAATCAAATGATATAATTTTCAGTTCCAAACCTGAATTTGTTTCAGCGTGACTTCACATCTTCTCCCAAGAACTTATCTAAGTTCTGCCCATCCCCTCCTATAGCTACCTTTTCACTATCCTTTACACCTAGGGCATCACATGTCCATTAGGGTTGTAGAGGGGGCAAGAACTCCAGGTGGGTTCATCCACTTGTCCCACGGTGGAGTGCATGAGAGTGGTGGGGCATGAGTCCAGTAGAAGATCTGAGCAGTGTCCTCTAAACCAAGGAGCCTAGGGCAGAAGTCCCCTTGCCTGAAATTAGAGGTGGTACTGGGTGGAATTCACACAACTCACAAATATTAATTTTCATTATAGCACTTCATTGTGTAATGTCATCAAAATTACTAACCCTTCTCTTGCTTTGCTCAGTTTTGACTTGATGAGTTATTGATAGATGTTTATCTTAAGCTGGCAGAGAAGACTTGTTAATGCTATTAAGAATGCTGCATTTCCATAGAGAACAGATTTAGGGACAAGGCAGCAGGGAGGGAAGGAGATGGTGAGATGAACAGAGAGTAGCATGCAAACATATACATTAGTGAAAGTGAAAGTGAAAGTGATGTCGCTCAGTCGTGTCCGACCATATGTTAAATAGATAGCCAGTGGTAATTTGCTGTATGACTCAGGGAACTCAAACTGAGGCTCTGTGACAACCTGTAGTGGTGGGATGGGGTGGAAGGTAGGAGGGAGGTTCAAGAGGGAAGGGACATATGTATACTTTTGACTGATTCATGTTGATGTATGGCAGAAACCCAGTATTGCAAAGCAATTATCTTTCAATTAACAATAAATAGATGAATATAAAAAGGAATGTTGCATTTTATCACACATATGATGTAGCAATCAGGCATTTCAAGCATAAAGTCTCTCTCTATATAAATGTGTGGCTCTGTATGCATGTATATATGTGTGTGTGTATATACTTATGTGTGTGTGTGTGTGCATGTGCTAAGTCACTTCAGTCGTGTCCGACTGTGTGTGATCCTATGGACTGCAGCCTGCCAGGCTTCTCTGTCTGTGGGATCTTCCAGGAAAGAATACTGGAGTGGGTTGCCATGCCTCCCCCAGGGGATCATCCAGAGCCAGGGACTGAACCTGTGTCTCTCACATTTCCTGCTTTGGCAGGCAGGTTCTCTACCACTAATACTACCTGGGAAACCTAGCATATGTATGCATACACATGTAAACACATGTGTGTGCATGCATGTACATATATACTCACACAAATGTACACCCATGTGCACCCCCCCCACACACACACATACATAGCAGGCAAACTCTACAATGCCCCCAGTGATCCTACTGGTTTTCCCATCCTTGTGTAATTAATCCTCTCCCCTTGTGTGTAGGCTGGACTTTGGACTCACTCTGAATGAACAGAATATGGCAGAAGGGCAGGCTATCACTTCTGAGGGCAGGTTACAAAAAGACTGTGACTTCTGTCTGGGGCACCTTCTCCCTTTTTCTCTGGCCCACTCTGAGGTAAACCAGCGTCCTGTTGTGAGCTGATCTATAGGGAGGCCCGTACAGCAAGGTATTGATGTCTCTGGGCAACAGCCACAGCAGGACCTGAAGCCTGCAATGGTCACATGAGCCAGCTTGGCAGTAGATCCCCCAGACTGGAGCCTTGAGAAGGTCACAGCCAGGCAGCCTCCTGAGAAACTCAGCCAGAGTCACCCAGCGGAGGCACACCCAGATTCCAGACACTCAGAAATGGAGATAATAAATGTTTGCTGTTTCAGCTGCAAAAGTTTTGAGGTAATTTGCCATGCAGCAATAGGTCATTATAAACATGTATGTATATTACTGGGGTTTCCCAGATGGTGCTAGTGGTAAAGAAGCCTCCTGCCAATGCAGGAGATTCAAGAGACACGGTTCAATCCCTGGGTCGGGAAGATCCCCTGGAGGAGGGCATGGCAACCCACTCCAGTATTCTTGCCTGGAGACTCCCATGAACAGAGGAGCCTGGCGGGCTACAGTCCATGGGGTCACACAGAGTTGGACATGCCTGAAGTGACCTAGCATGCACACACACATGTCTATTATTATGTATTATATATAACATGCACATTATATATAAATATCAATATAGTTGTACAGCAGAACTAATATAACACTGTAAAGCAATTATATGCCAATTAAAATATATAAACTTTTTTTTTAAATGACAAAAGACATCAAAAGAAATAAACCAATATCAATATCAATTTAAAATCTCAGAAGACCAGAAAGATACATTTCAATCATCAAATTCAGTCTTTTTCAAAAGAATTCTTGCTTCTGTCACCTTATGTTGTAAACACATGACAAAATTTCCATCCTGACAATTTCAAATTAATATTAAGTCTGGAAAGACAGATATATTCTTGGAATGCTATCTGCATGCAACTACATGTTTAAATGTAAAAATAAATTTAATCATTAAATTTTATCATAGTAGACAATGATTTAGTTGGAGGGTTGTTATTAAACTACAACTTAATCTAAATTGAGTATCGACATAAAAAAATACCATCTGCCAGAATAAATACTATTACCAAGTCAATAAATATTTTCTCATCTTCTTACATGAAAACTTTTTCAAATGTGCTATATATTAAAAAAATATAGTGGGACAATGAAAGCACTATTATTTTCTCAAGTTTGAGGTGTTATGTTGGAGCTGGGTTTCACCTCTGTTAACATACAGGCTTCTTTGTGACTCTTTCTAACTCAAGCATCTGAACCTGCTGGAATTTTCTACTTCACACCCCCATAATTTAAACATTTCAGAATAAGGACTCAGCTTGAAAGTCATTTCCCTTTTTGACCTGGATAATTTCTGCAGAAGATCAGTGTTAGCAGTGGCATCTGGGATTCTTGGAGACAGTTTCTTTTTTGCTCTTGTCTACAAAGTGGCAGAGAGACTCCCAAACTAGCTCCAAGAAGCCTGAGTTACCACAGGCTACACCCGGGCAATCAAGCCATTGAAAGTGCATTCTCACTGCATGAGGTAGCTACATCAGATGATCTGATGTCCTTTATCAATATATTCATTCCTTCAGCCAGTCAGGCACTGAAACGGACAGAGTCCCTACCATAAACTGCACGCTCTGCCAGGGACTAGAGGATGTGAATGAGATTCACTCCAAGAAATGGTTGTTAGGAAGCAATCTCATGGATATCTACAGCTTTAAACACATTAATTGTTGTTGGTTCTACTTTGATATTACCTGGCATTCAAGTAGATCATTAAAACCACTACTATTATTTGCTTAGAGTGTGAAAGTGTTTCAATTACCTTTGTAAATAATTCCAAACTGTGTTATTGACCATATTGACTGTGTACTCTTTGTAGCCTTTATTCAGCTACTAGGTATTTTACTAGCAATGCTTTCATTACCACATTTTCCCACAAAACAAAGACAAAAGATCAATAATTATTTTAATTAGAGATACTATGTATTGGAAAGTAGTTCAGAAAAACCTTTTTCATAAAAAGTACAAAGGCATTGAGAGATTTTGCATTGAAAGTACATCTAGAGTTTCAGAAACTGACCTTTGCTTCATGAATTCATTTTAGATTATAACAAAGGAAAAACTGATTTTCCCAATTAGGGTACACTTTCCATGAAGTTTGGCCAGTTTTTGTAAATTTGGATAGGAAAAGTGGACTAACAGTTAATTTTGGCTTTGCCCAATTCTTCTTCCTTTACTTAGAGATCTGACTAAAGCAGTAAGAAGCAGGAGTCCAGCTGAAGGCCACTAGATTCCTGTGTGCTAAGTTGCTTCAGTAGTGTCTGATTTTTTGCGATCCTATGGATTGTAGCCCACCAGGCTCCTTGTCCATGAGAATTCTCCAGGCAAGAATACTGGAGTGGGTTGCCATGACCTCCTCCAGGGGATCTTGCTGACCCAGGGACTGAACCTGTGTCTCCTGCATTGCAGGCAGATTCTTTACCACTGAACCACTGGGGCACTATATAGGTGATAGATGTTGGGGGCTGTTGCAGGCATGGACAATTAAAAACAGATGAAGGGATAAGGAGAAGCAAATGAGAGAGAACAGAACAAAGAAGTAAAAAAAAAATGGGGGAGATAAAGAGAATGGAAGGGAAGGTGCAGAGAGGAGGTGAGGAGCAGGAGATAAAGAGAAGAAAAAAGGGAAAAGAAACAGAAAAAAGCAAGAGAGAAAGGAAGTGGGGAGCAGAGGGAAGGGCACACAGTGATTAGGAATTACGTTGTCATTTGATCACTATCTTTTGAAAAGAGATGTTCTTCCTTGGGAGCACAGCTTCATTCCCAATCCTGTGGCCCAGTGAGGCTGATAATCATAATCTTTAAACTCCTGGCATTAAGGGTAGGTACATGATCTGAGACAGGTTAAGCGGAATAATTGTAACTAAGGGGGAAAGGAGGATTTCTTTTCTTGTGGTAAATCTCTGCAGTATAAGACTTGGAATTAGTGTCACTTGCTGCCTCAATACCTGAAACCAGGAAGCCCTCAAATGACCTAAGTGCACATCCTCCTCCCTGCTTTGCGCTCACAGAAAAGGTCCGCTGGTCAAGCAGTCCTCCTTATCAAGCAGACCAGGTACAATTGCTACTTACTCCCAAGTAGCATATTTCAGCTCCTTGCCAGCCCGCAGAATTAGTCAATCTAATCACATCCTTGTGTGGGAACCAAGGCACCCCACCTTCTTATTCCTACGAAGCCTGCCTCCCACAGCCTCTGGTTGTTCTCTCCCACGGTCCAAACTAACTTGTGAGGAGCCAGCAAACTGTTTTCTACAGTGGCTGCACCACCTCACTTCTATCAGCAATGTATGGGTTTGAATTTTCTACTCACCAGCACTCATTATGATTTTAATTTGCCTTTCTCTAGTGACTAATGGATTCCCAGGTGGCATAATGGTAAAGAATCCAACTGCCACTGCAAGAGACCTAAGAGACTCAGGTTCAAGGTCAGGAAGATCTCCTGGAGTAGGAAATGGCAATCCACTCCAGCACTCTTGCCTGGGAAATCCCATGGACAGAGGAGCGTGGTGGGCTATAGTCCACGGGGTCACAATGTGTCAGACACGACTGAGTGAGTGAGTGAGCGCAGCACAGCACAGCAATGACTAATGACGCTGAGTATCATTTTCACGTGCCTGTTGGCCGTTTGTATATCTTCTTTGGAAAAATGTGTATTCAAGACTTTTGCCCACTTCTTGATTGGTTTTTCAGCTGTTGTGTTTCTTGCATATTCTGAGTATTATATCCTTGTCAGACATGTGGCTTGCAGTATATTCTTCCACTCAATAGGTTGTCATTATAATCTGATGATTTTTTCCTACTATGTCTACTCCTCTAATTAATGCTAATTAGAATTCATCCTACATGTATTGTTTTTCAGTATCCATTTTTCTGCTGCTGCTAAGTCACTTCAGTCGTGTCCGACTCTGTGCGACCCCATAGACAGCAGCCCACCAGGCTCCCCCGTCCCTGGGATTCTCCAGGCAAGAACACTGGAGTGGGTTGCCATTTCCTTCTCCAACGCATGAAAGTGAAAAGTGAAAGTGAAGTCGCTCTGTTGTGTCTGACTCTTTGCAACCCCATGGACTGCAGCCCACCAGGCTTCTCCGTCCATGAGATTTCCCAGGCAAGAGTACTGGAGTGGGGTGCCATTGCCTTCTCCAATTCATTTTTCTACCCTACTCTTATAATGACAGGTTTGGTTAAAAGCCACTAAGTTAGAATAGGGTCTGTCTGACTTACCTCCCTGGCTTATAGTTTTTGGTCTAAAGGTGGGGATTTAAGCTTATCCAGACCTCACAACTCTAGACACAATTATTGACCCATCACACTAGTTAGGCCAATCAGAATCCTTCTCTAGGATCTTTTCACTATCACTAAACTGTTATTGTATGAGCCTAGAGACCACCATCAGCCATGCTTCTTCCTATATAGAAAGTGGATCTACAGTAGAAGAAAATAAAACTAACAGACAGAGACTTCCCTGGTGGTCCAGTGCAAGGGGCATGGGTTCAGGGAAGTTCCACATGCGGTAATGTCCAACAAATAATTAAATAAAAAGCTTTTATTCACTTAAAAAAAAAAAACAACTAACATACAGAGCAAGAGAAGATCATGTCTAATGGCAGCTAGCTAGCTTTATGCCTGTTTCCATTGTATTTTGGTTATGTGGGTCAATACAGTTTTCTTTCTGTTTAAGCTGGTTTGTATTAGATTTCTCTACTTTAAATCAAGAATATGGCCCAGTTTGTTGATGTGGTAGTATTATCCTGAAAGTGTATCTTATAACGTCAAGGCATTTTCACATATACATACATGGCATTTCTTGGATCTACATCCTGCCCACACTGACTCTGATTTTTACTGCAACACTTGCCCAGAGTTTTCCTCTATTGATCTCCCTTGCCCCATTCCTCCCCACAAATTAAGAACTAATAAGAAAAAATTGAAATAATTCCTCTTTTTTCGCTCTCTAAAAATTTGCATTAAAAATATTGGACAGATGCCAAGAGCTTGAAGTACAGCTGCATTTTGTGAATTAATTAAATATCATAATCCTGTTTGCAGTTTCTATTAGTAACAGGAATGAATGTTATAAAAGGAGCACTTACTAAAAGGAATGTGTTGTATAATTTAATGTATGCTAAATGTAGGTGGTCTAAAAATATTCTACTGCATTCCTACCTTTACTAACAAACTTTTTAAATACTGTCACTAAAGTGTGAATACCATTTGACAAAGGAAGTCAACTAAGCCCTTTATATGACATTATTTTAAATAATCTTTTCTATATTTTCTAAGTCAGATTGTATAGCTAGTTGATTCAGCTACCTATTGTAGTGTTAGTTGGTGGGAAATGTCATGCATCCTGTCTTTGGTATGATTACATACATTCCTTTTCAATTTCCTTTTGTGGAGTTTTGTTATATTTTGTATTATGGCCTTAGTAAGTAGGATGTCTTTGGGGTGAAGAAAATCCCTTATTTCCGATCTCTGTCGTTTACAAATTAATGACTCAAAGTATTACAAGTGCACTCCCATAACTGTTTATCTTGGTGTGGCCCACAGTGAAAATGACTTCTGCTATCAAAATTATTCTGTTCTTTGACATGATCCCTTGGTATTTGGGGGTTCTGTTTTCTCTAAAAGTTCAGGAATTCCCCGTCAGAAGTCCTTTGACAAGAAAATTTACTAAGAATATTATTGGATTGGTAAACTTGACAGTTTCTTTGCTAAAAAAAAGTATAGCTTCCACAGCTTAACTTCTCACCCTATGGCTATTTTGTTCCCTCCTGCCATAGTTTTTCCCTATACAATTATTAATCAAATAAGCTATTTTTTTAACTTCATGTTGTTACTTCGATATGGATCACACCTAAACTGTAGGTAGCCATGGCAACATAACAAGCTCACACTCTGTGTTAATGAAGAACATTTAAGAAGCTTCATTTAACTGATGGAATGACCCTGAGGCAGTTGTCTGGAGTTCCACATGAGAGCGACCCACTGGAAAATCATAAAGTCTGGCTGTGCCTTTTTCCCAGGACAGTTTCTAAGCCCTGGATCTTATATTGTTTATCTATAAATGATCTTGGGTTTTGCTTTCAATCACCCAGTGTCTTGGTCCTTCTGATTTGTCACGCACAGAGCCACTAGCAGACTGGTTGGCAGCGATAGGTGCTAACTATGGAGGAAAGGTATAGTTATCAGGTAGGGTGTCTTTTATTATAGCATCTGGACGCTAGGCTCTACTTGTTCAAACAGTTAAGAAATGCCTTGCCTCCATAGCAAGAAGCCCAAAGGAAGAGCAGTTCTGTGCTCTATACAGTCAGGACCAGGGCTCCAGAACTCTGCTCATTTTAAATGCTATACTCCTCTAAGTCAACTTTCCTTTCAGGTTGCCTCCTTCTGTCACAGGACAGCAGTGGCAGCCCCAGGTTTCACATTTTGATTACTACTATTGAGAGGAATAAGAGGGGCTCCTTTTCATCATCACCTTCTGAGAGTGAAAACCTTTCCAGGAGTCTCTCCTTTCCTGAATGCATCCTTGTGGGTGTCCTGGGCCTGAATGGTGTCACAATGCCCTCCTAAACACTGGCTGGGGGGTGGTATTGTTATCATTTGTGGACAATTAAGGTCCACCTTGAAGCCCAGGTTGCCCTTCCAGATGGACTCTCCCTTCACTCAGCTTGGAGACTGACGGTCCACACGGGTCTGCTGGATGCCCACCTCCCCCTGCTGGAACTCCTACACCACCTCCAGGCTGCCTCTTTCCACAGGGACACGCTCCTTACCTGGCTTGAACTCTGACACTGCACCCACTGGCCATTCCGCGAGGCTTCTCCAGAAATTAGAGAGGCTCTGAATCCTCAGTATGGGCCCACTCCATGCACCAATAAGTTTGTCACCCAGCTCGGGTTCTGACACCCCTGCACTCCATCACCCCACTGAGACTGACTGCTTACCCAGTGACAGTCTGTTCCAACAAGAGTTAAAACCTTGCTCAGATGCAACTTTTATAGCAGTCTATTTAAAGAAGCAAGTTGATATGACAAATAGCTGTGCACAAAGTTAAAAAAAAAAAAGCTATGAGATTTTTTCCACTCAGAGGAAAAAAAGATGGGAGTTGTCAGAACAGAAAGCTGTGACCCTGCATGCGCACTGTTGGTTGCTATAGTCCCTACGGTTAATACAGGTGGTTTTCATAAGTTAACACATATATAACCATTCTTCCATCTTATCAGAAATATCTCGTTACAGAAACAGAAAATAGCTATTTAAAATGACATTTTTAACTGTAAAACCTACGTAGTGATATTTATCAACTGGAAATATAAAAATAAGCACCTGACCCTGTTTTGCATAAATAAATTAAAAATAGAACCCTTTTAATGCGTTGATGTCATGGTACTTCTGATCAGTCCCCTACCACAATTTCATCACTCCTGTGACCAGAAGGCAACTTAGACAGCAACAAGCCTTTTATGTTGCTGTATTACCTGCAAGATTCCCGCAGCAGGCTCAGTTTACAGATGTGAAGACTGAGGCACAGACATTTAAGTAACGGATCCAGAGTCACACAGGTGTAAGAGGGACAGGCAGGACCCACCCCCATGAAGCCTAGCTCCCTTGCCCTTACAGCTCCTAGTGTATGATTGTCTGGGGACAAAGTACATGACTGTGATATTATCTCTAATAGGAGAAATCTAAGAAACAACCGGAGAGGGGAAAGGATTTTTGAATCATCTGTCCTGTGGAAATTAAACAGCTGTAAAAGAATGATGCAATAGCGTCACATTTACCGATGAGGAAAGATGTTTAGTTTATCACACAATGTTTGCTGTAAAAACTGAGTCAGGACCATCTACAGATTACAAAGAGAGTGTTTGTATAAACCTATAAATGCCCCAAGCAGGACTGGAAAGATTCCCAGCAAACTGTCCACAGTGTCAGTCTGGGAGAGCAGACTTGGGAAGTGAATTTCAATTATGAAAGAACAGAATTTGGATTGAGATGAGGAATCTCAGGGGGTGGAGGTAACTCAACACAGCACAGAAAGGGGAGGTCAAACAGGCCACCAGAGAGAGAGGAACACCCAGGAGGTCCATGCTACCCAAGGAATGGGGTGGATTCCACAGGCCAGAAACTGAGGTCTCCCCTGCCTCAACTGCATGCAGGGAGATCGGCTGCCCAGATCAACTCCTGGATGATGTCAGGCATACCTGGGCCAGGCGTGCTCACCGGGGTCCTTCACCATTTTAGGGTTAAAAGGCACCCCTGCCTATCAGCCTATGACAGGTAAATTATGGGTCTCTTACTAGACAGAAAAACTCAAAGCTGAGTAAGAGACACAGAAGTCCACCAGGCTTCTCTATCTATGGGATTCTCTAGGCAAGGATACTGGAGAGGGCTGCCATGCCCTCCTCCAGGGGATCTTCCTGACCCAGGAATTGAATCAGCATCTCTTTTGTCTCCTGCATTAGCAGATTCTTTACCACTAGTGCCATCTGGGAAGCCCTATTGCAGATTAACCATCACTTACTCATGAATGGTCTACTGAAAACATCCTGACCTGCTTTCTGTTTAACTTCCTTCAGGAGAAGTCCAGGAACCTCCATCATGTACTAGGAAGGCGGCTGATGCTGGGGGTGAACATCAGAATGAGACTCAGTTCTTAGCCTGACTTAGTGAGTGGCCAGGCTTAATCTGCCAGTCTGCTGCCTTCAAACCTTGTGTCATTGCATTTGAGAGGCCACATTTTCTTTCTGACCATGAGTAAAGACACCATCCAGAATGAAGAGCCACCTGGGTAAGGCTCAGAGACTTGAACCCCTCCTGCCATGTTGGCTTCGTCTACTTTTGCACCAGTCACCGAGTAATATTATTTGTCACCGTATGGGTAACACTGGGCTTCCCTGCTGGACTTAAACTGTAAAACGGTCAGAACCTGTCCTCACACATCCCGGGCCATGTGCCCAGGATCAAGGGAAGTCTCAGCCTGGCTCCTCTGGGCAGCTCTCTCTAAGTGGTCACAATGTCCAGAGCATGCTGGGGAGAATCCGGGGGTCTGGGAAAGGGAGAAGTTCACCATGCTCAGATTCTCCATTGCTGCACTCTGAGGGTGGCCCCAGGATGGGAGAGGACAGGGCATCAGGGCATCTCCCAAGATGACATGATGGTTATCATCATATGGTCTTACTTCTTACCAAATTCACCAGAGAGTTTCATTGATGTTAAGCATTTTCCTAAACCAATCCATCTTTTCAGGCAAATGTCAAAGACATTTTGGGTGAAATTGAGTGACTTATGGAAGTTAGGAACCTGATGAAATTAAAATGGAAAGAATTTTATGCAGAAAAAAGTCCAATTGAAATTTTGACTGGATTGCACTAAATTTATAGATTAATATAGGGAAAATCCAGGTCAATATAAATGATTAAGACTTCCCATGCAGGTGTGAGAGTTTGAAATGTTACCTTATTTCTTGAGATTGTTAGCTCAGCAGACAAGGCCATCCCTTTGCCCTTCCTCTTAAAAAAAATTTTTTTTAAACTGATGGCTATTTGTTGTTAAACATGTGATATTGGGACTTCCCTGGTGGTCCAGTGGTTAAGAATCTGTCTGCCAATGCAGGAGACACAGGTTTGATCCCTGGTCTGGGAAGATTCCACATGCCTCAGGGCAGCTAAGCCTCTGCACCACAAGCAATGAGCTCACGACCTGCAGCTACTGAAAGCCTTGCACCCTAGAACCCGTGCTCTGCAATAAGAAGCCACCAAAACGAGAAGCCCATGCATACTAGCGAGGAGCCCCTGCTCAACACAACTATGTTGCCTGTGCACAGCAACAAAGACCCAGCACAGCCAAAAACAAATAAATACATGTCTTAAATAAATAAATACATGATATTGGACATAGATGGGATTTGTACTTGATTTTAATTGAAGTAAGAATTCTGAAGCAATTTAATAAAGTGATGACAGCATCATTTCAATAAAGTTAGTGAATCATTTGACTATGGAAGTGTCTTACGTGATGATTTTGAAATGATTAATAGCAAGTTAGTCATAGTCCTTCTGATAAATGATAACATTACCCTTAGCTCTCTTTCTTCCTATTCTTACTTCTCACAAGAGTTTTGTTTACCCAAAAATATTTGTTTAAACTCTTTTCTGTTAAAGAACTATTTTAGGCCCTAAGGACACATCAGAAAAAATAAAAGAGAAAATTTCTTTCCTTCATTACATTGTAGTGGGTACAACCCAGCTATATAACATGATGTTGTTGCTGTTATTTTTCATTGACTCAGTCGTGTCTGACTCTTGGTGACCCCACTGACTGTAGCACACCATGTTTCCTTGCCCTTCACTATCTCCCAGAGTTTGCTCAAACTCATGTCCATTGAGTTGATGATGCTATCCAATCATTTCATCCTCTGTCACCTCTTTCTTCTCCTGCCCTCAATCTTTCCCGGCATCAGGGTCTCTTCCAGTGAGTAAACAGGTGGCCAAATATTGAAGCTTCAGCTTCAGCTTCAGCATCAGTCCTTCCAGTGAATATTGAAGGTTGATTTCCTTTAGGATTAACTGATTTGATCTCTTTGCAGTCCAAAGGATTCTCAAGAGTCTTCTCCAGCACCACAGTTCGAAAGAATAAATTCTTTGGCACTCAGCCTTCTTTATGATCCAACTCTCACATGCATACATGACTACTGGAAAAACCATAGTTTTGACTAGATGGACCTTTATCAGCAAAGGGATGTCTGTGATTTTAATAAGCTGTCTGGCTTTGTATATCTTTATCCATAGCTGTTTCCATGAAGAAAAAGGAAAAGTTGACTGTTTCTCCATGATGATGTGGTACCATTTGAGGGACTCATCATATTTCTGGTCCTCTCACTTTCTCAGCACACGGTTAGATTACACTTCCTTGGTCCCTTCTCATTGCACGGGGCCAGGTCACTAGCTACAGCCATGAGCTGTAAATAGAAATAATTCGAGTCATTTCTGAATGGGAGCATTTATATAACAGTGCAAGATCCTCCATGACATTTCTTTTGCTCTGACATGAGAAAGTCAACCTCCTCCCAGTGGACGTGGTGTGTGACTGAGACACTCTGTGGTATTGATCCTAGGAGGTTTCATAGGGGAGACAAACTTTTTTACTGCAGTGTAGCTCAGTCTATATAGATGGATACAATGTGTTCAAAGGAGAACAGAGTGAAGAATTTTGTATTAGGACCTGTGAGCAAATAAGTGCCAAGTTATACTTGTGAGCTTGCATGCTAAGTTGCTTCAGTTGTATCCAACTCTGCAACACTGTGGACTATAGCCCACCAGGCCCCTCTGTCCATGGGAATCTCCAGGAAAGAATACTGGAGTGGTGGATTGGGTTCCCATGCCCTCCTCCAGGGGATCTTCCTGACCCAGGGATCAAATTCACATCTCCTGCCTTGGCTGGTGGATTCTTTACCACTAGCACCACCTGGGAAGCTTGCCAAGTTATACTTGCACAGCACAATTAGCAATTGTGTACACTCCTTCCCCTGGAATTAACTGGAATCAACTAGTAAATGTCTCATGTTGCCTTTTCTATTTCCTTTTCCTGATGGTTGGTTCCAGGCTGTAGCTCTGGTTCCTTTTCTCTTCAGTGCTTGGCACTGTCTCTTTACACACTCTGTAAACCTCTTGGATTGCATCTGGCTTTGAATGTCTACTACAACTACCACATATTTCTGGTTTCAGTCTTCCTTTCTCTACATTGCCCCAAATGTACCATGAAAATCTTCCTTGCATTCAGTCTGGATGACCTTATTTCAGTGAGCTAAGAAAATGCTACAGTGTTCCCATGCATGTTGATACACTTAGATTGGCTCTATCCTTTTTCAGAACTAGTACTTAAGTAGTAAATGACATTTCAGTTATATTTTCAATCCCATTTCCTCCTCAATTTGAATAAACTGGGAATGGTCAGATTGGAATATCACTTAGGCAACCAGAACTATGGGGTCTCTTTCTAGGGCAGTTTTTTTTTTTTTTTAACATTGGCTGTATGATAAAATTACATGAGAGAACCTGAAAGATCCCAGGGCCCAGGCAGCACCCCAGGCTGATGACAATGAAATCATGGAGACTAGGACCTCGGCATCAGTGTTTGCTAAAGTCACACAGTTGTCTCTAGTAAGCAGTTGAAGTTGAGACTCATTCTTTCAGACTTTGGTGCTGGATCAGGTGAAAGCAGGAAATCAAGGGAACCAGCAGAAGGACACAGAAGAGAATGAGGTGTAGTTTTGCAGGGCCTCCCACCAAAGGCTCACTTGCTATAAATGCTATTTTTAGCATCCATCAAAGTTATGGTGAGACACATTTGAAGGTGCCAGGACTCTATTATTTGTTAGCTTCTCCTCTCCTCTGCTCTAGCCAGAACATGAAAAGCTACCCCTAGACTAGCAAATATTTAAAAGCCAAAGCCAGGTAAACAGAATTATATTGAGTCCAATAACAGAGAGGCAAAGCCTAAAGTTTCAAAAACGCTGAAATGGAATCAGGAAAGAACACAGGTGAGAGAGCAGGATGAAATGGCACACTCAGTTGTATAAGTAGGCTGAAGAGACCCATCTCCTTTGTTGAGGCAGCCACCCTCAAAGGACCTGATGAGTATGGGCAGGGAAGAAATGGGAGATGACATGTGACATATTTTGAAATGGTAACCAATATTTGAGCATTCTGTGGCATTTCCCATCTTTGGGATTGGAATGAAAATTGATATTTTCCAGTCCTGTGGCCACTGCTGAGTTTTCCAAATTTGCTGGCATATTGAGTGCAGCACTTTCATAGCATCATCTTTCAGGATTTGAAATAGCTCCACTGGAATTCCATCACCTCCACTAGCTTTGTTCGTAGTGATGCTTTCTAAGGCCCACTTGACTTCCCATTCCAGGATGTCTGGCTCTAGGTGAGTGATCACACCATTATGATTATCTGGGTCGTGAAGATCTTTTTTGTACAGTTCTTCTGTGTATTCTTGCCACCTCTTCTTAATATCTCCTGCTTCTGTTAGGTCCATGCCATTTCTGTCCTTTATGGAGCCCATCTTCACATGAAATGTTCCCTTGGTATCTCTAATTTTCTTCAAGAGATCTCTAGTCTTTCTCATTCTGTTGTTTTCCTCTATTTCTTTGCATTGATCACCGAGGAAGGCTTTCTTATCTCTCCTTGCTATTCTTTGGAACTCTGCATTCAGATGCTTATATCTTTCCTTTTCTCCTTTGCTTTTTGCTTCTCTTCTTTTCACAGCTGTTTGTAAGGCCTCCCCAGACAGCCATTTTGCTTTTTTGCATTTCTTTTTCTTTTTTTTTATTTTTTATTTTATTTTACAATTCTGTATTGGTTTTGCCATACATTGACATGATGGGGATAGTCTTGATCCCTGTCTCTTGTAAAACGTCACGAACCTCTGTCCATTGTTTATCAGGCACTCTATCAGATCTAGTCCCTTAAATCTATTTCTCACTTTTACTGCATAAAGTAATGCTCAAAATTCTCCAAGCCAGGTTTCAGCAATACGTGAACCATGAACTTCCAGATGTTCAAGCTGGTTTTAGAAAAGGCAGAGGAACCAGAGATCAAATTGCCAAAACCTGCTGGATCATGGAAAAAGCAAGAGTTCCAGAAAAACATTTATTCCTGCTTTATTGACTATGCCAAAGCCTTTGACTGTGTGGATCACAACAAACTGTGGAAAATTCTGAAAGAGGTGGGAATACCAGACCACCTGACTTGCCTCTTGAGAAACCTATATGCAGGTCAAGAAGCAACAGTTAGAACTGGACATGGAACAACAGACTGGTTCCAAATAGGAAAAGGAGTACATCAAGACTGTATATTGTCACTCTGCTTATTTAACTTATATGCAGAGCACATCATGAGAAACACTGGGCTAGAAGACGCACAAGCTGGAATCAAGATTGCTGGGAGAAATATCAATAACCTCACATATGCAGATGACACTACCCTTATGGCAGAAAGTGAAGAGGAACTAAAAAGCCTCTTGATGAAAGTGAAAGAGGAGAGTGGAAAAGTTGGCTTAAAGCTCAACCTTCAGAAAACGAAGATCATGGCATCTGGTCCCATCACTTCAGGGGAAATAGATGGGGAAACAGTGGAAACAGTGTCAGAGTTTATTTTGGGGGGCTCCAAAATCACTGCAGATGGTGATTGCAGCCATGAAATTAAAAGATGCTTACTCCTTGGAAGGAAAGTTATGACCAACCTAGAGAGCATATTGAAAAGCAGAGACATTACTTTGCCGACTAAGGTCCGTCTAGTCAAGGCTATGGTTTTTCCAGTAGTCATGTATGGATGTGAGAGTTGGACTGTGAAGAAAGCTGAGTGCTGAAGAATTGATGCTTTTGAACTGTGGTGTTGGAGAAGACTCTTGAGAGTCCCTTGGACTGCAAGGAGATCCAACCAGTCCATTCAAAAGGAGACCAGTCCTGGGTGTACTTTGAAAGGACTGATGCTAAAGCTGAAGCTCCAATACTTTGGCCACCTCATGTGAAGAGTTGACTCATTGGAAAAGACTCTGATGCTGGGAGGGATTGGGGGCAGGAGGAGAAGGGGACGACAGAGGATGAGATGGCTGGATGGCATTACCGACTCGATGGACATGAGTTTGAGTGAACTCTGGGTGTTGGTGATGGACAGGGAGGCCTGGCATGCTGCGATTCATGGGGTCACAAAGAGTCGGACATGACTGAGTGACTGAACTGAACCAACATTTGAGCATGTAATAAAAACAAACATCAAGCAAAACTGCTTTTTTATTTATTCTTCTTGAACTGTAGTTGATAGCTATGTTACAATTGATTTAGGGTAAGAATATTGTTTATTTATGAGAAAAAAACCCCAAACAGTGGAATGTCTCATAAAAATGGCACATGTTAAGGAGAAGGTAAACTGAATTCACTATGGTAGTCTACCTCAATATTATTCTTCCATAGTTCAGTTCAGTTCAATCACTCAGTTGTGTCCAGCTCTTTGTGACCCCATGGACTATAGCACACAAGGCTTCCGTGTCCATCACCAACTCCCAGAGCTTGCTCAAACTCATGTCCATCGAGTAGGTGATGCCATCCAACCATCTCATCCTCTGCCCTCCCCTTCTCCTCTTGCTTTCAATCTTTCCCAGCATCAGGGTCTTTTCAAATGAGTCAGTTCTTCACATCAGGTGGCCAAAGTATTGGAGTTTCAGCTTCAGTATCAGTCCTTCCAATGAATATTCAGGACCCATTTCCTTTAAGATGGACTGGTTGGATCTCCTTGCAGTCCAAGGGACTCTCAAGAGTCTTCTCCAGCACCACAGTTCAAAAGCATCAATTCTTCAGCACTCAGCTTTCTTTATAGTCCAACTCTCACATCCATATATGACTACTGGAAAAACCATAGCCTTGACTAGATGGACCTTTGTTGGCAAAGTAATGTCTCTGCTTTTGAATATGCTATCTAGGTTGGTTATAGCTTTTCTTCCAAGGAGCAAGCGTCTTTCAATTTCATGGCTACAGTCACCATCTGTAGTGATTTTGGAGCCCAAGAAAATAAAATTTGTCACTGTTTCCATTGTTTCCCATCTATTTGCCATGAAGTGATGGGACCGGATGCCATGATCTTTATTTTTTGAATGTTGAGTTTTAAGTCAACTTTTTCACTCTCCTGTTTTTCTTTCATCAAGAGGCTCTTTAGTTCTTCAATTTCTGCCACAAGGGTGGTATCATCTGCATATCTGAGGTAATTGATATTTCTCCTGGCAATCTTGATTCCAGCTTGTGCTGGTATGTTGGAGTAAATGTTATATCTCATGTGTGTGCTAAGTCATGTTCAAGTCTTTTCAACCCCATGGAGTGTAGCCTGGCAGGCTCCTCTGTCTGTGGAATTTTCCAGGCAAGAGTACTGGAGTTGCCATTTCCTTCTCCAGGGTCCTCTTGGATCAGGGTCAAACAAGTGCCTCCTGCATTGGCAGGCAGATTCTGTACCACGGTTCCAGTCACCTGGGAATCCCATGTTATACCTTTGTTGTTCTGTCACTTAGTCATGTCCAACTCTTTGAGAACCCATGGACTGCAGCACGCCAGGTTTCCCCGTCCTTCACTATCTCCCTGAGTTTGCTAAAACTCACATTTGTTGAATCAAGGATTCCATTCAACCCTCTCATCCTCTGACATCTCATCCTCTGGCCCCCTTCTCCTCCTGCCCTCAATCTTTCCCAGCATCAGGGTCTTTTCCAATGTGTCAGCTCTTCGCAGCAGGTGGCCAAAGTATTGGAATAAAGATACTCTGTAGAATGGGTTAGTATCCACTCTCATGCTTATTTGCTTTTCTTTTCTCCTGCGAATATTCTTTCCTCCTCACACTCTCTTCTTTCTTATTCTTTTCTTGCTGTCTGCATTTTTAAGGTCCCTAGCCTGTCATCCCACCACCAGATCAGCAGATTGGGCATATTTGCTCTAGCCCCTATTGATTTATTCCCTGTAAGCAATACCACTCTTATCGCCACTCGTGTTTGTTCTCTGATCTTGAATCCTTGTCTTTGTCCAGAGGTTTCTTCCTAGCTCATGTGACCTCATTCCTCTGCTGCCTCTACAAACGCCCTGTGAAGCCTGAAGCTGCTGCCAGAACTCTTTACAGTGACTTACCCAGAGAAGCTTTGTTTAGCATTCCCACAAAATGAGTCACTTGAGCCTTCCATGTTTAGGGAAAGCTCCTGCTTGCCTAAGGAGGCTGACGGAGTGGATAGGTAGTCCCTGAACTTGAAGTTTGCAAACCCCAGTCAAGAGTTTCATTATTTCCACTCCTTGATCTCTTGCTCTGGATCCAGTAGACCATCTCCTTCTTCTTTCCATCCAGCTGAAGGCCGGACTCTGCCAGAAATCTGTCTGGGCATGATTTTCTTGATGTTTCGTTCCTATATTGCACAGTGGGGGAAAATGGCAAGGATTCAGGTAGCAGAGGTTGGTAGCGGCTCCCACAACTCATTCACCTCTGTTTTGAACCCTTTGGTGCCCCAGGACCTCTTGCTTCTCTGCCCTCTCTCTGCTATCTGCCCCACAGTGCATGCACACACACACACTCACATACACACACACACACACACACACACACACACACACACACTACATGGAAATTCTCAACCTAATGATGGGAGTAAGGGTTGGAGAGAGAGAATATAGACCATCCCAGAGCTCAATAGGAGTTAGAAAATGGTTTTAAAACATTTAACTACTATAAGATTTTTGTATATTTTTGAATAGGTGAACAAGAAAGTTGTTTGAAAAAAGAAAGTTATGCTCAAGTGATTTCATATTGGTTAAATGCAAAAAAAATTTTAACAGTAACATTGTTTTTTCAAAACAAGGTTAATTGTGTTCAGTGTAAAATTACTCACTGGGTTCATATTTATTACAATTAGATAATTAAATTCTTAATGTGGTATTAAGAGACTACCATATACACCCCCAAATATACAATACAACCTCAACATAATTTTTCAACATATTCTTCTTTATTGAGCTTTTAAAAGTATAATGTATATTTTAAAGCTAATGAACCATGGGTAACTCTAGTCTTTCTCCTTCGTGTGCCTTCCTTTATCATTACCACTCCTGATAACACTTTTTGTATTCTTTCTAAAATTCAAATATCATATATGTAGAGAGAATATCTTATTAATCTTGTTTTGTCTATCTCTCCACAGTTTTTTAGAATATTTTAAACTCAATCTCAAGTATCATTATTCATAGTATATAACTAAGATATTGGACTCTTAAAACATATTCACAATGCTGTTAAATCAACTAAATCTTCCCAGGTGGAGTTAGTGGTAAAGAACTTGCCTGCCAGTGCAGGAGACATAAGAGATGTGGGTTCAATCGCTGGGTCAGGAAAACTCCTTGGAGATGGCAACCCACTCCAATACTCTTGCCTAGAGAATCTCATGGACATAAGAGCCTGGAGGGCTACAGTCCATAGGGCGGCAAAGATTCGGGCATGATTGAAGCGACTTAGCATACAACTGTCATCTACTATTCATTTCATATCCAAATTTCCTCAACCTATGGAATGGAAGAAAATGTTTGCAAATCGTATATCTGATAAGGAGTTAATATGCAGAAAATTTAAAGAATTCACACAGCAAAAATCCCCCAAACAATTTTATTTAAAAAACAGGCAGAGGAACTGAATAGACACTTTTCCAAGGGAGACATAGAGATGGCCAACAGGTATATGTGAAGGTGCTTAAATCACTAACTATCATGGAAATGCAAATCCAAACCACAGTGAAATTTCACCCTAAACTTGTTAGAATGTTGGTGAGGATGTGGACAAAAGGGAACCCTTGTGTACTGTTGGGGAATATAAATTGATGCAGCCACTGTGGAAAGTAATATGGATTTTCCTTAAAAATTTAAAAATAGAACTACCATGTGATCTAGCAATCTCCTTTCTAGGTATATATCCAGAGAAAATGAAAACAGGATATCAAAGGGTATCTGTACTCCCATACTCATTGCAGCATTATTCATAGTAGCCAAGACTTGAAAACAATTTGTCTATCAGTTCAGTTCAGTTCAGTTCAGCCACTCAGTCGTGTCCGACTCTTTGTGACCCCATGAATCGCAGCACACCAGGCCCCCCTGTCCATCACCAACTCCCGAAGTTCACCCAAACTCATGTCCATCGAGTTGGTGATGCCATCCAGCCATCTCATCCTCTGTCATCACACAACACTCACTCACACACACACACACACACACACACGTATATGTGTGAAATATTATTTAGTCAAGATAAAGAAGGACATTCTGCCATTTTTGACAACTTAGATTGACCTTGAGGGCTTTATAAGTGAAATAAGCCAGACAGAGAAAAGCAAATACTGCATGAATGAGATAGTTTGGTAGCATCATCAATTCAATGGACACAAATTTGAGCAAACTCCAGAAGATAGTGGAGGACAGAGGAGCCTCACATGTTACAGGCCATGGGATCACAAAGAGTCAGATCTAACTTAGCAACTGAATAACAACAACAACAACAAATCATTTATATGTGGAATCTTAAAAAGTAAGTCAAGTTCATAAAAACAACTAGAAAAAAAGGTTCCAGGGGATGCATGATTGAGGAAACAGGGAGAGCTTGGTAAAAAAAGGATACAAACATCCAGCTGTAAGGTGAATAAAGTCTAAAGATGTAATGTATAACATGGTGACTATAGTCAGTAACACTGTATTACGTTATTGACTTTTGTTAAAACAGTAGAATTCAGCAACAAAAAAGATAAATATATGAGGTGACAAATGTGTTGATTAACTTGATGGGGAGAATCTTTTCAAAATGTATGTATCAAAACATCACCGTGAACGCTTTAACTATCTTACAATTTTATTTGTCAATTATACCTGAATAAAGTTAAAAAAAAAAACTTCACTGAATGAACGCAAGAGAAAAAAGGGTTAAGAAGTTTCTAAATTTTGAGAATATAAAGTGATGTATATTATGTCATTTTAATCTTTCCAATTGCAATGAAAATTTTAACGGTGGCACTAAGCTACAATTTTTGTTGACCTTTGATATGTGAAATTTCTTTCAAATTAAATCAAGACTATTTAGCTATATAGGGATAAAAGAATCTTGATTTGTTTGAGAAACACATTTGGAAAAGTTATGATGAACTTTAATGGGAAACACACTTGGATAGAAGCCTGGGCATAAGGTTGAAATTGATCATCACATTGTTTGTTTAGAAAAGAAAACATAACATTCAAAGAATATGTTGGAAGCATTGGATTTCTTCACGAGAACACACACATTGAAAATGTTGGGGTTTGGATAAAGCGTAAATTACAGACTACTTTGTTCTTTAGTTGAAAGTGTTGAACTTTAAAGATATGCATATATTGTTGGATATACTAAAATCAGAATATTTTTGCATGGAGAATATTTTTTGGGAAAAAGGAAACAAAATAATAGAAACTTTTGAAAATTAATAGTGCTAATGACCAGACTTTGAAAATAATTTTACAAATGGAAGAATGAAATGATAGACAATTTACAGCAAGACAATTTACAAATTACAGCAAGTAATACATAGGTTATAGAGGGCAGCTGATCATTGCTTGCCTGGGTGGTCTCCCATTTCCCAGAAAAGTGAATTGCTGAGCTTCATGAGAGTCATGACATACTCTGCACCTAAGGGGACTTTGTGTGTGGGAAGGGTGGGGGGAGGACGGATAACTCTTTAAAAAGTCAGAGAAGGGGGTCAAAAAATCATAGAAGAAACTTTGTAAGTTATATAAACCAATCCATTTACCCCCAAGAAAAACCACACCTAAATTCTTCCAGGCAGATTAGGATCTTTCCTACTTCTAAAGACCTCCGCAGAAGTTTCCATTTCCGTACTTTAGCACTAAACAGACTTTACTCTCAGAGCACTGTTCTTTTGCCTATGTTAAATCTTTCATGACACTGCCAAGACATTTGTTCTTATAAAATCCTCTACATAGAGGAAGACAGCTGAGTGCGCTTGCTTTAGGAACTCTTGGTCTATTCCTCTTTTCCCTTGGCCCTCTGTTCTCTACACTTAGAAATTCCATTACTTTAAGATAGGGATTTCTGGGGCCTTTCAGGGGTCTAGTAAACAATATATCACTTGTATGATTTAAAAGTGCAGAGAGTGGTGGCAAAGTGGAGAACAAATGCTGCTCTAAAGGCATTTAATTGCATATTCATTGTATGCACTGGTTCAGTTCAATTCAGTTCAGTTGCTCAGTCGTGTCCGACTCTTTGCGACCCCATGAATCCCAGCATGCCAGACCTCCCTGTCCATCACCAACTCCCAGAGTTCACTCAGACTCACGTCCATCGAGTCCGTGATGCCATCCAGCCATCTCATCCTCGGTCGTCCCCTTCTCCTCCTGCCCCCAATCCCTCCCAGCATCAGAGTCTTTTCCAATGAGTCAACTCTTCACATGAGGTGGCCAAAGTACTGGAGCTTCAGCTTTAGCATCATTCCTTCCAAAGAAATCCCAGGGCTGATCTCCTTCAGAATGGACTGGTTGGATCCCCTTGCAGTCCAAGGGACTCTCAAGAGTCTTCTCCAACACCACAGTTCAAAAGCATCAATTCTTCAGCACTCTTTCTTCACAGTCCAACTCTCACATCCATACATGACCACTGGAAAAACCATAGCCTTGACTAGATGGACCTTTGTTGGCAAAGTAATGCCTCTGCTTTTCAATATGCACTGGTTAGGCCAAGCCAAATGTGACTTTGGGGGTGAATTCTGCATGAAAGCTGCCCACTTACAGCCTTGCTTTAGGCTTTCCAAAAGGGTAGCATGGGCTTCCCTGCTGGCTCAGCAGTAAAGAATCACTGGTTTGCTCCCTGGGTCAAGAAGCTCTCCTGGAGAAGGAAATGGCAACAAGCTCCAGTATTCTCACCTGGTCCCATGGATAGAAGAACATGGAGGGCTACAGTCCATGGGGTTGCAAAGAGTCAGACGTGGGTTAGTGACTAAACAACAACAAAAGGGGAGCATGTGGCAGTCAGGTTGCATTTGCCTATATTTACAAACAAAAAAACAAGACTTAGTTTAGCTCCGATGAAAGATGATTCTTGTCTGTATTACCCAGCACTAGAAGCACTCTTATTAAAGACAGTTATTCCTATAATTATTTATATTACAATTATAAAATTATAATCATTCTATATTCTGTAGGTCTTAGTATTAGCTCCAAGACAATTCCCAATAATCCTTGTGTCCAATATTCATATCCTTGTGTGCTAGCCTTGTGTGAGCCATTGTGGGAAAGGATGGTGTGTGACTTGGTCATGGAAGCCTTGTAGCTTTCACCTTTGTCTCTCCAGTAAGCCAGCACCATGCTACAAGAACACTCAAACATTGCTGTGTAGAGGATCTGAGGCCTCCAGCCAGCAGCCAGCATCATCATGCCAGTCTAATGAAAGCCATGTTGGAGATGGATCCTTCAAACTCAGTCATGCCTTCAGGCAATTGCAGGACCAGCAAATATCTATTTACAACTGAATGAGAAACTCCAAATGAGAACGGCCCATAAGACCCCTTCCTGAGTTCTCAACCAATGGGAACTTGAGATATAATAAATGTTTATGTATTGTTTCAAGCCATTAAGTTTTAGTGGTGATTTATTAGGTAGAAGTAGTGTCAAGACAAATAGAGTTGGTAGGCTTAAGAGTCATACACCCAGTTTCAGGCCTCTATCACTTAAAGCAAGTGACAGAATCAATCCTGTGATCCATTCTTCTCAGTTTCTTTCTTTCTTCTTCTTCTTTTTTTTAAAAATATTTTGAGGTTTTTAAGATATGGTTGACATATAACTTCGTGTAGTGTACAATGTGATGATCTGATATACATATATACTGTGAAATGATTCCCACAATAAGGTTTGTTAACACATCCATCATCTCCCATATTTCCCCAGTTTCTTTGGCACCAGGAAGGGAGATGTTGTGTTCTTCCCTGGGAGTGTGGAACTAGGAATAATATTCAAAGCAAGGCAATTTTACACGTGTCACAGTTTTCCCATGCCATGTGTATGTGCTCAGTCACTCAGTCGTGAGACCCCATGGTCTGTAGCCCACTGGGCACCTCTGTCCATGGGATTTCCCAGGCAAGAATACTGGAGTGGGTTGCCATTTCCTACTCAAAGGGATCTTTCCAATCCAGGGATCAAACCCACATCTCTTAGGTTTCCTGCATCAGATTCTTTACCACTGCATCACCTAGGAGGCCACTTTCCATGCCATATTGGCTCTTAATAATTATTCATGAATAGCCAATTGGAGAAGGAAATGGCAACCCACTCTAGTATTCACGCCTGGAGAATTCCACGGACAGAGGAGCCTGGCGGGCTGCAATCCATAGGGTCACAAAGAGTCAGACACAACTGAGTGACTGACACAATAGCCAATATTAATCAAACTTTTATCAAGTGGCAGTGACATGCTAAGGGGTCTATTTGAGTCATCTTCATATAATCCTTACAATAGCTTTAAGAAGTAGATACTATATTTTGCCAACTTACTACAAGACAATTCTAAGCAGCTGGTGAAATAGGCTCTTGTCTAAGAAAAAAAGATAAGGAAAAAATGCTACAAAACTTCCCTGCCCTAAAATATCTTTATAAATCAGATCCCACGGTTACTTCAATTTTATGCATACGAATGTTAAGCATTTTTCAAGGCTTTCTCTAAACAGGGAACTCAGTCAGTTAATGAGTACATTTAGCAGGTGTGTTTTGTACCTCTTCTTGTGAAACTGAGTAGCAATTGCCCATGAAAGTGAGCTTCATGATAGCAGGGAACCCAACTGACAAGGCCCCAGGTACTGTGCTGTGAGGTTCACTCTTGTCCACGCCGAGGCCATGCTTCCCAGGAGTCATTCCTGGTCAGTGACTGAGTGTGCCGGGGTCACCACTGCAGCACTGCTGCCCTCAAAGGTCACACAGCTCCGAAAGCTGACTGCCCAAGGCCCTACACAGATCTCTTAAAACTGTGCTACAGTCTAACAGTCTTCTACCCATCCTTTCCTTTGCCTCTCTCAGGTCAAACCTTCTCATATTCCTCTCACAGGTGTTGTTGCCCCTCATAAATCTCATGCATGGCTGGTCCTCTCTTTTTATCTGCTTCTCAGATGACCTGGACTAACATTTACCGGTAGCACATAAAGTATCTATGATCACAGTGTGGCAAGAAAGTGGCATGAGCAAGTCTAAGAGGACTTAAGATTCAAGAGATAAGTGATCTGTTGTATAATTTTGGTTAAACAAACTGGTGCTGTACAGAGTTGAGTAAAAGCTGATTTATGAGGATGTTAAATGGAGACCTCTTTGTAGCAAAAAGAAAAAAAAGTGTTAATTAGAAAAATGACACACATAGAATGAGTGTTATGTGATCTTTTTGGTGAAGTTAGACTGATTCTTTATCTAAGAATTCCCACGTGTAGCAGCCACTTTTGGGTGCCCTGCTTTATCTGCCCTCAGCTCACCTCTGATTTTAGCTGCTGCAGAGATAAACAGTTCTGGGCAAGTTCAGACTCACAACAACCCATCGCAAGCACTTTGCTAGTGGTAGGGTTGTCAGATTTAGAAGGGAATAAAAAAAAAAAAAACACCACAGGATGCCTAGTTACATGTGAATTTTAGATAAAGAATCATTTTTAGTGTAAGTATACTTCATGTAATATTTATAATTTAAAAAGAATTCAGTTTATCTGAAACCCTAATTGAACTGGGAGAAATATCAATAACCTCAGATATGCAGATGACACTACCCTTATGGCAGAAAGTGAAGAGGAACTAAAAAGCCTCTTGATGAAAGTGAAAGAGGAGAGTGAAAAAGTTGGCTTAAAGCTCAACATTCAGAAAACGAACATCATGGCATCTGGTCCCATCACTCATGGGAAATAGATGGGGAAACAGTGGAAACAGTGTCAGACTTTATTTTTATGGGCTCCAAAATCACTGCAGATGGTGACTGCAGCCATGAAATTAAAAGACGCTTACTCCTCGGAAGAAAAGTTATGACCAACTTAGACAGTATATTCAAAAGCAGAGACATTACTTTGCCGACTAAGGTCCGTCTAGTCAAAGCTATGGTTTTTCCAGTGGTCATGTATGGATGTGAGAGTTGGACTGTGAAGAAGGCTGAGCACCGAAGAACTGATGCTTTTGAACTGTGGTGTTGGAGAAGACTCTTGAGAGTCCCTTGGACTGCGAGGAGATCCAACCAGTCCATTCTGAAGGAGATCAGCCCTGGAATTTCTTTGGAAGGACTGATGCTAAAGCTGAAGCTCCAGGACTTTGGCCACCTCATGCGAAGAGTTGACTCATTGGAAAAGACTCTGATGCTGGGAGGGATTGGGGGCAGGAGGAGAAGGGGACGACCAAGGATGAGATGTCTGGATGGCATCATGGACTCGATGGACATGAGTCTGAGTGAACTCCGGGAGTTGGTGATGGACAGGGAGGCCTGGCATGCTGGGATTCATGGGGTCGCAAAGAGTCGGACACGACTGAGTGACTGAACTGAACTGAACTGGGCATCTTGTATTTTGTTGCACCTCTAGCCAGGAGAATCTCCACTTTTCTGTTGCAGAGCTTTCTCTGAAGCCCTGGGAGCATCCTCAGCCTGCACACATGAGCCCAGCAGGGAAGGGAGTTGATGTCCCCAGGAGAGTAACCCTCAGCCAATGGAGGACAGTAGCTGGGGGTTGGCACGCAGCACCTGTCCTTCCAGTGGAGCTTGTTTCTCAGTTTCCTGCAGTTTTGAGTCCCTGTTCCCTCCAGCAGCCGTCTCAGTAATGCACACCTGTACTGGCCTCTCCTTCCATTCTCTTTCTTCCTGCTCATTCACTTCTGATTCCCATGATTACCCTTCAAATAAATCTAACTCCACATCTTGGAATTCACATTTGGGGGAATCTACATTAAGACAGCATTTTTATGGATACAAGCAAGTATAAGTAATCCGTTTCCCTCCAAATAATTTCAAGTAGCCATAAATCTGATAAATGAGCTCACAGTAGTGAATGATCACCTAATTATATGAAGATATAATGTTAGATTCTAAGTAAATAAAAAAAATTTATACCACTTACATTTCAGGAAGGGACATTTTCCTTATTTGTGAATAAAATAAATCATTTGCTCATATTCACTTAAGGTAAAAAAAAAAATTTTTTTTCCCTCATGAAAACAGTAACTCTCCAGTATGTATGAAGTGAGCAACTAAGGCTAATCAAATTTACTTTCTAGTATACATACTTTAAAGGCAATAAGTGTTTTTATTTAAAGAAGTAATAGAAACATAGTTTATGTAAACAAATCTGTAGTGGATTTGGGAAGTCTGTGATTTTTACTTCTTAAGTACTTCTGGTCATCAGTATAAATATTGTGATACTATTGAAGAGTTACATTCCTTTCTGGAAGTGTTTCCCATTTTGTCAACTACAGATTTCAAGTCCCTTTAGACTGTGAAAGGTTCTGCATAAAACGATCAATCATCCCCTTCTGGCTGTTTGGCAGAGGCAGCCAATGACTTGTTCTATCATGAAGTGAATTCATATATATTCATGAGGCACAGAGAAACACTTCATTGTTTCAGATTGCTTTGTTATTTCAGAATAAATCATAAAGACACCATCCCACCCATAGCTGGTAAAGAAATATTTGTCCTACGATCCTCACCTTTGTGGTTTGTAGTGTTTTAACTTGCACCGTTTAGCCAACATTACGTGTTTCTTTTCTTTTTTCTTTTTTACAGTACATTGTATGCTTTTTTAAAAAGCACCATGTCTTTATTACCTTGTACCAGCAAAAATTGGGAACATCTAAAAACTGCAACAACATGCGTCCTAAATTAGTGATTTAATTTTCACAGAGCACAGGACTCAGGGCAGAATGATCAACTTTGTACAGGTAGGTATTGTCTGAACTTCCAAATTCCATCAAGCTCAGTCTTTTTGTCCCTTGTTTATTTATGCACAACCTTCCAAGAATCTATTGTAATTGCAAAATTTTGCCTCCTGCCAAGATGTCTGTGTGGACTTCAATCAGAGACACAATAAATAGCACAAGCAGTATGAAAACAACTTGCTGGGAAAGTTATTAATATTTTAACACCTCTGATAAACAGGAAAAGAGGTGAATATTTGTATTTAAAGCCATCCAAGTTCCTCCCTTTGTCTGCCTTTCCTAATCAATGTAATCCTAGGCTTGTAAAATGTTATAAAATTGAGGGAAATAAAATCCAGAGATAATGAATCCCAGAGACATAAAAACCATTGAACATTCTTGATCACCACCAATGTGGTTCTCAGAAAAGAGTTTACTGGATCTTTCCTAAGAATTATGTTTTCAGCAACAAGATGAATCAAACATGTACTGTCTCGGATTCTAACAATGGCTATTTGTTTAGGTGGCACAGTGCCTATACAGAACTTAGTCAAATTCTTGCCATAGGGATCAACAAAGTTTAAAAGGACAAATCACAGTAAATGTGGCTCCACATAAGATTGGAATCAGACACTTGAGTTTGAATCCTGGCCCTGGATGTATTCGCTGGTGAACTCAGACAGTTTATTTGATTTTTTTACCCTAGATTTTCTTATCTGGATAATTTAGCTCATCATACCTATCTCAATATTATGAGAATATGCACTAGGCATAGAGTAAGAATCTATGAATTTTAGTTATTATTGTTATCAGTCACTGTGCTTGATTGCAAAGAATAGAACCCCGCCCAGCTAGATTAAACAGAAAAGGAATCTGTTAAAGGTCACTGGGTAGCTCTGAGATTCCTGAGGTAGAAGGGACAGAGAATCAGACTCAGAGTGAATTATAAAGGACAATGCCTAAGTCAGGTTGCAGAGGCTGCAGAGGGTACATATACTGAGCTTACACAGGAGCTACATAAATTGTGAAGCTCAGTGCAAAGTGAAAATATGGGGCCACTTTTTCAAAAAGTAAGATAATTTTCATTAAAGATACAAAAATGTAGAGCTCTTTCCTTTTTTCTGCAGTCTCTCCACTTATCTTGATGATTTTTAATTTATTTCATGTTGTTTTTAGTAAGTAAAAAGCAAATTAAAAAATTGCAATATGAATCTTATTATTCATCTTGGTGTACAATGTCAGTCTTAAATGCAAATATAAGACCATTTCATTTTTATGCACAATTATTGAAATTAGCACAACTCATGTGTCATATCTTGTATATATTTATGTATTTTGTCCTCACTGCTGCTGCTGCTGCTAAGTCGCTTCAGTCCTGTCCGACTCTGTGCGACCCCATAGACGGCAGCCCACCAGGTACCCCCATCCCTGGGATTCTCCAGGCAAGAATACTGGAGTGGGTTGCCATTTCCTTCTCCAATACATTAAAGTGAAAAGTGAAAGTGAAGTCACTCACTAGAAGAGTAGAAACTGCTCAAAACTATCTCAACTGTTTTTACTTTGCTTCTTGAAACAGGGCATTCTACCAACACTCTCTACCTTTGGCATGCTGATGAGTAGGAAAGAACTGAAAAGAAAAGGAGATATGGATTGCCTTAACTTCTCCTTTTCTTCTATGTCATCATTCTCAGAGTAAGAGGTTGCTACTACAGAGGACTAACATGAATAGGAAAAGCTGTGATAGGATTCCTCGGTCGTTCACGTTTCTTAGAACAACATTACCTTTCTTCGCGTTCTGGCTGGGGCTATGGATTCTACCCACAATACTCCAGAGTAGACATTAATATGTTTACTGTGAGCTTCGCTGAACTTCCACGACACAGTGGGCTACTGCAGCACTGTGCTTATGGGTCAGTAATTGCTACCTGCAAATGGGCAGTAAGAAACTGGGGCGGACATGTATTTTGGACAAATGGGTATATTTAGTATAATCTGATTAGAGTTTTCCTTGGAAGATTTTATTTTCAATCCAGAAAGGCATATACTTTACTGTCTGGATATTCTTTTCTAAGAGAGTAAATGCTAGTGTCAGAAATTCATCTACTTAAAGAAACGCATAGGACGCAAGAGACTAAGCAAAAGAAACATATATAAATTCATCCTTGTCTTGTTGGCCCCAAGAATGTTAGGGCAAAAGCCACCTGACATGGTATGTTGCGTTACAATAATTCAGAACTAAAGAAGTCTCTGCTGGAAAAATTTTCAAGAGCTTAAGGCATCTGTGTTATGCTAGAAAGTTGGTTTGATAAAGTGATTTAGTACTTTGTCATTCCATTCCCAGGGACCTTTTCTAGTGACCTGTCATCAACATACACCCTCAATATACAGATAAACCAAACTAGTATCAGGAAATACCTCTCCTCAAGGAACTGGGTTGATAGTTATCAATTGGATGTCCTGTATTCCTGAAGTTCATTTTCAAACTCATTTTTCATTCTGTTCTACCTTCATGCTATTCTTTCAAGTTAAAGAGAGGTTAACTTTGGTGTGTAATATATTTCACTTCATCAGATGCATCACTCAAATAAATGTGAGGGATTTCTTGGCTATAAGATTGTTGGAACATTAATCTTCCTTTTTGTTTTATTTCACTATTGTAAAGGTAAAGACCTTACATTCTGAATCCTTTAACAAAATGCTAAATGAAGTCAGATATAGAAGATTTTTTTTATATAATAGAAGGAACACAGGTAAACTGTCTTCTATTTCTTCACTAATGATTATCCATGCACATGACTTGATTTGGATGAAATTATGTAACACAGATAAACACATCCTGGGGGGTATCTTTGTTACTTTACTTCTGGTGTGTTTTTCAGGACTGATGTAAGAACTTACTGCTGAATAAATATTTGTTAGGATGAATGACTCTATTAGTAAGTAACTATGACCATCCTAACAAAGATGTTGGCTCATAATGGCTAATAATGGCTAACAGATTTAGGTAAAGAAACTTCATGAAATTAGATTTGCTGTATTGGGTTACCAGCATTTTCAATTCAATTTTAAGAGGTTTTTCAAATGGGATTAGATCAAGCATTTAAAGAAAATAAGGGAAGCTTCCCTAGAAAAGTGGTTTGAGTGCTTTTCTGAACTGAATCACGAGGTTATTGAGAACAGCCTGTAACAGTCTGCTAGTTCTCCCCTTCATCCTTAGCCAAACAATATTCAGCTGCGTTCACGATGGCCCAGATTATATTTCCCAGACACTCTTGAGCTATTAATAGATGTGGCCATGTGACTAGATTTCTAAGACCAATGAGCTGTGGGTAGAAGTGATGTGTACAATTCAGACTGTGTTGTTAAGAACAGGAGAATATGTACATCTATGGTCAATTCATGTTGATGTATGACAGAAATCAAACCAATATTTTAAAGCAATCATCAATCAATTAAAAATAAATAAATATTATAAAAAAAACAGGAGAATAAAAAATCCATCTTATCTAACTCACTGTGATTTTGGATTTATAGTATATGCAGACAAAGCTTTATTCTAAATAATGCAATGTCCAACATAAAATGTTATTGGTCACAAAAATATGGTAAGAATCTGTTAAGCTTTCAATTAACTAAATCAATGTAAGATGGGAATATTTGGCTTATATAAACATATGTGTATATATGTGTGTGTGTATATGTATGTATGTATGTATGTATGTATCAATTATTTAAAGATCTGTCTTCAAAATGAAAAGTGAAAGTCACTCAGTCGAATCCGACTCTTTGGGACCCCATGGACTCTATAGTCTGTGGAATTCTCCAGGACAGAATACTGGAGTGGGTAGCCTTTCCCTTCTCCAGGGGATCTTCCCAACCTAGGGATCAAACCCAGATCTCCCATATTGCAGGCAGATTCTTTACCAGCTGAGCCCCAAGGGAAGCCCAAGCACACTGGAGTTGGTAGCCTAACTGTTCTCCAGCAGGTCTTCAAAATAATTACCCTCAATTCTCTACTTGGTTTTGCAGCTTCAGTTTTACTCATGTATCAAGCCCTTTCCTAATCCAGGTCTGGACTTTCAGGGGGCTTGAGAGCTAGTCAGGTGGTCCTGAAGAGCTTACAGAGAAAAAAAGTTGATTTTCCACAATGGCATGGAAAGGCTTGAAGACATTAAGTAAGAAAAGCAAATTACAAAATGATGCATAAAGTATAAACTCAATAAATTAACAAACACACAACTAAATTTATACATGCTAGCTTGGTGTATATATATATATATATATATATATATATATATATGTAAACTCATGTGAATGTATAAATTAATAGAAAATGTTTGCAAAGATATATAGAGAATTATTAATGGTAGTTTCCTCTAGAGAAGGGCCAGCATTTGGAAGGGAATAAGGTGAAGGTGAAATTTAACATTTTAGTCCATATGCTTCTTTACATTTGAATGCTATATAAAGAATATGCATTCAGAAATTACACATGGATTTTACATATGTATGTGTCATGAAGTTAAAATACATATTATAAAAATTGAAATATAAATTATTTATACTTATTAAATACCTAAATATTTGTATATGATAAAAATGAACTTAGGAAGGTGTGGTGTGGTTATGTTGCTGGGGGGGAAAGTCTTTATACATAATTTTTTTTTTTTTTTACTTCAGAGCTAAAGTACCAAGTTTAGGGTTTGACTCATAACTTGCAAGCAATAACTAATGGGTAAGTTATATGTATTCTTTGAAAAGCATAGCTTATAACGTAGGGTGGCTGCTAAGATTGTAGGTTACTTCACCAGACCATTCAAATGCCAAAGCCTGATACCTTAGAGGAACTCAATAGATGCTATCATTATTAAGATTACTCTTAAAATGTGGAAACAGAAGTCTTTTAGATATATCTGGTTATAATGTCATTAAGCCAGGTACAAATTTTCGTGGAGGAAAAGAGAAAACCTGACAGGAAAAATGCAGGCAATGTTTTCAATAAGCATACTTTGCAAATGAACTCAGTAAAATTCCAATTAAAAATGTTTTATAACATGTACAAAATGATTTTTATAAATACACATAATATTACAGGTCACATTGAAGATATAATGGAAGAGCTTGATTCAATAGAGAAACCAATAATGGACATAAATATAAGGCAGCCATGAAAAACCTTAAAAAGAAATCTCTAAACTCTATATGAGGAGAGGTTGGCTAAGAAATATGTTAATATAAGGAGACTTAATAAATTTAGAGACATCTCCTGTTCCTAAATGGAAAACCTGAGATAAAAGAAAGCCCAACAACAATGTGCATGCTTAGTCATGTCCGATTCTTTGCAACCTATGGACTGTAGCCTGCCAGGCTCCTCTGTCTATGGGATCTTCCAGGCAAGTATACTGGAGTGGGTTGCCAATTCCTTCTCCCGTGGATCATCCTGACTCAGGGACTGAACTTGCATCTCCTGCACTGGCAGACAGAGTTCTTTATCCACTAAGTCACCAGAGAAACTGAAAAGAAAGTCAATTTTTCACAATTGGTAAGTTTGGCACTATTTCAGTTAAATTTGTTGCAGGTTGAGTTCCTAATATAAGACATTTACTAGGAATTGACATATGGGGAAATGAAGGAGAAAGTAGCAGAATTGCTCAGTAAGTATTTCTTAAAATGAATCACTCTATGAGTAAGTTATTATGGCCATTCTAATAAAGATGTTGGCCCATCCCATAGTAGTTCATAGAATTATTAATAGAAGGAGTAATGGACTGAGATGTAGATGCCAAAAGCCTCAGCTAACCAACTGGGACTGCTTGCTCCATGGAGTCATCCCAGGCCAGCTGAAATAACTGATCCTTTTATGACTCCTCTGCCAGGTACCTGATGGAAGTGGTATCTGGAGGGATGAGGCCGTGAAGGAGCGGACAGCTGGAAGGTACCTACATAGTCCTCACATCTGGGCAACAAGTCTTTCCTTGAGGGGTTTTGGATCATGGGTCTCCATGTCCGCCACATTTTGGAAAAATGTGACAAAGTGGTTTTAAAGTTCAACTGGAAATTCCCTGGCAGTCCAGTGGTTAGGATGCTACGCTTTCACTTGCTGAGGGCATGGGTTCAATTCCTGATCAGAGAACTAACATCCCACAAGCTGTGGGATGCAAACAAAAGAAAACAAGGTTCAACTGGAAGAATAAGCAAACAAGAAGAGCCAATACATTTTTGAAAAAGGAAAATAAGAAAAAGGATTTGCTCTGTCGGGCACTAAAACATATTTGAAAAGTTTCAGTAATCATTGGTGGTTCTGCCATAGGAATAGACTGAAAGTTCAAAATGATAAGGATGTGAAAGCCAGAGAAATAGCCTTCTGTACACATAAACATTCAGTACATGATTGTGGGAACAGTTTGCTTTTTGTTTTGTTTGTTTTTTGAGATACTCGGAAGATGAAGGCAATGATATCATTCAAGAGTACTAGAGTGCTGTTTCTTACAGCCCACCCCCATGTGGCTGTGGCTTTGCTGATAATTAGGTTTGTTTAAAAAAATCTGGATAATTTCATGTTCACAGAAGTGTACATAAATGGAAGCAATTAGATTGTTGATATAAGTTTTTCTGGAATGAGGATATAAACCCTAAATATTTAAGACTTATGGAAAAGCTAGAGTTCGGCTGTTTACTCTGCTGTGACAAGCCTCTATGTGGAGCGTCACCAGCAGCTGTGAGTCCAGTTTGGACACAGAAAAAAACCATCTTGATATGCATGTGCTCCTCTTCTGTGGATATTTATATGTCTGTATTCTGGGCTAATTAAATTATAATCATGTGCAAAGAAGAGTAGGAATATGTGGATTAGTCTCTTCCTGTTAATCTGTAATTCTCTTGAAACTCTGACAAGTTAAGAGACAAAGTCAATGCAAAAAGGCTAGATGTTCAGTCAACTTTATTTAAAATTTTTTTTAAAAAGTTATTTGGGACAAATAACAAAAATCACTACCTTGCAGAAATAAACTTTTTTGCCTTTGAATAATTTAATAGCTATGTTTAATTTAAAAAATCACTTAACTGATATCTACTGTGATATTCTAAATATACAGGCAACATCAGGTAAGCATCACTAAATATACAAGAAAACAAATTTAGGAAGAAAATCACACTTTGAAATATTAAGCACTTGATATTTGAAAAAGACAGCTGATGATGTTCTAAAAGATATGTGATGTGCTTTTTACTCACCAAATATGCTTTATATAATAAAGAAAATAAGAAAATGAATCATGAAGAACTAACATGTACACAAATATATTCATCTGACCCTGGGGTTAGAGGAAGCCTTTATAAGCATGAAGAAATAGAAACAGTGAAATACATGAGGTATATATGGGGTCATACATACCCATGACCCCACAAAGATGTAGACAAAGCTTATGTGTAAAAGCATGCATGACAGTCTGCAAGTAGAGTCCAGGACAAAGATCCATGTGTAAGTAGTTTATTTGGGAATAGGATCCCAGACAGCAGGAATGAGTGACAGAAGGAGAGAAGCAGGTTGACAGAAAGAGTCAGTACAAAGATACATGATCTTGTTGACCTCTCTGTGTCAGGTTACTCTGTCCCGAGGGATGTGCTGAGATGACTCAAGGTCCACGTGAAGGAATAAAGGAGACGCTTCATTTCCCCCAGACCTCAATAGTCAGAGGTAACAATAATCAGAGACTGTTGATTCTTCTCTATATTGATATCTTATCTATATCTATATTTTTGCCACACAGAATGTGAGATCTTAGTTCCCTGACCAGAGATAGAACCTGAGCCCCCTGCATCGGGAGCACAGAGTCTTAACCACTGGATCTCCAGGAAAGTCCTTGATTCCTTTATATTTTCAGGATATAAAAATGGGTACAAGTGAGTTCCTGTGTGTGTTCTGTTGAGAAGTCAGGAAGCAAGAAGTTTGGGACAAGGGCTTCAGGCAAATGCTCTCAGACTGCACCCAGGAGAAGCTAGGTGAAGCTAGCAGTGAACTGAATTCTGCAACAGGCTGGAATAAGAGGTGAGGATAGAATACTTGAGATGGGGCACGAGAGATATTCAGTACAGAAAATAAATAAGAACCATAAGCACAATTAAATGACAAATCAAACTGAAAAATACTTCCTATGTATAGAAATAACTTCATAGGCAAAGACTTCTCACAAATACATAGAAAGAATAAAGTAAATACAATTTAAAGAGGAGAACAAATAATACAGAAAGAAAAAAATTTGATGATAAACATGAAAAATGGTCCTATTTATTAACAGTCTTAGATATGAAAGTGATATCTTTAAGAAATGCAATTTTCACCTGTTGAACTGACAATTCAATAAAAAATTATTCTTCTCAGGTTTGGGGTGAGTAGAAAGAAACAGATCCTTTCACATGTGGCTCAAGATTATCCAAGAGAATATTTCTGAAAGCAACTTGGCCTTATTCACAAATGTGCTAAAATGAGCAATATAATAATCAAGGAATTATTCCCTGCACTATATTTTCAGAACTCATGGCTAAATAAAACTATGGCATTTGCAGAATAAGTAAACATGGCCAATTAAGAAATGAAAAAAACCTGAAAGCAAGAATGACCAAAGAAATTAAAACATATAGTATTAGATAAAAAATATTCTTTATCAATTAAATTGCTGGGATTTTTAAATTGGCAATACTAAATGCTGATGTGGATGATGACTGAAGCCACAAATTAACAGATGCTTTCTCCTTGGAAGAATAGCTATGACAAACCTAGACAGTGTATTAAAAAGCAGAGATATCACTTTGCTGACAAAGGTCTGTGTAGTCAAAGCTATAGTTTTTCCAGTAGTCATGTACAGATGTGAGAGTTGGACGATAAAGAGGGTTGGCACTGAAGAATTAATGGTTTCAAACTGTGGTGTTAGAGAAGACTCTTGAGAATCCCTTGGACTGCAAGGAGATCAAACCAGTCAAACCTAAAGGAAATCAATCCAGAATATTCATTGGAAGGACTGATACTGAAGCTGAAGCTTCAATACTTTGGCTCTGGTGCAAAGAGCCAACTCATTGGAAAAGACCCTGATGCTGGGAAGACAGAGGGCAGGAGGAGAAGGAGGCGACAAAGGATGAGATGGTTGGATGGCATCATCAGCTCAATGGACATGAGTTTGAGCAAACTCTGGGATATAGTGAAGGACAGGGAAGCCTGGCATTCTACAGTTTATGTGGTCACAAAGAGTCAGACATGACTTAGTGACTGAACAACCACAACAAATGCTGATAAGAACAGGACTTGTATACTGCAGATAATTTGTACATGAAGCTCTGGAAACAATTTAGCGTCACATTTAGGAAACAATAAGAAATAAAAATATTTATGGACAAAAGTATTTGCTTCAGTGTATTTGAATTATGAAGGAAAAAGACAACAAAAAGGTGTGCATTTGAAACACAACATAAATATCTGAACAGCAACAAGAGGGCAAAAAATGGTATTCAAATTTATGAATGTGAAATTCATTTCTAGTTAAGTCAGGAACAATAGATTACCTATCATTGCTGATATAAATTAAGTTGGTGGAAAGCTTTAACCAGTAGAATAAAAAAACAATATATGATGGAAACAAAAATATAAAACACTGAAAAGGGAGGAACAAAGTCATCATTATTGGAAGATTATGTGATTACCAAGAAATACTGAGATCAACTAAAAAGTATTTAACAGTATTAGTACTGCAATCAGATACAAGGTCAATTACCAAATTCTGTAGTTTTTCTATAAATATTAAGAAAAAATCATGTAAGCAAATCCCCTTTTAACAGTAGTCTAAAATATAAAATATCTCTGTTAAATTTAAAAAATACATAGATATAAAGAAATTATAAAATGTGACTAAAGTACAAAAATAAATGGAACACAGAGACAAAATTAATGAATAAAGAGTAAATATTGTAAAGATTTCAGGTAAATGCTCTTTCTAATTAATCTATCATTCAATAACTATCATATCAATCAAATTATCAATGATGTAACTCCAAGATAACTGTGGTTATCTCTTGGTGTTTAAAGATATTTTAGAAGTTTTTTCTCCTTAAGTATTTCTGGGTTGTCCCATCACTAAGTTGTTATTTCCTTTGAAAAACTGTCACTTTGAGTGAAATAGAACTTTGGCCAATCCTTAGGTTACTTGGGAATCCTGAAAAGATGTCAAAATTCTAGTTCAGTTTAACTAACCTTTAGCCTAAAACCATTGCTGAGTAACTGCCATTTTCATTTCCTTGCTAAAAATGTTTACCCACTAAGATGCTGGCAATGTTGGAATATTTATATGTAAAGAGAAGGGACTGAGTTCTCGACTACAACTCTCAAAAATAACAATGCTTACTTTGCATCACATAAAGCGAAAAAGAAGTACTGTTCAGGGGACAGTTACATACTCATTGGTTTATCAGGTTAGTTAAGAAATACTGAGCACCAACCTCATCCCAGGTAGCACTAGTGGTAAAGAATCCACCTGCCAATGCATGAAATGTAAGAGACCGCAAGTTCGATCCCTGGGTTGGGAAGAGCCCCTGGAGGAGAGCAAAGCAACCCACTCCAGGGTTGCTGCCTCGAGAATCCCATAGACAGAAGAACCTGGTGGGCTACAGTCCATAGTGTTGCAAAGAATCTGACACGACTAAAATGATAGTTACAGTCAGACATGTAGGAGCGAACAGCGAATAAAATAAAGCCCTTTCTCTCCAGCAGTATTCTGGTTGGGGGGTGTGGGGTGGTGAAAAACAGAATAGACAACATAAAATGTAAATGATGAGAAAAATGCTACATTAACTCTGTGATTGTGATTGTGAATTCCTTTCGATTATGGTGCCATTTGAACAAAGGATATCTGGGGGAGAGATGTTCCAGGCAGAGGGATAACAGTAGTGCAAATGGCCTGGGACAAATAGTGCTTTTGAGACAAAAAATTGCTCAGTGTAGCTGGATCAGAGAGAGAAGGCAAGTAGGGGGAGACGGAGACAAAAAGGTAGCAAGGGACCAGATCACTCACAGTCTCTGGATCATCAAAAGTGATAGGAAACCACTGGAGAGTTAGCAGCATTTAGGGTGTCAGTAGGTAGAGGGGGCTGTGTACAGGTTAGAGAAGATCGGGGCTTGGGTCAAGCATGTTGTAGCTTGGATGGTGAGAAGTGAGTGGACTCTGAATATTATTTGAGGGAAGAGAAGATAATTGTTGGTAGATTGTTGTTGAAATCAACGTGATAGAAAGAGAGTCATCAAAGAGTTTTTGAGTGGATATGATATTCAATTTATAATCATGGAAGGTTTAAAGAAATTTTATGAATTGCTATGTATTATCTTCAGAACAGGCCAGATAAGCATGAATTTTCACTGATGTGAGTCATTGGGATATCAAGGTGAAAAAGAAAATAATTTGTCAAAACCTTTACACAAAAAGAGGCAGAAAGTAACTTTTGGAGGTGATGGATGTATATGGTCTTGATGGTGGTGATGGTTTCCTGGCTATATGCTTATCCTCAAACTTAACAAGTTGGATACATTACATATGTACAGCTTTTTGTATGTCAATCATACCTCAATAAAACTTTTTTTTTTTAAGAAAGAAAATAAATTGCACCTTTTTAAAAGAAATAGAATGATATCAACATATTCTGACTGTCTCCTCCCTGCTCCTTTTCAATCTTGGTTGGAAAGCTAGGATTTAAGCAACAAGTGTTGCTTCCAAATCACCTTCACTGCCTTTCCCCCTTTCTCTTTTTTCCCTACAGCTTTCATTTCCCCTTACTTTTCCTCCCCTCTCCCTTTTAGTTTTTCCTCTTTGGTTTTTCTTTCTTTATGATATTCCTGACCCACAGGAGTGATAGTTCAGTCTGTTTTGATCAGCACTGTCCTCAGGACCAGATCCTCCCCTTAAGGCTTCCCAGGTGGTGTGATGATAAAAGAACCTGCCTGTCAGTGCAGGAGACTGCGGTTTGATCCCTGGGTCAAGAAGATCCCCTGGAGAAGGGAAAGGCAACCCACTTCAGTATTCTGACTTGGGAAATCCCACTGGGCAGAGGAGCCTGGTGGACTACATACAGTCCATGGGGTCACAAAGTGTTGGACACGACTGAGCAACTGAGCATGCATGCATGCACTATATATTTAATATTAATATTCCTGAATTAAAGTTTTTTCTACAATCCCTTCGAGTCATCTACCCAAAACTCCAAACTGGTCAAATCACCTTGTTCACATTTTTTCTAAAAGTCGACACTGACTTTGGAATGAGATTCAAACTCCTTAGGAGGGCAAAAGGAAAAAAGGCTGGCTTTCAACATTCGAAAAACTATAGTCATGGCATTCAGTCCCATCACTTCATGGCAAATAGATGGGGTAAAAGCAGAAACAGTGACAGATTTTATTTTCTTGGGCTCCACAATCACTGTGGATGGTTACTGACTGTAGTCCAGGAAATTAAAAGATGCTTGCTCCTTTGAAGAAAAGTTATGACAAATCTAGGCAGCATATTAAAAAGCATAGACATCACTTTGCTGGCAAAGGTCCATCTAGTTAAAGCTACATTTTTTTCCAGTAGTCTTGTATGGATGTGAGAGTTGGACCATAAAGAAGGTTGAGCACCAAAGAATTAATGCTTTCTAATCGTGGTGTTGGAGAAGACTCTTGAGAGTCCCTTGGACAGCACAGAGATCAAGACAGTCATTTCTAAAGGATATCAACCCTAAATATACTTTGGAAGCACTGATGCTGAAGCTCCAATACCTTGGCCACTTGACACGAAGAGCCAACTCACTGGAAAAGACTCTAATGCTGGGAGAGATTGAGGGCAGGTGAAGAAGAGGGTGACAGAGGATGAGCTGGTTGGACGGCATCACTGACTTGATGGACATGAGTTTGAGCAAGCTCTGGGAGATAGTGAAGGACAGGGAAGCCTGGTGTCCTGCAGTCCGTGGAGTCACAGAGTCAGACATGACTTAGCAACTGAAGAGCAACAGGAGGGCAAAAAATGGTATTCAAATTCCTGCCATGGCTATGTTTCCTACCTCTTTTCTAGTTTCTCCATAGGCGGCATTTTAAGTCAGCAAAATGTTTTTCGTTTCTAAAATTTGCCATGTTTTCTCTGGCTGCCATACCTTAGTGCACACACTATTTTTTCTGTCTAGAATACCCCCACCCACTTGCTTTTATCATTTGCCTACTTTTATTTTTCTTCAATGCTCCATACAGAATTATCTTTACTGGGAATCTTTTTGACTTCCACCAGAGGCAATGGCAACCCACTCCAGTACTCTTGCCTGGAAAATCCCATGGATGGAGGAGCCTGGTGGGCTGCAGTCCATGGCGATGCTAGGAGTCAGACACGACTGAGCGACTTCACTTTCACTTTTCACTTTCATGCACTGGAGAAGGAAATGGCAACCCACTCCAGTGTTCTTGCCTGGAGAATCCCAGGAATGGAGGAGCCTGGTGGGCTGCCGTCTATGAGGTCGCACAGAGTCGGGCACGACTGAAGTGACTTAGCAGCAGTAAGAGCAACTTAGTTCTAAACTACAGGCTAAGCCACAATCTCTAGTGCCTAAGCACTGAACAAATACTAGTTAAAATGGTGACTACATGAAAGGGAACAAAGAAAGCATATTATAAATCCCATAGAGAGAAAAACTTATTCGTTAGCATTGATAAGGAAAAATCAGTTTTAGGTTGAACACAGGGAGGTTGGGCGATGAAGATGAGGATTTAAGATGTGAATTCTTGAAAGGCTCTAGGCCTTGTTTTGAATCATACGATGATTTCACTGGATCAAAGAGAGGTTTGGCAAGCAGTTGTTAAGGAACCCTGAAACTGTGCCAACATTTCTGAGCTGATCTGCTCAAGAGTGAATAAATTTTAAGGAAGTGTAATTATCATGTGCATTAGCCACCTTCATAATTGGAAAGGTAAAATAGCACTGAAACAGTGCAGTAAATGACAACATTTATGTGCTTAAGGGTTGTCTTTAAAGGCTCAGTCTTATGAAGATTTGATCTGCAGAGATACAAGCCTTTCAAGTGCTTCAGCCTCGGACTTGTATGGTATTTGGAGACAGTCACCCTAGGGCGTGGCTGTGCACAGTTGTATTTTGTTTAGCTCAACTTCTGAGACTAGCCAGATTCCCAGGACTACCAAGTATGGCAACAAAACTAGACCATTTAGAGGGTCACTAAGCAGCTTGCAGTGTCCTGGCAGGAGTGGACTTTCCCCTGTCTGTGTCTGTTTCAAGTTCTTCTTTGGCTGTTTGTCAGAGGAGCCTCACCTCCCCAGGCACTGTCAGACCAACAGCCTTCAACTGCTGTATAAACAAGCTAGAGAATTAGGCCTGAAGACAATATAAACTGTTAGTTGACATAGTAAAATTCTAAGCCATAAGACATTTTAAGGATCTTTTCCATCTTTCCTTCTAAAAGCAATTTTAATCAATGCTTCTTAATCAGAGAATAATAGTTAAATTGTTTCCATGAGATTTTTTATTGACTTAATCTTTTGCCAACTTTTAAGGCTAAAGCTTTCAATAAAGATTGCAAAAGTACCAATTAAAGGTAAAAGCAAAGGCAAACAAAAATGTTATGGTCATGGTACAAGCGTGGCTCTTCCATAAAGAATTTTTTTTCTTTCTTCAAAATAAACTATTAAATTTTATTGTTTCATAGTATGTATTTTAAACCATGCTTGATGTCTGTGTGACATCCAAATCATACAATAAATCCTTAACAACTTGAGACCATAATAAATACATGATTTATTTTTGTTGAAATTATATTCTGAAAGAACAAATGGATATCACAAAATTCCACATGTAATGACGTCAAGATTAAAAAAACACTATTTCCAGTGGGGATTTTTCCTGTAATCACTGAAAAAGAATTGTACTCCATGAATAAAAAGCCTCCAAAATTAAAGTGCAACTTTAAATATATCAAGATAAACTGTTTATGAAGATGGTATGAATTCTCACCTAGAAGCTCATATGTGCAAAACATATATACTGTATTTCTTTATATTTTAAAATCAGTTTAATTTAGAACTCTGGCCCTCACTTTCCTTTCATCACTCCCATCCCATTCCACTTCCTATCAAGAATTTTGCAAAGTTTCCTCCATATGGCTAAGGTACTGGTGATGCTCCTCTAGGCTCTGTTCATTAGCAATCATTTCCCATTGGTCACTACCAAGCTGTTCGTCTCCAGTCTACATACTTCCTTCAGATCCAGAGGCTATGGAATTATATTTCTTGCTGAGATCTGAAATGCATGTGGTTATTACACTTTTCTGAAGCCTAGACACCTATCTGGGATGCTGTCAGGGTGTAAGGCTTAGCTTCTGGTCTTTCTGCAATGAGGGAGACCTGGGTTCCATCCCTGGTTTGGGAAGATCCCCTGGAGAAGGAAATGGCAACCCACTCCACTACTCTTGCCTGGAAAATCTCATGGATGGAGGAGCCTGGTGAGCTACAGTCCACGGGGTCACAAAGAGTCAGACACGACAGAATGATTTAACTCTCTGGTCTTTCATGAAATACCTGTAACTACCCTTACTCTTCCATTCCCAATTCTATCCTCTCCTCAACTATCTGGATGGAGGAAAAGAGGAAAAGGGGGACCGAAAATAATAATTGTATGAAACAAACCTCCTGCCACAATTTTAAAGGAGGTAGCCTAAAAAGAATCTAAATATACATTAATAGAGAACTGGATGAATCATTTGTGCCACAACCATACAACTCACTCAATGCAAGGTTTAAAAAGAATGAGGTAAATCTATGCATTCTAATACAGAAAAATGTACATGACAGGTAATTAAGTACAAAATGTAATTTGAAAAATTATATGTACATCATGATCCAGTCTTTATAAAAAATTAAAAATATACTTGTATGTATATACATGTGGTTGTAACTGTAGTTATAAATGCAGAAAATATTGGAAAACATTCCAAGACATTCTTAACTGTGATTATCATCAGAGAACAGGACTGAAGGAGGGATGGGAAGAAAGGAATTTTCCCCGTATATTTAATGAACTGTTGACATTTTTTACATTTTCATATGACATTTTCACAATTTTATAACTCCAGTTTTTTAAAGAGTAGAAATCTGACAAGGTGAATCTTTTCCTTAATACAATAGTTTTTGTATTTGTCTAATACATTTAAAAATGAGCTTAAATACTAAGTACTCTTGTTAATGGCATGAGAGCATTGAAAAGGAGATGTATTTGAAAATTTAAATCAGTATTCTCTGGCAAGCTTCATAAATTATTACATGCTGAAAATCAACATGCATTCTTTCTTCTATTATTTGAATGCTTCTTATTATTAGATTTTAAAATATTTTACTGATCTTAAATGTGTTTTGCAGTATGCTAGGGCTGGAAATAAAATCACACAATATATTGAAACTAAACATGAATGTCTTTATATTATCTTAAACACTAGTACACAACTCTCAGAGGTCCATCTCTCACATGTTCAGAAAAGCTTCCTTTGCCTCAACTGTCCTTTTCCTTCTTTTCCAGTGTTTGACTAAGTATATATATTTAAGAAAGACTGTGAAGGGCAGAGTTTTGAATTATGAAAGTAACACTTCCAGGAATGAAAGTCATGAAAGCATTAAATCGAATGATGAGCACGAGAAACTACTCCCAAAGCATAAATTATAAGAGGATGGCATGAAATGAGGGTAGCTGGCTTATAAAGGTATTTATACTTCAAGTAAAAGGAATGAATGATACTTTTAAATGAGACATTTAGACTCCTTTTTTAAAAATCAGATTACTCTGGACATCACTGTGGAGAGTGAAGAGAATAGAAAACAAGAAATATGGTTTTAAAAAAAAATTATGGAAAGGTAGTTCAGGAAAATAATGATAGAAACGGGCTAAGCTAGTGGTTTTTTGGTGGGAAATAAAAGCAATTTTGAGGGATGTTTTTTATTTATAGTTCCACATAAAATGCAAGGCGTTCATTTGCTAAGCCTATACAAATGTTACTGGCAAAGCTCCTTAACATTCTCAAGAAGCAAAAATAAAAATAGATTTTAGGTAGTAAAATGAAGTCTAACCTTTTTTTCTTTTACTTTGTGCTCAGTGTAGTTTCACTTGCTCACACAATACTGCGGGCAGAGGGGTGCAACCTGGCGCTTCAGGCCAGAATTCCGAGTAGGAAAGGCTGCGGTCAACACCTCAGCCTCCCATGACTCCGAGATTCAAGATGGCGGTGGCGGGCCATGTGCAGACGCTGAGCCTGACGCAGCTATCCTGCAGGAGCTGTACGGATCTCGCGAGAACTCCGTTCCCTCCCCTCTGCCCATCTCCTATAAAGTAGTTCCGCCCACAGCCTGTCAGGGAGAGCATGCGCTCTAGAGAGGAAGCTCCACTATTTCTATTCTCTGAGGGAAAAATGAAACTTTCCTTTGCTTCTGTATTGAACCCTGTCTCATACTATTGGCTCCACCAATCCTGGGGCAGGAGGACCCTCGCTGGGGCCAGAGTAGGGAGGGTTGGAAACACAAGTACATCTATACAGAACTTCATGCGTGTAAAGTCACTTCAGTCGTGTCCGACTCGTTGTGACCCTGTGGACTGTAGCCTGCCAGGTTCCTCTGACCGTGAGATTGTCCCGGCAAGAATACCAGAGCACGTTGGCATTTCCTTCTCCAGGGGATCTTCCCGACCCAGGGATGGAAGCCGAGTCTCTTGTGTCTCCTACATTGGCAGACAGGTTCTTTGACCACTATCGTCTCCAGGGAAGTCCCTGAAAGTAGGGAGTTAGATTTTATCCAGGGCATGATTAGATGACAGTAGATATGTAAATGAAAGTCTTAGTGCTGTTTGACAGAGGGTTTCTAAATCAAGTTCTATTGTGATAAAGTTATAGGAAAGCATCCAAGTGAAATTGCTGTCAGTCAATTGCTGCAGATTTCTCTTTTAAATTTTATTTATTTATTTATTTATTTATGGCTGTGCTGGGTATCTTCACTGCTGCACGGGGTTTTCTCTAGTTGCGACAAGCCAGGGTTACTCTCTAGGTCCTGTTTGGTCTTCTCATTGTACTGGCTTCTCTTGTTGCAGAGCACAGGCTCTAGGGCTTGCGGGCTTGGTTACTCTGTGGCATGTCAGACCCCCCAGACCAGGGGTCAGACCTGTGTCTTCTGGACTGACAGGTGGATTTCTTACCACTGAGCCACCAGGGAAGCCCTGGACAGATTTCTTGAGCTTTGATTACAGTTGTCTCTTAGGCACTTTCTTCTGGGTTCCTGCAAGCACACTAACCTTATTCTAACTCAGCCCCAATTCATTATTAAACTCTAAACTCTGCCAACTCTTGTTTTCTTGACACCTCAGTCTCTCCGCGACCCAGCATTAAAACTTCTGTTTTTGCGTTTACTTTCATTTCCAAACACCCTCCAAGCTATCTCCCTAGTGTCTCTAATCTCTCTTCTAGCTTGTCCTCTCTCCTTCAAGTTCAGGGTCTTATTTTTCACCTGAGCTCTTGCAGTTTCCCCTTTCCATATTGCAGCAGGTGTGTGTGAGTGCTAAGTCGCTTCAGTTGTGTCCGACTCTGTACAATCTGATGGACTATAGCCCAGCAGGCTCCTCTGTCCGTGGGAGTCTCCAGGCAAGAGTACTGGAGTGGGTTGCCGCTCCCCGCTCTGGGGAGCTTCCTGACTCAGGGGTCGAATCCGTGTCTCTTATGTGTCCTGTATTGCGGTGGGTTCTTTGCCACTAGCACTCCCTGTGAAGTGTATTGCAGTATGACAACGTCTAAACCATCTACATTGCAACTGGATTCAGTCTCCTGAAGCATTGTGTTGATCTTGTCCTTTCTCTGTCAGGGCAACTACGTCAGGGCTGATAGAAATTTTATTTAATAAAATCACACGGGAAAACTCTGGTATTATCTACTAAAGTTGAGCATACATGCATCCTATATCTCATTTATTTCACAACTAGATATACATCCCCCCAAAGGTATGCCTATATGCATCAAAAGACAGGTACAAAGTGTTTACAGAAGTGTTATTCGTTAGAGCCAAAAGCTGGAATCACTCCAGTCCAACTGGATAAATACATTGTGTATGTTCATGCAGTACAGTAGTACACAACAATGTAAAAAGTCATTTCTAAATCAAGTTTTATAATGGGCAAGACTAATAACCTGTGTCAGAAATCAGAACAGTGGTTTATTTTTAGGGAGGAGGCAGGAACTGGTTACAAGGAAAGGACAGAGAGGGAACTGGAAACATCCTATCACTTTACATAGGTATATGTCACACAGTGGTTTATACATAGTGAAAACAAAGATTAACACAAATATACACATATGGTTCGATGGCTCTCTATTGCTCACCAAATAATGCCCAAACTTCTAAACATACAAAGCAGGATTATAGTCCATGATCTGCTCCAATCTACCTTTCCAATCAATGTGGTCAAACTTGTTCCCAATATTCCCTGTCACATTCCCTCCCCTCCAGGTACATTGTTGCTGTGGGATCCGCTATACCTCAGCTTCTGTCTGTACATAACTTAGAGGCAAATTACTTCATTAAAAATATCAGAGGGACTTCCCTGGCAGTCCAGTGGTTAAGACTCTGTGCTTCCAATGCACGAGGTGTGGGTTCGATCCCTGGTACAGGAACTAAGATCCCCCATGCCTTGACGCAAAAAAAAAAAAAAAAAAAACCAGAATTGAAATTAGAAACCTCTATAGCAATCCCTGGGAGATGGTGAAGGACAAGGAAGCCTGGTATCCTGCAGTCCCCGGGGTTGCAAAGAGTTGGACATGACTGAGCGGCTGAACAACAAAAATAACAACTTTGGGCTTCCCAAGTGGCACCAGTGATGAGGAACCCACCTGCCAATGCAGGAGATGCAAGAGACTCGGGTTTGATCCCTGGGTCAGGACGATCCTCTGGAGAAGGAAACGGCAACCCACTCCAGTATTCTCGCATGGGATAGCCCATGGACAGAGGAGCCTGGCGGGCTACAGTCCATGGGTCAGCAAAGAGTCGGAAGCAACTTAGCATGCACATAACAACTTTATTTTACAGAAAAGACTGTGCTGTTGTTGGGCCAAATGCTCTGCTAAATATTTTGTTTTTGTTGTTCTCCAATTTTCTGACTTACGAGGGAACTATCAACTGTTAAGTCTTTATTGGTTATATAAGTTCCTTACCATATTTGGCTTGGCCATGATGCCCACTAAGAGATTCCTAAAGAAAGAGGGAAGCCAGACTGAATGTTGCCAGGACTAGGAGCCTAACGTGGCTGTGGGATGTGCCTGGGGCTGGTGGAAAACAATTAAAATCACAGTGGTTGAAGTATTTTGCTTAAATCTAGTTTCACATTGATATCTGAGAGAATCAGATACGATTGCCACAATTTCTAGTGAGCAATGACATCAAAGTAGCAGTAATTGTTGTGACCATCTCTGTTGGACAAAACATTAAAGTCAGGGGGGGGGACACTGAGTGAATCCAGTCAATAGGGAGAATTAAATGCAGGAAGAGGAAATGGGATTGGGTTTTGTCCAGCTGGGCTGAGCTTTAGGGCAGGCTTCCATCTGACTGTGAAAACTGGATAAATCTGAAGTAGTGTTAGTCAATCAGTTGTGTTCAACTCTGCATCTTCATGGCTGTAGCCCACGAGATTCCTCTGTCCATGGAATTCTCCAGGCAAAAATACTGGAATGGGTTGCCATTTCCTTCTCCAGGGGATCTTCCCACACCAAGGATTGAACTTGCATCTCCTGCACTGCAGGCAGATTCTTCACCATCTGAGCCACTACGGAAGCCCCAGTCTGAAGTAAAAGCCCAGTTAAAATAGATGCGGCAACCGTGGTGGAAATCATGGGGACAGGCCACAGTTAGGAGGGCACACATGATTCGAGAACAGTATGGCTTAAACTTCAGCATGTATAAAAATGACTTGGAGAGCTTGTTAAAACACAAGGTCCTAGGTTCCACCCCAAGAGATTTTGATTCTGGCCTGAGGTCAGGCTCAGAAGTTGCATATCTAACTAACTCCCAGGTAAAACACAGGTTTAGACCTATCAGGTGTGTGGAACAAAACTAATTCCAGCTCTCACCTTGGGGATAGGATATGTAACGCTACCAACCTTGATAAAATTGAGTTTGGGGACTTGGCATGCATTAAATGCGCAGAATGAGGACATCTCTATGGAGCAAGATAGCAAAATGCCAGTGAAAAGGGACAAACTGGGACTTCCCTGGGAGCCCAGTGGCTGAGATTCTGGGCTTCCGATGCAGAGTTCCCAGGTTTGATCCCTGGTCAGGGAACTAGATCAACCATGTTGCACCTAAGATCCAGCCCAGTCAAATAAATACATATTCAGCAAGAAAAAAAATGGACAAATTCCTTCTCTCTCTAGTGTAAAATCAGATGGATGGAAACCATAGCCCCACTGTCCTAACTTGCTCTCTAGAGCTTACATTTGAGGTTTTCCTTAACAGCACCATGCTGCCATTTAAAGGAAATTTACTGGAGAGTTTGCCTAGACCAGCAGTTTAAAACCCAGGACAATTTTGCACACCAGAGGACATGTGGCAATGTCTGAAGGTGTTTTTGATTGTCGTCACTGGGTGATGGAGGTGCAAATATCATCTAACAGATAGAGCCCAGGAGTGCTGCTGAACATCTTATAACTTAGGGGACAGCTCCCACAACAAGGAATTATCCAGCCAAAAATGTCCGTGGTAGAGCCAAGATTGAGAAGTTTTACCAAGAAATATATCTATGGGGTTTGAAATTTCCACTTGGGTTTTATATCAAGTTACACTGGACTATGGGTTTCCCAGGTAGCGCTAGTAGTAAAGAATCCACCTGCCAGTGCAGGAGATATAAAAGTTGTGGGTTCAGTCCCTGGGTTGGGAAGATTCCCTGGGGGAGGGCATGGCAACCCATGCCAGTATTCTTGGCTGCAGAATCACATGGATAGAGGAACCTGGCAGGTTACAGTCCATGGGTCACAAAGAGTTGGACATGACTGAAGTGACTTAGCACGCACACTGGATTATAATCAGCACTATCTAAATTAATATTATCTCTGTTGAAGCAGCTTATAAGAAAAAGAATATTTACCCTACATATTAAACCAAAAGAATTAAAGCAAAATAAAAATAAAGAGACAACAAAGAAAGGTGGTGAGGAAGGAAGAAAATAGTACAGAAAGATCAGGTTAAGGGAGTTCCTTTAGTGGAAATCTAAATAGAAACTTTCAGGAAAGTGAAGAGTGTAGGCTCCATGCCTCATTCGACTCTACAATCCCTGGAGTATAGCATTCATGATAAACACTGGTTTCAAGTGTTGATATGAAATAAATCCAAGATGTTAGCCCATCCTATTGTTAAGAATTTTGAAGATTCTGTAAGTAGTTTTAATTTTCTTCTAAACTAATGATGGTTACCTTTCCAAATGTACAAGGTCTATCTTATTAACTGGAACTCTGTGAAAATAATTAAAATCCACAGAGGACCAGATATACCTCATTGTTGCATTCAATAAATATGTTTTGCTTATACTTATTCTGATTTTTCTCCTTTCAAAGATAAAACCCAGTCAGGCTAATTATTTTCTTAATCAAGAAAATATTTAATATTTGATCATTTCTTGTAGCTCTTTGTTCCACACCTTAAATACAGTAATCGTACGTTTTTGAGAATTTTCTATTTTTTCCAAGGTCATTTTTAAATTCAAAGACTCTAAGGAGAGCTTTCCTGGTGGCTCAGTGGTAAAGAATCCTCTTGCCAGTGCAGGAGACACAGGTTTGACCCCTGGTCCTGGCAGATCCCACATGCCTTGTGGGAACTGAGCCGGTATGCCACAACGGCTGAGCCCATGTGCTGCAACACTGAAGGCTGTGGGCCTGGAGCCCATACTCGGCAACAGGAGAAACCACCACGATGGGAAGCCCACGCACCTCAACTGGGGAGTAGCCCCTGCTTGCCACAGCTAGAGAAAAAGCCAAGTAGCAATGAAGGTCCAGTAGAGCCAAAAATAAATAAATAAATAGAATTACATATAAAAAAGATTCTAATGAGAAACAGTCGTCTCAGACTCATTTTCAAAGACTATTTTTCCCCCTACATTTCAGATTTTGTGCTAGACACTTTCAAATTTTCTTATTTCTCTGTAAGGTAGGTAAGTTTGGTCATATTTTACAGTTGAAGGAACTGACTTAAAGAGTTTTAGGAAATACATCCAAGTTCACACAGATTATAATGGCAGAAATAAGATTCAAATTCAGGTTTTCTGAGTCCAGTGCCAGGAGTCACAATTGAGTATTAAAGTTACTTTCAAGCTTTTGCATATCAGACCAACAGTAGTAATTCTGATATTAGTGAAGTGAAGTCACTCAGTCGTGTATGATTCTTTGAGACCCCATGGACTGTAGCCTTTCAGGTTCTTCTGTCCATAGGATTTTACAGACAAGAATACTGGAGTGGGTTGCCATTTCCTTCTCCAGAAGATCTTCCCAACTCAGGCATTGAATCCAGGTCTCCTACATTGTAGGCAGACGCATTACCGTCTTGAGCCACCAGGGAACTCTAATTCTGATATTATTTGATTATTAATAATGGCATCATACTGATGACTCAGCTGAGGACTGGGAAATAAATTTCAAAGCTTGCCCAAAGAATGAAAGTTATTCAGTCACCATATTGAATGAGTCCATATCTGATCTTTCAAGACTCTAGCATTTTTCACAAAATGAGTGGCTTAATGATTATATCTTCATTTTAAAGCAGATAATATTATGTAAACTATTTATAGCTGTGTAAAAAATTACCCCAACTTAGTTAAAACTTTTATCATTTCAAGGTGTTAAGTCAGGGCTGTAGTCTCATCTGAAGGACTGGCTGTGGGGATATTTGCTTTCAAATTCACTCTTGTGGTTGTTGATAAAATTCAAGTCCTCATGGGCTGTTTGGCTGAGGGCTTCTATTCGTTACTGGTGAGAGACACCTGTTTCATGCCACTGGGGCTTCTGCAGAGGAAAGCTTATGTTATGGAAGCTGATGTTCATAGAAACAAGTGAGACAGCTAGAGCAGGCAAGCAAAACTGAGTCACAGTGTTTTGGTAACCCAATCATAGAAGTCACATCTGAATGTTGAATTTCCTGTCCATGTATAACAACCACATTGTCTTCACTCCTAATTTTGCTTCTGCCAGACATGATATCCTGAGGCTGCACATACAAAATACTAGGGACAGAGTATATTTAACACAGAGCATATTTAACCTGGTATTTAATACTTAGGAGTTAGTTTGAGCAAGTTGATTAACAATCTAACAATTAAACTGAAAATTTAATGATCTCCTCCTCCTCCGGTGGTTGGGACTCCATGCTAGGCCTGGGTTCAATCCCTGCTTGGGGAACTAAGATCCCACGAGCATGCAGTGTAGCCAAAATAATAATAACAACAATAATAATAGTAATCTCCTCCTCCAGGCATTAAAAAAAAAAAGGCTTCCAAAGTGGCTCAAAGATAAAGAATCCACCAGCCATGCAGGAGCTACAGGAGACATGGGTTTGATCCCTGGGTCAGAAAGATCCCCTGGAGGAGCGCGTGGCAAACCACTCCAGTCTTCTTGCCTGGAGAATCTCACGGACCGAGGAACCTGGTGGGCTAAAAGTCCATGGGGTCACAAAGAATCAGACAAGCGAAACAGCTTGGCACAGCATGGCACCTCTAAGCAACTGGAAGAAAAAAAAGAGGCTGTTGAGTGGGGCTTCCCTGGTGGCTCAGATGGTAAAGAATCTGCTTGCAATGTAGGAGACCTGGGTTTGATCCCTGGATCAGAAAGATCCCCTGGAGAAGGGAATGGCAACCCACTCCAGTATTCTTGCTTGGAGACTTCCATGGACAGAGGAGCCTGGTGAGCTATATAATCCATGGGGTAGCAAAGAGGTGGACATGACTGAGTGACCAACACACACACCAGGCACAAAAAATAGCAAAGGGAAAGAAATTAGCTATTTTGGCCCTGTTTCTTCCTTTAGGCATTGGGTCTACCAGTCAACGGTTAATATTAACGTACTTCATGTAACATGAAGTCCCCTGATAAGCAGGATAAGACACTCTTTAGTGTGGTGCATGTACACAATGGAATATAATCAGCCATAAAAATGAATGAAATTGGGTCATTTGTAGAGATGTGGGTGTAACTAGAAACTATCATACAGAAAGAATAAGTCAGAAAGAGAAAAACAAATATCATATATTAGTGCATAATGTGAAATTAGAAAAATGGTACAGATGAACCTGTCTTCAAGGCAGAAATAGAGACACAAACATATGGATACTAAGGGGGTAAAAAGGGTGGGCTGAATTGGGAGATTGGGATTGACATATATATATTAATATGTATAAAATAACCAATGAGAACCTCCTGTATAGCACAGGGAACTCTACCTAATGCTCTGTGGTGATCTAAATGGGAAGGAAATCCACAAAAGAGATGATATATGTATACATATAGTTGATCCACTTCACGGTACGGCAGTAACTACCACAATATTGTAAAGCAACTATACCCCAATTAAAAAAAATATATTGTAAAGCAAAAAAAATTTTTTTCATAGTTACTATTTTAGAAGGATGTCTGATCCATAATCTCTATGTACACAGAATAAACACATACATAATTTTCCAGGAAGAATGTTAGAATAAATGACTACATATAGTCTTAAGATAGAGATGTGATTGACAGTATGTATACATTGAGATTTTTGAATTCAGGTTTTAAAATTTTTTTGATTATGTAGAATTTCGTACATACACAAAAGTAAACAAAATAGAATATCCAGAATCCAGCCTCAACAACCATCAAATCAAGCACCATCCAAACGCACTTCCTGTGTTGTTTTTGAAGTTTTGTTCCAGGCATCATGTGATTTCATCTAAGGATATTTCAGTATTTAATTCTAAAAGAGAAGCAGTTGTTTTTACATAAAACCACAGTATCATTTTTCTCCTAAAAGATACAGTAATTTCTTAGTACTACTAAATCATTAATGTTTTGTTCTTAATTGTACTTTCTTTTTATAGTGAGATAGATAGGACATTTGGCAACATCCGGAGATATTTTTGATTATAACTGGGGGTGCTACTGGCATCTAGTGGGTAGAAACTAGGTATGCTGCTAAACTCACAGGACAGTATCCCATAACAAATAAGTGTCTATTCCATAATGCCAACAGCGCCACTGCGGGAAAGCCCAGGTGATGGACAGATAGATACGAATAGCAGTTGTATATGTGTTCTCAGTCACTCAGTTGTGTCTGACCCTTTGTGACATGGGCTATGGCCCACCAGGTTCCTCTGTCCATGGAATTTTCCAGGCAAGCTTGCTGGAGTGCATCGCCTATTCCTCTTCCAGGGGATTTTCCTAACCCAGGGATCAAACCCACATCTCTTGCATTGGCAGGTGGATTCTTTACCATTGAGCCACCTAGGAAGCTCCAAACAGCAATAACAATATATATCCATCCTACAGGGTCAGTTTAATAGCCACACAAAGGGCAAAAATGGAATTAAAATTGACAACCGTTTCAGAATTTTGATTCCAATCAAGATATCCCACCAATCGGTTGGAATTTCATTACAGTTTTAAGGCTAGAGATCCTTGTGTGTGTTCATGCTAAGTTGTTTCAGTCGACTCTCTGCGACCCCATGGACTGTTAGCCCACCAGGATCCTCAGTCCATGGGATTCTCCAGGCAAGAATACTGGAGTGGATTGCCATGCTCTCCTCCAGGGGATCTTCCCAACCCAGGGATCGCATTTGGGTCTCTTAGGTCTCCTGCATTGGCAGGTGGATTCTTTACCATGAGCACCACCTGGGAAGCCCTTGGAGATCCCTGGTAGTCATTAATGGAACATCTGTGTCATGTGTGGATAAACAGAAGACTACCTTGTTTCTTACATGAGCAGCAGAGCCAAAGGAAGTCATGAACAGAATGTTTAGTAAATGGAAGTAGAATATGTGTTCTGCAGCCCATGAAAAACCTCGCAAAAATTAACTTGAATTTGCAAAATAGTCAGAAATGGCTTTCATGTAAAATGATGCTATGAACAGTAATGCTTGGGTCATATTTTTAAGATGCAAATGGATATTAGTTACTTTAATGCAGACAGAGCTATGCTCATTACTCTCCACAGAGAACCCCTGGCAATAATTTACCTAGGAGCCCAGCAGTTCATGCAGATCAAAGCTGCATTATTTAAGTGTGTCCAGGGGGCAGATTTTTAGCTCTGTGCCTTATACTTTCAGGAAAAAAAGGTGGTTTGTATCTTGACACACGAGAAATGTTTAACTAATTAGGTGCTTCATTCAAGCCCTACAATATTTAAACTCCTGAATTCCTCCTATTATCTGGGGTGAGGCCCCTCCCTACTACAAATACAGAACAACTGTGGGAATGTAAATGTCTTCAAATGAACAGCAGCATATTTTCATTTAAATGAAACCCGAATGTGAACTAGATTTTGGAAAGGAAATGGCAGAGAGAGAAGAGAGAGAGGGAAGAGGGGCTGTAGTTGCTATAGCGCCTGGCTGCTTCAGCTCTCAGACAACTGATGAAGTCCAACTCTGAAATTTCAGGCAATTTGGATACGAAGCTCCTCCTTTTCTGTAGTCTTCTCTTCCATTGGTAAAATTCTTTCACAGGGTCATGTAGGGATCCCACCCCTTCTCCGTGTTTTCACTCTGTAGCGCTACACAACTTTACACCTGAATGAACGCCAAACCTCAGTGGATATATAAAGGGAACCTTGAGGAGGAATTTCACAGTTACAGTGCAGAAGCAGAGGGAAAGGAACTAACCAGCTCTCCAGCCAAACAAATCCTCTACTCACCATGCTTCCTCCTGCCATTCATGTCTCTCTCATTCCCCTTGCATGCATCCTAATGAAAAGCTGTTTGGCTTTTAAAAATGATGCCACAGAAATCCTTTATTCACATGTGGTTAAACCTGTTCCAGCACACCCCAGCAGCAACAGCACAATGAATCAAGCCAGAAATGGAGGCAGGCATTTCAGTAACGCTGGACTGGATCGGAACAGTAAGTGTGTTTTACTTGCATGAATTTGGTGTTCTTATTTGGTAGCATTAACTCACATTCCTGCCGAATTATTTCATTGCTAACTAACCTGAACCATATATGTTTTGCTAAACAATCTGGGAGCAATCCACTGCGTGTGTAGACTGGCATTCTTCCTTACAAAGTTAACATAACTAAAACAGTGGTTTGATAATGTAGGCACAGGCTTCGGTTTTCCAACATTCCAAGAGAAAATGTTTCCAGGAATTAAAGTGTTCCTTCTTTGAAATGCAGAATGAATTTTTTTTTTTCATGAAGTGTTGTTCTAGATAGCTTAAATTCAGGTTATGCTGTTTATTTCAAAACATGTGCAGTTCTGGTAGAGTGTATAAAGGTAAATAACCAAAGCACATATGGGAAATCACAAGCGGGAAAAAAAGAAGCTTTCTGAAGGGGGAAAAAAAAAAGGCTCACACCAATTTTTAAAAAATGTCTAGTGAAATAAATGAAGTTTGGATAATGATCTTTGAGAAAGAGGGATAAAACTAAACACTGGAGAATCATATTTTTCTGAAATAACTTCTTATTCAGCAGATCAAAATGTAGGTTATTGTAGATTTCTGTGAAAGACCAGGGAAACTTTTATGAGTTTGGAGATTTAAAATAATGACAGTACAATAATACTTTGTATAAAAACTATTTTTCTTCCTTTCTGTTGCTTAATTAACATACTTGTTGACCACTAGTTGGAAGGATTCAAATGTCTTTTCCTAACTTTTGCTTCACTCCTTTCACATGCTAGTAATTGGACTTTAAGAAAGACACAGAAAGAGTTCACAAGAAATCTTATACAAATGTTTTTGCTCCTCCTCAACTCCATTCAAATGCTGAAAAGAGTTTCAACCTTTGAAAAATCAATGCAAATATGACTGTTTATGTCTTTCTAAGAAAATCAAGGTGTTTTTTAACTTTCAGGAGGATGTTTGCTTTTACATATACAAGAACTATCTGATTATTATTAGATTACCAAGCAAGGTGGTGGGTATTCATTGTCAATGAACTGTCACTGCAAAAATGCCAAATTTCTATATACACAGAAACAAAAAGCTAGGCAGGTCGAAATCATCTCGGCTGTTTCCAGGTGCATTCCTAAGGCAGCTACAGGAAGGTGAGCTGGAGTCAGAATCAGACAGGCAGAGTATGCTGACTGGCCAGCTAGGTTACACTTTAATTTCAATCTCACACTCCATATCTGTACAGATGTGTATGTTTATGCATTACATTTTTTTCCCACCAACTATCACATCCCTTTAGACTATATCTTTTACCTTATATGTTCTGGGGGCACAGTGCTAAAGTAACATTCCTAATTCAATATTTACTTCATATTAGCTTTCAATATCCTATGCAAGACCACTTCAGTGTCCCTTATATTCATTATTTTTTTTAAATTTCAGCAGTCTGTACTTTGAACTATATATATATTTCTGGTTAACAAGGCTGGATTTTTTTCCCAAGCTTGTTACAGGCAATTCTCCTCAAGTTTAGATAACAAAGCAATGGAAAAGAAAACCCAAATATTTCAAGACTAATTTTTGCTTCAATTACATAAGGCATGTAACAAGAAACAGTCTATTAGAGAACATACTTATCACATTCAAATGACTAAACAAAGTTTGCCATGACCAATATTCAGGAAACAAACACTGTGGTTCTTTTTGCATTTGTAAATCAGTCATGTTAGGCATTTTTCTGCCATAAAATTCATGGAAATGTAGCCAAGTTGTTATGGCAACCATACGTTCCTGATTTAGGAGCTTTTATATTCTTTACATGTTGAGTTGTAGTGACATTTTGAATTTCAAGCATTTTAACTGTGTTTTTAAAAGATAGTTTGGGAATTTATGTTTAAAATGTAGTTATTTAGTTTGAGATGCAAAAATGTCAGACATTGTACACATATGTATATATGATTCTCTGCAGCTGAATTTTATAATTAAAACAAAATATTATGGATTTCATTGTACACAATATTCAAATTCTTTCCACACTTTTTCAATAGATTTTTTGAAAAACCTAATTAAAAGCACTTGTAGACATTAACTAATAGACCTGTGAGTGAAGAACATGAACATATACTCCCTCTTAGCTCATTAAAGAATGAATATTCATACATAAAACTTAGAGCTGCTTAATACATATTGGGGGAGTAAAACTAAGAAAATAGGATTTTCAAATACTCCAGTAAGCAATTAGCTAATGTTACACATGAAAAATCAGGCTCAGTTTATTTTATCCCATAACTGATAATTTTCAGGCAAGCTTTCTCTATAACCATCCAGGTGGATTTTTGCATTGTGAGAACAAAATAAGAGTTCACTTCCTATTGGCCAATTTGCTATCATTTGGACATTATTTTTTGTCATTGCAGATTACTTTTTTTTTTAAGTGTTTGCCTATGCCTCTCATGCACACACACACACACACACACACACACACACACACATATTTATATATATATATATATATATATATTTTTTTTTTTTTTTTCTGCTTCCTGCAGCTCGAGTTCAAGTAGGCTGCCGAGAACTGCGTTCCACCAAATACATCTCGGACGGCCAGTGCACCAGCATCAGCCCTCTGAAAGAGTTGGTGTGTGCAGGCGAGTGCTTGCCCCTGTCTGTGCTGCCTAACTGGATCGGAGGGGGTTACGGAACAAAGTACTGGAGCCGGAGGAGCTCCCAGGAGTGGAGGTGTGTCAATGACAAAACGCGTACCCAGCGAATCCAGCTGCAGTGCCAGGATGGCAGCACGCGCACCTACAAAATAACCGTGGTCACTGCCTGCAAGTGCAAGAGGTACACGCGGCAGCACAACGAGTCCAGTCACAACTTCGAGAGCCTGTCGCCCGCCAAGCCAGCCCAGCATCACCGAGAGCGCAAAAGAGCTGGCAAACCCAGCAAGCACAGCATGAGTTAGAATTCAGACCTCCAAACTGGACTGACTAGGAACCATCTGCTTTACAGATTTGATTGCTTGGACGACTGGAGCCTGCCACTGCTATTTTCTTACTTGAAAATATACGCTTTCTGCTTTGATCAAACTCAGCCAGCTGTCCTGAGTATCAGGAGCTTCTTGGGAGATAGATTTTTCAAGTTTTTCAAGATGTATAAGTATCCATGATGCGATTTGCCTTTAAATTCCACGCATCCTGTAGTATTAATTCCCCATGGTTCTTGAAAGACGGGTGATACTATACCCATCATTGAATCTTCACTTTTTAACATGGAAAAGGGCTTCTCAGTAACCCTTCATTTCCCAAACCATCTTCTCCACCCCACACCCAACAAAACTTCTTCGAAATTGAAAATTTTTTTAAAGAGTTGTTGCCATGAATCTTCAGGTTAACAGTTCAGAAGGGTGTTTTTTTTTTTTTTTGGTAATCTTCATGGGAACAGTTTAGCTGCCAAGAGTGATCTCCCTTTGAAAGAGTAAAAGACCTTGTGACATTTCACTTCAAAAATAAGCCCTGTAGCTTTTTACAGTCTCATAGTATGAAATTATAGCCTGCATGCTGACCCTTGCTTGGAATGGAATGCCAGAAATGCATGGCAGCAGCTAATAAGTAAAGCTGATTAACTATTTATTTGTCAATGTTATTATTTAATGAGCTTTCACAAGTGATTGTTTTCAAAATGTTAATTTTTTATGTTTCAAAGTTTTTTCATGTACCTAAATATTTTCCTGTATAATTTGTGGTTGATCTAGAAGTATGACAATACATACTGTAGATATGTAAAATAAATATTTTAGTCTCGTTACATGTGTTTCATCATGAACTTTATCGATAGCATAGATCTTTAAAAATCAATAAGATGCTTTGTAAAGATGACATAGGTAACAGCTTCCTATTTAATCTGTGCAATCAGAAGGTTACTTGACCTTCAGTGAGTTTCTTTTAACAAAAATAAACACGGCTAAACGTTATTGTCTTTGCCTCAAACACGTGTAAAAGGGTACAGAATAAGCACACAAACTACAGAAGAAGCACATCAGAATCATTAGTTTTTTAAAATATAAGGCACATTCAAGTTTTGATAGAAAAATCTATAGTAAGAAGAAGAGAGAGATAGGGAGACCATCTAGTTGGTAAATAAGATGTTTGAAAAAGTTGGATGACAATCCAGCAGTGAGTTGTAAGAAGAATATCATGTTTATATACACCTGTGGATGCCAAATCTACTGCCCATTATAATCACTCAGAGGAGATAGTATGCAGCCCAGTAACCAGGCTGCCATCCAAACTACATCATAGTTTCTGAACGTGAAACTCAGATATTAGCAGTTTTTAAAGTTTTTCAGGTTATTCTAATATGCAGTTAAGTCTGAGAAAGGAATTGTGAAAAAATCACTCCATACATTGGGAAACTTTGACTACTATTGCATGGTCCTCAAATAAAAAACTAAAACAAAAGAAAACAACAAAGAAAACAAAAACAAGTTTTTCGGTGTTTTCAAGTTTGACGTGTTGTTTATTAACCAACGTGATCAGTCTTGAACAAGATTATACAGTTAAATCACTGATTTGTCAATTTAATCATTGACCGATTCCATCACACTAAGTGAATAAAACCAAAGAGGCTTGATTATGTATCGGTAAGATCTAGATTTTCTTTTTTTGGATTCTGAGCATGATGGAGTCCTTACTGCTTTTTTTGTAGATTGTTCTTTTCTGTAACCACAAGTCTAAAAGTCACATGTGTATTACATAAAGCATGGTGATAGTGAAGTTGCTCAGTCGTTTCCAAATCTTTGCGACCCCATGGACTGTAACCTACCAGGCTCCTCCATCCATGGGATGAATACTGGAGTGGGTTGCCATTTCCTTCTCCAGGGGATCTTCCCGACCCAGGGATTGAACCTGGGTCTCCCGCCTTGCAGGCAGATGCTTTACCCTTTGCGCCACCAGGGAAGCCCACATAAAGCACAGTAAGCTAAATAAAGGACATTAATGTTGTCCCTCCCTGTGAAAGGGAGGAGAGTCTCACGTACATGAGGACAAGGAAACATCTCTCAACTTTAAATATGCTAACTATTGTATCATTAAATTAAAATAATGATTCGACGTCCACTATTGATTTATTTTCTAGTCTTACTAACTGGATCTTAAACTACATGCTGCTGCTGCTGCTGCTGCTGCTAAGTCGCTTCAGTCGTGTCCGACTCTGTGTGACCCCATAGACGGCAGCCCACCAGGCTTCCCCATCCCTGGGATTCTCCAGGCAAGAACACTGGAGTGGGTTGCCATTTCCTCCTCCAATGCATGAGAGTGAAAAGTGAGAGTGAAGTCGCTCAGTCGTGTCCAACTCTTAGCGACCCCATGGACTGCAGCCTACCAGGCTCCTCTATCCATGGGATTTTCCAGGCAAGAGTACTGGAGTGGGGTGCCAGTGCCTTCTCCGTTAAACTACATATAATATCATTATACATGGAACATTCATAATAATTACATCACAGGTAAAATATACCAAAAATGTATTATTTCCTATGCCTAGTTTACTTGCTCATCATAGCTCAATTTGGGATATTTAACATAACAAAGGACTTAAGATGATTTGGGCATTTCTTTCTTCTCAATATCATAGCACCCTCTATAGAAGGTCTTAGAGAGGATCTGCAGGCCTCCCTGTCCATCACCATCTCCTGGAGTTCACTCAGACTCACGTCCATCGAGTCCGTGATGCCATCCAGCCATCTCATCCTCCGTCGTCCCCTTCTCCTCCTGCCCCCAATCCCTCCCAGCATCAGAGTCTTTTCCAATGAGTCAACTCTTCGCATGAGGTGGCCAAAGTACTGGAGCTTCAGCTTTAGCATCATTCCTTCCAAAGAAATCCCAGGGTTGATCTCCTTCAGAATGGACTGGTTGCATCTCCTTGCAGTCCAAGGGACTCTCAAGAGTCTTCTCCAACACCACAGTTCAAAAGCATCAATTCTTTGGTGCTCAGCCTTCTTCACAGTCCAACTCTCACATCCATACATGACCACTGGAAAAACCATAGCCTTGACTAGACGGACCTTAGTCGGCAAAGTAGGGTCTCTGCTTTTGAATATGCTATCTAGGTTGGTCATAACTTTTCTTCCAAGGAGTAAGCGTCTTTTAATTTCATGGCTGCAATCACCATCTGCAGTGATTTTGGAGCCCCCCAAAATAAAGTCTGATACTGTTTCCACTGTTTCCCATGAAGTGATGGGACTGGATGCCATGATCTTCATTTTCTGAAGGTTGAGCTTTAAGCAGACTTTTTCACTCTCTCTTTTACTTTCATCAAGAGGCTTTTTAGCTCCTCTTCACTTTCTGCCATAAGGGTGGTGTCATCTGCATATCTGAGGTTATTGATATTTCTCCCGGCAATCTTGATTCCAGCTTGTGTTTCTTCCAGTCCAGCGTTTCTCATGATGTACTCTGCATATAAGTTAAATAAGCAGGGTGACAATATACAGCCTTGACGTACTCCTTTTCCTATTTGGAACCAGTCTGTTGTTCCATGTCCACTTCTAACTGTTGCTTCCTGACCTGCATACAGATTTCTCAAGAGGCAGGTCAGGTGGTCTGGTATTCCCATCTCTTTCAGAATTTTCCATAGCTTATTGTGATCCACACAGTCAAAAGCTTTGGCATAGCCAATAAAGCAGAAATAGATGTTTTTCTGGAACTCTCTTGCTTTTTCCATGATCCAGTGGATGTTGGCAATTTGATCTCTGGTTCCTCTGCCTTTTCTAAAACCAGCTTGAACATCAGGAAGTTCACGGTTCACGTATTGCTCAAGCCTGGCTTGGAGAATTTTGAGCATGACTTTACTAGCGTGTGAGATGAGTGCAATTGTGCAGTAGTTTGAGCATTCTTTGCCATTGCCTTTCTTTGGGATTGGAATGAAAACTGACCTTTTCCAGTCCTGTGGCCTCTGCTGAGTTTTCCAAATTTGCTGGCCTATTGAGTGCAGCACTTTCACAGCATCATCTTTCAGGATTTGAAACTGCTCAACTGGAATTCCACCACCTCCACTAGCTTTGTTCGTAGTGCTTTCTAAGGCCCACTTGACTTCACATTCCAAGATTAGTCTCTGCTAAATCAAGAATTGGATCCATTTCGTATGGTCACTGGAGAAGGCAATGGCACCCCACTCCAGTACTCTTGCCTGGAAAATCCCATGGATGGAGAAGCCTGGAAGGCTACAGTCCATGGGGTCGCTGAGGGTCAGACACGACTGAGCGACTTCACTTTCACTTTTCATTTTCATGAATTGGTGAAGGACATGGCAACCCACTCCAATGTTCTTGCCTGGAGAATCCCAGGAGTTGGGGAGCCTGGTGGGCTTCCGTCTATGGGGTCACACAGAGTCGGACATGACTGAAGCGACTTAGCAGCAGCTTATGGTCACATTCAACTTACTGATCCACTTCAGGCCATATTACATTGTGAGGCGTTCATTGCATGGTATTTAACATCCAATGATAGGAAAAGGTCAGCAATCAATAAGACAGGCCTAAGATACAATCAGGCAGTCAGTGAAATGAAAATTTAAACAGAAAATGCAGCTTTGTAGTTATTATTTTAAAATGCTAAAAAGTACTTACATCTTAATTGCTGGTTATATTTCAGTTTTTGTTTTTCTTACAGTTAATTCACATTTTCTTGTCTGATTGAACTCTGCATAGTTGTATTCTTGTTTTTGTAACTATCATTTCATCATGGTGATTGTGATAATTTTGGCAAAGCCTGACTTCTAGTTCACATCATAATATTTATCCATAAAAGACTTATCAAATTCATTTTGGCCAATATGAATAAAGAGCTTTTTTCGAGTAGCTTTACTAATAGAAGGTAGCTTGATAGAGAGATAGGTAGATATGTAGTTAGATATTGATATTTATGTAGATATAGTTATTTTTTATCAATAACAAGAATGAAAGAAAAATTGATAGCACATATACAAATAAAGTGGAGAAGGCAATGCCACCCCACTCCAGGACTCTTGCCTGGAAAATCTCATGGACAGAGGAGCTTGGTAGGCTGCAGTCCATGGGGTTGCAAAGAGTTGGACAGGACTGAGTGACTTCTTTCAGTTTTCACTTTCCTGCACTGGAGAAGGAAATGGCAACCCACTTCTGTGTTCTTGCCTGGAGAATCCCAGGGACGGCGGAGCCTGGTGGGCTGCCATCTCTGGGGTCGCACAGGGTCAGACACGACTGAAGCGACTTAGCAGCAGCAGCAGCATACAAATAAAGAATACATATAGTATGCTACACCTAAGTTAAATATGGACATAGAGGCTTCAGAAATATTTATTTGCAAAAAATTAGTATTTTAACTACAAATCATTTGCATTTATTCACTTAGGCTAGTTGCGAATAACCACTAATTGACAACACTCTGTTAGCCATGTTTATTTTACTGTATATATTTTTAAAAACAATGAAAATTAGAGTATGTTTTTTATTAAAAAAGACTGAATCGTAATCCTTCCTGCCTTGTATAAACTTAGTAAGGCTTTGCTAGATGATCTTGCTGTCATTCACCCCATGCTACTAGAATGACTTTTTAAAATTGTCGAACCTGATCTATCTATTTTGTATCATATATACTTTAATAGACTTTCAGTAGGTTATACTCAGTAGTCATGAATGGAAAGAATAGTATTTAGCTTAAGCAAAGCCAGGAAACTTCCATATTGCAGAGTAAATTAAAGCCTTTAAAAGTTTAAATTTAGTGTGTTGAAAAAATTTTTTTCAATCAAAGGATACTGGAGTGGGTTGCCATTTCCTTCTCCAGGGGATCTTCCCAACCCAGGGATCAAACCCGGTTCTCCTGCACTGCAGGCAAATTCTTTACCGACTGAGCTACAAGGGAAGCCCACCATGAAATGTACGTATCAAAATAGAATTCATTACATTTGGAATTAAAATGTGGTTTGGATTAGACTTAACTCTTGAAAATGTTTTTTAGCACTAATGTGGCAATTCACCGCATATCATAAATTCAGCATTTATATGTACTTTTCTATAGTCACACAGTTCAAATGAAACATAAAATGCAAGGCAAAGCTTTGGTAAAATCCTTGTAGACACTCAGGAAAATGACTGAAGTCTTCAGTGATACAGCTTATCTGTCAAGGACAGATAGTGATGATTCACACCTTGGTTTAATTAGAACCTATTAAAATATAGCTCTATGGTAAATTAAAATTAGTTTAGATTTGTGAACTGAGTATATATATGGCCACTAGAAATCCTTGTTACATCCACAAAGAGAGACCTACTAGAATAGTGATAGTGAAGTCGCTCAGTCGTGTCCGAATCTTTGCGACCCCATGGACCATAACCTACCAGGCTCCTCCGTCCATGGGATTCTCCAGGCAAGAATACAGGAGTGGGGTGCCATTTCCTCATCCAGGGGATCTTCCCGACCCAGGGATTGAACCTGGGTCTCCCGCCTTGCAGGCAGATGCTTTAACCTCTGAGCCACGCCAGTATATTGGTCTGTCCATCATTTCTAATTCCATAGTTAACATCTATGGTGTTTGGTGCCTTTGCCTGCATATTCTGCCAATCATCTCAAAGAGCTGCAGGGTAACAACTACTCCAAAAATCCTAGTGGGAAGGTGCTTCAAGTTCCAGTTTCAAAAACTGATGAAAATAGATTAAAGCCAAGCTGTGTAACTATTTCCAGTCCAAATCAGACTGAGTGATGATAGTTTATCATTTGCATTGCAGACCTGCTAAAGGATTTATTTTCTGTTACAAGTGAAGACTGAAACAGCTTGGAAGATTTAAGACGGAACTTAAATATTTTCTTTTGAATTTTAGTAACTGCAAACCAAGGGTTACCTTGTTTTATTGATTTAATTTCTTTTTTTTTTTTATTTAATTTCTTAATGATGGGATTAGGTGCATGAATCCGAGACAATGTCTAAAGTGAATGACATTGTCAGTGATATAGACATAATCAGCTGAAATTCATTGTTAATAAAATGAATCAAATGCCTGATAGGCTTAAAGATAAGTTACTATTAAAATATAACGTCGTCTTTTTCTTTCCCAGGTAGCTCTGTGGTAAAGAATACATCTGCCAATGCAGGAGACACAAGAGATGTGGGTTTGATCCCTAGGCCGGGAAGATCGCTTATAGTCTAAAATGGCAACTCACTCCAGTATTCTTGCTTAGAACATTCAATGGACAGAGGCACCTAGTGGGCTACAGTCTACAGGGTTGCAAAGAGTTGGACATGGCTGAGCACACAAACACACATCTTTTTCAGTAGGAATAAATTTGTCCGAAAAAATTTAAGGTCATTAAATTTGCACAAATTTTTTAATCTTTCATATTATAATATTGGTGAATTTTTGCAAAATGATCATTTAAATCCTTTTATTTATTGAAGTATTAGTTTAAATTTGCCTTTCAAAGACAGCCTAAAACATTGAACTCAATAACCAGGATTTTTAAAAAATCCTTTCCAATCTTTAATTAGCTTTACACTTCATATAGAATAGTTGACAATTTTTACTAACTAGAGTTTTTGGTATACTTTTTTGCCTTGTTTCCTCTCTTACTTTTTCATATGTGGTCTATACATTATAAAATATTTTCTTTATGTTGTGTGTTTGTATTATTTCCTCAAGCTTAGAGAGTTAAACAACAACTTTCTTATCACAAATTGTCTTATTGCAAACCAAAGACAAAATTTGCCAAATGCATTTAATAATCTAGTGAAGAGTTGCCACTTTGCCGTTTTATTGACACTAAGACTCGATGAATTTTATTCACACTGTATACTAGTGAAGAAATATTTTGCATTTAGTCAATGACATAGCTTGACATTTTGAACAAATAATAAAAATATTTCAGTTCAGCTTATCTGCTTTTGTCTTATGTAGCAATTTTATACAAATGACTGCCAGACATGTGAAGTTGGGAAGAGAAGACCTGGGATATGGTTTAGAATGTGCTGCTACTAACTGGTTGGGTGAAATCACACTTGTGTCTTAGGCTTTCTAAGGTTCATTTACTTTATCCATAAAATAAGGGCATATAACTCAATAATGTGTGAAGTATCTTCCAGCCTAAAATATTCACTCTCTCTTATCCCAGACAACATGGCCGTATTTTCAGTCGCACACTTCTGCCACTAAAGAAGGCCGATTTGACTGGCACTATTCTTCAGTTCCCTGGTGACAGTCAGTAAAGAATCTGCGAGCAAATCAGGAGATCTGGGTTTAATCCCTAGGTCGGGAGGATCCCCTGGAGAAGGAAATGGCAACCGACTCTGGCATTCTTGCCTGGGAAATCCCCCGGACAGAGCAGCCTGGTGGCCTTCCCCTCATGGGGTCGCAAGAGTAGGACAGGGACACAGTTAGCGACAGAACCACCACCACCCAATCTTCAGTTCTGATGGTGCTTCCAGGTCATTCCACTGTGAACTTTCAGATTAAGATTTTGGTCACCGACATTTTCCATCTTCATCAATACCTCATCAAGGCATGCTATCAAAGATGAAGCTGGAGATCCAACTCCAGGATCGCTGAGACTATAGTCTGATACCAGGCACTTCCCATGTACCATTTCCAGTTTCCTAATAATTTCTCTATATTTGGTGAAGCCATTTATTGCTGGTGATGGCAAGAGTAAAGGAAAGAGCTATAGATGATGCTGGCAAACAGAATTTGTAGAGATCTGTGTATCTAGGACACTGAGCATTGCTTATACCCAACATTTACAGTTTTAAAGTAACTGAATGCTTTTGAAACAATGCCATGGTAGTCAATTTGCTCTTGACAAGAGCCTGTAATGATAGGACAATCTACCTGACAATACATGGTAAAGTCCTAGCAAAACCATCTCTAAAAATACAGAGAATTTTATGGATCACACCAGATGATTGCTGTATCAGGCCAATCATACTGACATTTTATCACTTAAATTGGTTTTCAGTCATTAACATACATTTGAGAGTAATAATTAAAAAAAACTTGAATTGTATTTGTGTAAATGTATATTTTATTCTCATTTCTTAATTCATGAATGAGGGAAAAAAAATCCAAGAGAATGCCTTCAGCAGATGTCTGAGTTGGAGCAAGCTCTTCCTTCCCCTTCCCCCCTTTTTTATCATTGTGTTCTTTTGGAGTTAAGGCTTTTATGATTCAGTGATATTATTAAGCTTAAACAGGTGTGGTTCCTGGACATTCTGGGCTATATGAATTTTCCACTGGGTTTTATTATCTCTTTTATGGCCTGCAGTAATGATAAGCATGTTCAAGGGGAAGATGACCACAATACCAGAGCTGCTCTATGTTGAGCTGAAATAAAGAGCTGGAAATGCTGGTGACAGGGAGAAGAGGCTTGTGAGGCCACACAGTCAGCACCGAAGCATACCTCTGGAATGACTTCTGAAAATCACAGTCTCTCGGGAGACTGTGGCAGGCTCTCTGCTGCCCAAAATAGGAACCTTCCAACACTGTGTAATTTCCAGGCTTTCAGAAGGCCTGCCGCTCTCTTCCCTGGTAAAAGCAACAACAAACACGTAAACAAACAAATCCTCTCTCCAGCTCCTCCATAACTCCTGACACCTCGTTAACCTTCTGTTGGCGGTTTTTGATTCCTCTTAGATACATACATCTCCGGAAGAGAAAACACACCAAGATGAGGTTTGGAACCTCTCTAGGACCAGTAGGCTGACAGTGAAGCAAGGGAAGGAAAAGGGACTACAGGAAAAAGCCGAGCCTAGAAACGCTAGTTTCATACCTGCTCCCACACAGAGTGAAACATACTCAACCAGAAATAGAAATATGTTATATGAACTTTCCTAATTCAGCAGTTAGTACCAGTAGATGTAAAAAGCTTGCCTTTGATAAGCTTGAAAAAGCTGCCCTTTTGTTGTGTTTGTTTAAAGTGGTCTATGGGCCATATGACGGGCTTCCTCAGTGGTAAAGAATCCGCCTTCAATGCAGGAGACACGGACTCCATCCCTCAGTCGGGAAGATACCCGGAAGCAGCAAATGGAAACCCACTCCAGTATTCTTGCCTGGGAAATTCCATGGACAGAGGAGCGTGGCAGTCTAGAGCCCATGGCGTCACACAGAGTTTCACACACACACACACACACACACACGAGGCATGATGGGCCACATTGAGTACTCAAATGATCTCTCAGTTTAGAGTTGTTTTTGCTTAGCTGTTAAGTGTCTGACTCTTTTGCGACACCATGGACTGTAGGCTGCCAGGCTCCTCTGTGCAAGGAATTCTCCAGGCAAGAATACTGGAGTGGGAAGCCATTCTGTTTTCCAGGGGATCTTCCTCATCCAGGGATAGAACCTGAGTCTCCTGCACTGGCAGGTGGATTCTTTACCACTGAGCCACAAGGGAAGCCCCAGTTTAGAGTCAGGAGATTTTAATTCCAATCCCCAGTGTACTACTTCTGAATGGCTTTGGGAAATGCAACAAAATTGTAGACTTCTGAGACCTGAGTTGACATCTCTGTACTTACTAGTTAGCATCCAAATGGAAACAGACAACTTACTCAGGACGCGTTAAGGAGGATTTATTTACAAGGGGACTCATTATAAGAGTGTGGGTGGGGAATAGGGAAAGTACACGGCCTAGTGCAGGAGCCCAAGGCCAGCAACAGCAGCACTGTCACAACCCCAGGCCCTAAGAAGAGGGAAAGATGGGGCTGGGGGGACTGGAAGGTGGGGGCACACCTGGAGAGGAGCTGTGGGCTGCGGGCAAGCCGAGCAGACCATCAGAAGGACCTGCAAAGTCAGGGGGCCAGGGCAACAATACCCCGTCACTCTCCTTTCTTCCTTATCCTGCTGATGGGTCTTCTGCCAGGGCTCCCATGGGCTGACCCCATCAGAGGCCATGGGCTTGGGAGCTGGTGAATATAATCTGTACAGGTGAGCCTTGGGGCAGAGGACAGGGTGGAAGAGTAGAGGACAGATATGGGAAGTCAAAGCAATGATACAAATGCACTTACCAAACAGGAAGAGACTCACAGCCTGAGAGAATGAACTTACGGTTGCTGGGGGAAGGGTGAGGGGAAGGGAGAGTTTGGGATGGACATGTACACACTGCTGTATTTAAAATGGATAACCAAGGACTTACTGCATAGCACATGGAACTCTGCTCACTGTTACCTGGCAGGGAGAATGGATACATGTATATATATGGCTGAGTTCCTTCACAGTTCCTTCATCTGATACTATCGCAACATTGTTAACTGCCTTTACCCATAGTAGAAAATAAAAAGTTTAAATTAAATAAGATAAAAGAAAGTCAAACATACCTGCCTGGGCATCCTTTTCTTTACAACATCTGAAACAGTGTACTGCATTTAGAGGGTGCTGAATTATCATACAGTCTTTCTCTTTTTATACCATGTCTAAAACGTAGAGATTAAGTTGTAAGGATTAAGATCCAAAGTCTCTTCTAGCATTGATCTTCCCATTTCCAGCTAGAGATGAGAATCTAAAAGAGACTTTTGGGAGAAATTCTGAGAGCATGTGGGTTCTTTACCACTAGTACCACCTAGAAAGCCCCATGGATACAGTGGGGAATAGGAATTCGGTGTTTATTTTTGCTATTATTGCTGCTACCTGTTTTAATAACAACCATATTATTAGACATGCAGTCATAGGTGAATGATTAACTACAAATCGGTTTCTATTTGGGGTTTTTTCATGACAGCATTTCAAACTTTGAAATACTATATTAGTTGGAAAGAGGCACTATCTATTCCACAAATCCATTTCATATTAACTGAGAACTGCTCACCAAATATGATCAGTTCAGTTCAGTTGCTCAGTTCTGTCCACCTCTTTGCGACCCCATGAACTGCAGCACTCCAGACCTCCCTGTTCATTACAAATTCCTGGAGCTTACTCAAACTCAGGTCCATCGAGTCGGTGATGCCATCGAACCATCTCATCTGCTGTCGTCCCCTTCTCCTCCAGCCTTCAATCTTTCCCAGCATCAGGATCTTTTCCAGTGAGTCAGTTCTTTGCATCAGGTGGCCAAAGTATTGGACTTTCAGCTTCAGCATCAGTCCTACCAATGAATTTTCAGGACTGATTTCCTTTAGGATTAACTGGTTGGATCTCCTTGCAGTCCAAGAGACTTTCAAGAGTCTTCTCAAATACCACAGTTCAAAAGCATCAATCCTTTGGCACTCAGCTTTCTTTATAGTTTAACTCTCACATCCATACAGGACTACTGGAAAAACCATAGCTTTAACTAGATGGACTTTTGTTGGCAAAGTAATGTCTCTGCTTTTTAATATGTGGTCTAGGTTGGTCATAGCTTTTCTTCCAAAGAGTGAGCATCTTTTAACTTCATGGCTGCAGTCACCATCTGCAGGGGTTTTGGAGCCCAAGGAAATAGCCTCTCACTGTTTCCATTGTTTCCCCATCTATTTGGCATGAAGTAATGGGACCAGATGCCATGATCTTAGTTTTCTGAATGTTGAATTTTAAGCCAGCTTTTTCACTCTCCTCTTTCACTTTCATCAAGAGGCTCTTTAGTTCTTCTTCGCTTTCTGCCATAAGGGTGATATCGTCTGCATATCTGAAGTTATTGATATCTCTCCCAGCAATCTTGATTCCAGCTTGTGCTTCATCCAGCCCAGCATTTCACATGATGTACTCTGCATATAAGTTAAATAAGCAGGGTGACAATATACAGCCTTTATGTACTCCTTTCCTGATTTGGAACCAGTGTGTAGCTCCATCTCTAGTTCTAACTGTTGCTTCCTGACCTGCATACAGATTTCTCAAGAGGCAGGTCAGGTGGTCTGGTATTCCTATCTCTTTCAGAATTTTACACGGTTTGTTGTGATCCACATAGTCAATAAAGCAGAAGTCGATGTTTTTCTGAAACTGTCTTTCTTTTTTGATGATCCAGTGGTTGTTGGCAGTTTGATTTCTGGTTCCTCTCCCCTTTCTAAATCCAGCTTGAACATCTGAAAGTTCATGGTTCACATACTGTTGAAGCCTGGCTTGGAGAATTTTGAGCATTACTTTACTAGTGGGTGAGATGAGTGCAACTGTGCAGTAGTTTGAACATTCTTTGCCATTGCTTTTCTTTGGGATTGGAATGAAAACTGACCTTTTCTAGTCCTGTGGCTACAGCTGAATTTTCCAAATGTGCTGGCATATTGAATGCAGCACTTTCACAGCATCATCTTTCAGGATTTGAAACAGCTCAACTGGAATTCCATCACCTCCACTAGCTTTGTTCGTAGTGATGCTTCCTAAGGCCAATTTGACTTCGCATTCCAGGATGTCTGGCTCTAGATGACTGATCACACCATCATGGTTATCTGGGTCATGAAGATCTTTTGTTATAGTTCTTCTGTGTATTCTTACCACTTTTTCTTAATATCTTGTGCTTCTATTAGGTCCATACCATTTCTGTCTTTATTGTGCCTATTTTGCATGAAATGTTCCCTTTGTATCTCTAATTTTCATGAAGAGATCTCTAGTCTTTCCCATCCTATCGTTTTCCTCTATTTCTTTGCATTGATCACTGAGGAAGGCTTTCTTAACCCTCCTTGCTTAGGATCTCTGCATTTAGATGGGTACATCTTTCCTTTTTTCCTTTGTCTTTAGCTTCTCTTCTTTTCTCAGCTCAGACAACCATTTTACCTTTCTGCATTTGTTTTTCTTGGGGATGGTCATGATGACTGCCTCCAGTACAATGTCACAAATCTCTGTCCATAGTTCTTCAGGCATTCTGTGTATCAGACCTAATCCCTTGAATCTATTTCTCATTTCCACTGTATAGTCATAAGAGATTTGATTTAGGTCATGCCTGAATGGTCTAGTGGTTTTCCCTACTTCAATTTAAGTCTGAATTTGGCAATAAGGAGTTCATGATCTGAGCCACAGTCAGCTCCCAGTCTTGTTTTGGCTGACTCTATAGAGCTTCTCCATCTTTGACTGCAAAGAATTTAATCAATCTGATTTTGGTGTTGACCATCTGGTGATGTCCATGTGTAGAGTCTTCCCTCATGTTGTTGGAAGAGGGTGTTTGCTATGACCAGTGTGTTCTCTTGGCAAAACTCGACTAGCCCTTGCCCTGCTTCATTCTGCATTCCAAGGCCAAATTTGCCTGTTACTCCAGGTATCTCTTGACTTCCTACTTTTGCATTTCAGTCCCCTATAATGTAAAGGACATCTTTTTTGGGTGTTAGTTCTAGAAGGTCTTGTAGGTTTTCATAGAATTGTTCAGCTTCTTCAGCATTACCGGTCAGGGCATAGATTTAATATGAAAATTCTCACCAAAAGGTGTTATCTAGAATATAAATGTATATCCTATGTTAAGCAAATTCTTCAGCCTTAGAAAAGAAAGTGTTTGAATGTGGCGGTGTTTACATTTGGCTGCCCTTGTAATCCGTGATTAAAATAAAGCTTCAGAGTTGAAAGCTTAAGACTGAAGGTCTGTGGATTGAAAGGAAGGTATCTACCTCCTCCCACATGATTTCAAAACATGTAACTCTTGCCCATTCACATTGCACTCTCCAGCACTCATCAGTATAACCCGTGCACCACCTAAAGTTGTGGAAGGACATCAGCATGGTTCCATATGCAGCTGGTCTCCTCCCTTGGGACAGTGATAACCATATCACAGTTTCACATAGTGGGATCGATCCAGGGAATGATGACAGCAGGATGCCAAGCCATTTTAAATACACATCAAAGCCAATTTAGAAACTTGGCTTCAGTGTGGTATGATGGGAAATGATGCACTTGGCTTTCAGAATTTCAAAGCCTCACATTAAGGGGAAAGCACTACACAGATAAAAGACGATGAGAAAGAATGAACAGCTGTGTCAGGCTTTGCTTAGCGGTTACACTGCCGAGAACAGCCTTTAGATGTACAAAGGATAAGAAGCACTGCCAACTTTGCAATTTCTTCTTCACCTACGTCTGAATGCATAGAAATAACATCTTTAACTGGAATAGTTCCCTTTCCTCCTTACTCTACTCCCTTACACTTGAACACCCATATGTTGGACTTAATCCACAAATGGTAATATTACTTGATCTAAGCAAAGGTTTTAGAATGTTGGGATCCTAGAAATGAGAATACAAAGAAAAGATTATCCGAGGAATCCATTCAAAATTCACTGTGTTTTCTTTCATATGCTGGTGGATAGTATTGCAGAGTAATCAGGAGTACAGATATTGGAGCCAAACTACATGGATTTGAATCCTGATCTTGCCCTTACTTGTGGACTACTTGAGCAATCAGTTGAGTTCAGTTCAGTCGCTCAGTCGTGTCCGACTCTGCGACCCCATGAATAGCAGCACGCCAGGCCTCCCAGTCCATCACCATCTCCCAGAGTTCACTCAGACTCGCGTCCATCCAGTCCATGATGCCATCCAGCCATCTCATCCTCGGTTGTCCCCTTCTCCTCCTGCCCTCAATCCCTCCCAGCATCAAGAGTTTTTTCCAATGAGTCAACTCTTCCCACGAGGTGGCCAAAGTACTGGAGTTTCAGCTTTAGCATCATTCCTTCCAAAGAAATCCCAGGGCTGATCTCCTTCAGAATGGACTGGTTGCATCTCCTCGCAGTCCAAGGGACTCTCAAGAGTCTTCTCCAACACCACAGTTCAAAAGCATCAATTCTTTGGCACTCAGCCTTCTTCACAGTCCAACTCTCACATCCATACATGACCACTGGAAAAACCATAGCCTTGACTAGACGGACCTTAGTTGGCAAAGTAATGTCTCTGATTTTGAATATGCTGTGTGTATATATATATATATATAATAAGGGATTTGATTTAGGTCATACCTGAATGGTCTAGCAGTTTTCCCTACTTTCTTCAATTTAAGTCTGAATCTGGCAATAATGAGTTCAAGATCTGAGCCACAGTCAGCTCCTGGTCTTGTTTTTGTTGACTGTATAGAGCTTCTCCATCTTTGGCTGCAAAGAATATAATCAATCTGATTTTGGTGTTGACCATCTGGTAATGTCCATGTGTAGAGTCTTTTCTTGTGTTATTAGAAGAGGGTATTTGCTATTACCAGTGCATTTTCTTGGCAAAACTCTATTAGTCTTTGCCCTGCTTCATTCCGAATTCCAAGGCCAAATTTGCCTGTTACTCCAGGTATTTCTTGACAAATTTCCTCATCTGTAAAATGGGATAATTATTTATAATTTCAAGAATTCCTCAATGTGTGGGCACATAGTATTAGTTGCTACTGCTATTACTGTTGTTATTATCATGTTTCTTAAGTTGAGACCAGCTAGTTAAGTGGAGGAGAATTCAGGCTTGGCTAAGGACTTCATCTTCCCCAAGTCCTTGGTCAAGAAAGTAGACCATGAGTTGGTCAGAGGGAAGCAGAGAAAGAAGCAAGAGTTAGCAAGGTGGGGGGTGCAAGGCAGAGGGCAGACACATCTTAGAAAGATATTCTGGACTGATCTTCAGTTCAGTTCAGTTCAGTTCAGTTGCTCAGTCGTGTCTGACTGTTTGCGACCCCATGAATCGCAGCACGCCAGGCCTCCCTGTCCATCACCAACTCCCGGAGTTCACCCAAACTCACGTCCATCAAGTAGGTGATGCCATCCAGCCATCTCATCCTCCGTCGTCCCCTTCTCCTGTCCCCAATCCCTCCCAGCATCAGAGTCTTTTCCAGTGAGTCAATTCTTCGCATGAGGTGGCCAAAGTATTGGAGTTTCAGCTTCAGTATCAGTCCTTCCAATGAACACCCAGGACTGATCTTCAGAATGGACTAGTTGGATCTCCTTGCAGTCCAAGGGACTCTCCAGAGTCTTCTCCAACACCACAGTTCAAAAGCATTGATTCTTTAGCGCTCAGCCTTCTTCACAGTCCAACTCTCACATCCATACATGACCACAGGAAAAACCATAGCCTTGACTAGATGGACCTTTGTTGTCAAAGTAATGTCTCTGTTTTTGAATATGCTATCTAGGTTGGTCATAACTTTTCTTCCAAGGAGTAAGCGTCTTTTAATTTCATGGCTGCAGTCACCATCTGCAGTGATTTTGGAGCCCCCCAAAATAAAGTCTGACACTGTTTCTACTGTTTCCCCATCTATTTGCCATGAAGTGATGGGACTGGATGCCATGATCTTCGTTTTCTGAATGTTGAGCTTTAAGCCAACTTTTTCACTCTCCTCTTTCACTTTCATCAAGAGGCTTTTTAGTTCCTCTTCACTTTCTGCCATAACGGTGGTGTTATCTGCATATCCAAGATTATTGATATTTCTTCTGGCAATCTTGATTCCACTTGTGCTTCTTCAAGCCCAGCATTTCTCATGATGTACTCTGCATATAAGTTAAATAAGCAGGGTGAGAATATACAGCCTTGGAGTGTTTCTTTTCCTATTTGGAACCAGTCTGTTCCATGTCCAGTTCTAACTGTTGCTTCCTGACTGATCTTAGTTAATTTTAAATAAAAATAAATAGCTTTGGCATCTTGGTAGTTTTCAAAGAGTTTCTCTTTCTCCTTTACTCATGTTAATGAGTAAAGTGTTAATGCCTTTACTCATTTCCTTTTGAATCACCCTTGGTTTGCTTTCTTGGCTATGCTGTCATTTCTCATCCATTTCACATATTTGTGTGACACAAAAACTGATGTAGGAAACATTTTCACATTTATCCTCCTTTTGCCTCTATGCTCAATCTTGACTGCTGCTGAATTTGCTTGTGAGAGTTCTCAGTCACTAAGTCTTGTACGACTCTTTGCAACCCCATGGACTGTAGTCTGCCAGGCTTCTCTGTCCGTGTGATTTTCCAGGCAAGAATACTGGAATGGGTTGCTATTTCCTCCTCCCAGGATAGAACCCATGTCTCCTGCATCAGCAGGCAAATTCTTTACCACAGAACCACCTGGTGAAATTGCTTACTTTACCAATATGTCACTTCAGGGTTCATCCTTTCATTCATTTCTTAAATAAAAGGAAAAGAGCAGTTTTTCTTTTGCTTTCTTCCTCCTTTCTCATTGGGCTTCCCTTGTGGCTCAGCTAGTAAAGAATCTGCCTGCAATGCTGGAGACCTGTGTTTGATCCCTGGGTTGGGAAGATCCTCTGGAGAAGGAAATGGCAACCCACTCCAGTATTCTGGCCTAGAGAATTCCATGGACTGTGCACGGGTCACAAAGAGTCGGACACGACTGAGCGACTTTCAGTTTTTCTTTCTCATAATTCCAATGAAATATGTCAATCCACTCCTAAATGTCCAGGTTATTGTTTTTTCTTTATATAACTTATATTAACTGATGGCTTAAAGTCATTCTCTAAATTTTGACATGTTTCCACAAGAAAACTACTTTTGGGAAACTTTCCTCCCAAATACATTTATTTATTTACATGTATACTCTATTAATATAGTCTGTATACTAATAACATTTAAAAACAGAAATAGGATAAAATGAGAAAAAATTGAAATGCAGATTTTCTTCCTGTGGTCCAATGGACCAGTAAAGCTTAAATAATAATAATAATACAAAAGATATTATATAAAAATATAATAATATTTATAAAATATAAAAAGATATAGTAATACAAAAACAAAGTCAGTAGACTTGACTATATTCTCTGAAGATAATAAATGCCATATAAGTTTTGAAAACTTGCACAGGATTTTATACTGTTTATTTAAGCATTTCTCAATCCTATATTACTCTCTTTTAAGACACTCTGTGTTATCAGTAATTGTGTATTACAAATTATAGTGTCTTTTGAGATTACAAGTTGATTAATCATTGCCTTATTTACTAAATTTCTTGTCATATATACTTTCTTCTGTATGCCAAGATGGTTTAGTAGGGGGAAATCTGGAAGACAATAACATAAGTAGAAATAAAATATTTAACACCATTCTAAAAATCAATGGCAAAATTCCAGGATAACATGCCTGGTGTATCTGGAAGTATATTTTATCCTTGACCTCACAGGAAGATATTTAGAAGAAATATAAATAAAGATTTTGTTGCTAAAGATTCTTTCAACATAGTTCATTGGCATTAAAAAGTGATGTAACTTTCTTATGCCAAGATATCCTTAATATACTTGGCAAATTTCTTTTATATCCTTTAGGAACAGTATATTCCTAATTAATGCCTGCATTCAATACAGATATTAACTTTTCATTTGTGTCTTTTATTAATAATAGAAAAGAAACATTAAAGTTTTCATTTCTAAAGATGAAAAAACTTTTAGTATTTTATGCGAGAAACTAGTTATGATTTGGTAATTTTGAAATAGTAATTAGCTATCCATTCCTACTTTCTGTTTTGTATTTGCTTTTCATGGGTGAAATTACTGTCACACACAAGTTAAAGCGGCTCTGATTAGTCAGTTGTTTCTATTACAACATGCGTATGTGTTCAGTCACTCAGTTGTGTCCGATTCTGTGACCTCAATGACTGTAGCCTGCCAGGCTTCTCTGTCCATGGAATTTTTCAGGCAAAAATACTGGAGTGGGTTGACATTTCCTTCTCCAGGGGATCTTCTTGACCCAGAGGACGAACCTATGTCTCCTGCACTGGCAGGCAGATTCTTTACCGCTGAGCCAACAGGGAAGCCCAGCTATTACAACAGCAGCACATAAATCTTGGATTAACAATCAAACTCTTTTATCACTGGATGCTGATCTAGTCTGTTGACTTTATAATCTGAAATGCCTAATTGACTGCTTCATTGCTCTAGGTTTTGTTTACATCATTTTTTTCCTTTAATTAGATTGAAATTTCTTGGAGAGGCAAACTATGTTTTTTACCAACTGCCTGCCAATGCAGGAGATGTAAGAGAAGCAATAAGGAGACATGGATTCCATCCCTGGGTCAGGAAGATCCCTTGAAGGAGAGCATGGCAACCCACTCCAGTATTTTTGCCTAGAGAATCCCATGGACAGAGGAGCCTGGTGGGCTACAGTTCACAGGGTCACAGAGTTGGATATGACTGAAGTGACTTAGCATGCATGCATAGATAGCTCTTACATAATAGCTTGATACCCTCTTAATGAAGAAAAATTCATCTTGCTTTTTCAAAGGAGAGTATTTCTTTGTGGGTGAGGGAGTTGGGGTTGACTGTTGCTATGAGACAGGTGGAAGCTATTGAGACCCTTAGATTTCAAAATGGCCAGAAGTGCTGCCTATTATTCTTCCCACCACGGGTTGTGTCTCCAAGCCATGGCAAGGCGTCATGGATGATGGTGAGTCTTGCACAATCTCTGATTCCCTGATGCCTAAGATCCTGTTATAGCAGATGAGTGCTAATAGACAGCTGTAAAGCAATTAATAGAAAAATGAAAAGTGTTGGTGAGGCTGTCTGGAAGAGGCATTTCAATACAAAGCATGAATCCAGCTTTCCTTGGGGATTTTTAGGAAGTTTGTTTCATGTAGATGGTGTTTTTGCTCATGTTTCTTATTTTTTTCTGACTTCTTTTTCAGATTCATTATTTCAACTCAACGTCACATTCTCAATTCTTTACTGTATTTCTTGATTCTGTAATTCAGTCCTTTAGGGAGATGAAATCCGTATCCCAAGCAGGTTTTTGAAGCTCAGAGAGATGACTAGTTAGTGTACACACTCTGCCTCTGACACAAAGAATCACTGTCTGATGAAACAGAAAAATCTTAAGAATGTAAATGAAACAAAGTAGGTTTTTGTGCAAATCTAACTGATGCATGCTCTCTTTGATATAACTTTCTTTTACATCAAAATAGAGTTTGTTGAGTCAGTTAGTTATATTTTGATTGTTTTATTTCTCCCTGCTTGGGCCTAAGCTCTTTTTAAAGATGTTCATAGTAAAAACTGTTTTCAAAACTATCCAAAAAGGTGTCAGTATTAACATATTCTTTTCACTTGATGAAAACTTGAGAGAGCTGAAAGCCCTTCATTTTACTTCTACTTCCTACAATCTGTTATTTCTTGAAAAAGTTGTCTTTTCCCACTATAGCCCATTTGGTAAAGAATCTTCCTGCAATGTGGGAGACCTCGGCTTGATCCCTGGGTTGGGAAGATCCCCTGGAGGAGGGCATAGCAACCCACTCCAGTATTCTTGCCTGGAGAATCCCCACTGACAGAGGAGCCTGGCAGGCTGCAGTCCCTGGGGTCACAAAGAGTCGGACAGGACTGAGTGACTAAGCACACACACCCTAAAGCTAAGACCTGAAGTTTAATAAGCCTTAGCAATGGCCTAAGACGAGTAAGTAGTTTACTCTTATGCAAGATCTAAATTTCTGGAAAGGCAAAACATGGCATGTAAACTGTGTTAAAGTAAGATTCACTGGATAGAAGGAGTTCAGCGGTGGAGTCTCAATCCCACATCTGAACTATAAGACATTATAAAAAGTCATTTGGGGGCCAGTGGTTTGTCCTGAGGCCTCATTTCTCTGACTGAAGTAAGAAGAGTTGCTGATTTTTCAGTTTGTTTAGTTTTTGACTTGTTAGCACAGAGTGTGACTCCTAAGCTCTTTATTTGCTGAGCTTCAGTCCTTCTTTTTAGACGTTCTCTACTCATTACTTGAATTAGCCTCGTATCCACTGACAAGCTGCTTGGGCTGCGGCATGCGTGTGCGCAAGCGCGCTCAGTCGCTGCAGACGTGTCTGACTCTGTGCGACCCCATGGGCTGTAGCCCCCCAGGCTCCTCTGTCCATGGGATTCTCCAGGCAAGAATAGTGGAGTCGTTTGCCATTTCCTCCTTCAGGGGATCTTCCCAGCCCAGGGATCAAACCCACGTCTCCCGTGTCTCCTGCACTGGCAGGTGGATCCCGCATCACACCATTATGCACGTCTTCATCCAAACCCAGTCTCTGTCCCAGACCTTGGAACACTGCAGTGATTCAGCCTCCTCAGAATATTTGCAATTATTAGTAGAAACATACTAACTGTTGAATTGAATTTCTCTCCATCTTCATTGTATTCACAATAAAGTACTTATTCTTTAGAGGAAAGGCTTAAAGCCTTATTATTCTTCCACATGGTTTTATTTTTTTAGATGCATTTGGTAAAAACACATGAACAAAAGAACTGATTCTAATCAGAGGATAGAAAAAAGAGAGCAATCTCAGCTGAAAGATAAAATCTGAACAATTTTACATAATGACAAAAATAATTAGTTCTATTTAAGTAATGAAAAGAAAAAAAGCATTTTTGGGAGCAGTCACAGTAAAAACATGAGTTTAACCAATAAAATAAATGTTTCAGTATGTTCTTAGCAAGGCACATTGTTTTATACAAATAATCATTTATCACAAAGTTTTAAAGAAGAAAACAAAGAATATGTCCACTTATGAATCCTTTCTTATCCAAAGGGTACCTAATATGACTTCTTTAGGCTTCTTTGTCCTTAATTATGTAAAGAGGAGTTGGGAAAGTTGAGACTAAAATGCCTTTCTCTGCTAAAATATTTAAACTCAGTATGTTGTCAGATGGCTAATAGTATCATTATATTGATAGTTTATTCCATTGAGTTAGCCATTTGTCCTAGAAAGTAGCATTCAATGAAGAGGTAATTTTTGTCAGGTGGCTTTTGGTAAAATTATGAAGTGGGCCAGCAAACTGTTTTGGCTTCTTATAAACCTGAAGATTGATGAAATGATAATAGTCATATAGATGCTTCTACCATAGATGAATTTAATTTATTCAGCCAACACTTCTTGAGTACCTACATGGTGCTAAGTGCTGTGACATGTGCAGGAGATAACATGGTGAACAAACCAGATTTTTTTTTTTTTTTCTATCAGAAAATACATACTTAAAGCTTCAGACAAGTCACTCCAAACCAGATATTATTTCTCACCTGCACACTGATGGTAAAACGGGAAATTAGTTTAAATGCTTTAGAAAACTGTCTGCTACGTCTAATGAAACTGAATATCTGTATACCCTATGACCCCCAAATCATGCTACTACATATACACCATAGAGATAAGTATGCACGTTTACCAAGGATTTATACTTTTTGTGAATTTATATTTAAAACAGCATTATTTGGAATAGTTCCAACTAGAAATTGAAAATTCAAATCAGGAATAGAATGGATAAACAAGTAAGCCCAGAGAGCAATAAGGGTGATCTACAGTTACACACAACAATACGAGTTTCATAAACATTGTGTTGGCTAAAAGAAATCAGGCACATACTTGTTACATACTATATAATTCTATTTATATAAAGTTCAAGAAAAGCAAAAGAAATCACAGTTTTTGGAGTCAGGAAACGTTTACTTTTAGCATATAACAACCTAGAACATAGTATCAGAGTCTTCCGGGTTGTTGCTGCTCCTCTGCTTCTTAATCTGAAAACTTGCTATACAGTTGTGTTCAGTTTGTGAACATTCATTGACCTCTACACTAAGGATATGTGTACTTTCCTGCACAGATATTATAATTTAATAAAAAGTTATCTCCCTCCCAGGAAAAATGACCATGGGTAGTTTACAGTTTAGACTGGGAGACAAATAAGCAAACCAGAAAATAGATGAATGGCACAAGGTACAACAAAAGAAATTAAGAGTACAGCAAAGATTAGCCAAGGATCTCCAACGAAGGAGGCACCCTGAAAGAAAGGATCCCTTGTGTGATAAACATAGTCACCATATGCAGAAGAGATGGCTGTTCAGAAATGCCATTTGCTTCCCAGTGTTCTGGGTACTTCTTGAAAAGGAGGTACTCCTCTCTAGTGGAGGGTGTTGTAGACTGATCAGTTGATCATTGTGACTTTTTGGTGATGCACAATTATGCATTGTTCCTTGAATAGTCTTGCTTTAACAACTACAATTATTCTACCCAACATACCTACCATTGCTCTCCCTTATTCCACTGGCATCTGTTCTCTTTTATAATTCCCCCACCCCCAAGGAGATACTGTCTGCATTTGAGGAATTATTATGGGATTGGTGACATTAAGAACATCTGGGAAATGGGTACTCTGGCTGCATTGTGGACAGACATAATTTAGACCTATTAATTAATTTTTATTAGCTGAGATCCAGATAGTGCATGAATCCTTTTTTTTTTTTTCAATCTTTTTTTTTCCGCCTTGGTTATATTCTTAAGGCATCTCAGAAATTTTTTACATATAATTAATAATGAGAGTTACACCTGTCACCTAAACTGCCCTACTGTATTATAGTAAATCACTATTTATAGATCAAACTCTAAATTAAATTCTACTTGAGTCCAACTTAGCCACTATTCAAAGGAATCTGAATTAGGCCAATCTGTCTGTGAAATATTCTTGGTATTCTAGGATATGAACACAAGTCAATAAATACACTTTTGATCATCAATTTTTCCTGTAATAATTTGTGAGCAAAACAATCCATTTTTATAATTCTAGCAATTTGAAAAGCAGAAAATGTGTTTAAAATATGTAATGTGTTACATATGCTGTTAATGTGTAACAGCATAGACTAAACAACCTCTAAGAAACGTAGTCCTCATTGATTAGAAAAAAATTCACCACTACTTACTCTCTATTACCAATTTCTTGGCCTAGTTACCAGATCCCTACATGTTGTTAGCTGTCAGGTTACATCATCTGCTGGAGAATCAACTCATCTTGACAGACTGAATTCTCCATCCGGTAAGGAGACAGCAATTTGAATTCTCCTTTGTAAAAAGCTATTTTAAGTTGAAAGTGAAAGTCGCTCAGTCATGTCTGACTTTTTGGGAGCCCATGTACTATCTAGTCCATGGAATTCTCCAGGCCAGAATACTGGAGTGGGTAGCTTTTCCCTTCTCCAGGGGATCTTCCCAATCCAGGGATCGAACGCAGGTCTCCTGCATTGCAGGCAGATTCTTCCTGCAGGAGAACCCAGGTCTCCCATATTGCAGGCAGATTCTTTACCAGCTGAGCCACTAGGAAAGCCCAAGAATACTGGAGTGGGTAGCCTGTCCCTTCTCCAGCAGATCTTCCCAACCCAGGAATTAAACCAGGGTCTCCTGCATTGCAGGCGGAGTCTTTACCAATTGAGCTAACTCTTGACTATAAAGGAGATCAGCCCTAGGTGTTCTTTGGAAGGAATGATGCTAAAGCTGAAACTCCAGTACTTTGGCCACCTCATGCGAAGAGTTGACTCATTGGAAAAGACTCTGATGCTGGGAGGGATTAGGGGCAGGAGGAAAAGGGGACAACAGAGGAGGAGATGGCTGGATGGCATTACCGACTCCATGGACGTGAGTTTGAGTGAACTCCGGGAGATGGTGATGGACAGGGAGGCCTGGCTTGCTGTGATTCATGGGGTCGCGAAGAGTCAGACACGACTGAGTGACTGAATTGAACTGAACTGAACTGATTCAGAGTTTAATTGTTCACTTCTCTTTATTCAGGACTTTGCCCTTCATCCCCTACTCCTTGCCTTTTGGTCAATTAATTTCTCATCAGTTGACCCACCAGAAGGTGGGCAAGGTGAGAGAAGAAGGAACTTATATGGTTTGTTGAGCAGGTCGATACAAAACTCTGGGCCCTCAGTTTTCTTACTCTATAAATCTTGCAGAGATAATATTCAACTGTTTTAGAAAAGTGCTATACTGGGGACTTCCTTAGTTGCACAGTGGTTCAGGTTGCACAATCCTAATGCAGGGGGCCTGCATTCAGTCCCTGGATGCCTGGCCAGGGGACTAGATCCCACATGCTGCAACTAAAAAACAAACAAAAATATCCTTCATGACACAAGGAAGATCTCGTGTGTGGCAACTAATACCTGGTGCAGCCACATAAGTAAGTAAATCAATAAATCTTAAAAAAATAAGAAAAGTGCTATACTATATTGGAGAGTGCGAAAAATTACACCTACGTTTCGAGTCTTGGGAAAGCACACTTAATCAGGTTTGAAAATGCGATTTTTTAAAATACTCAAATACGTGATGCAACTTCTGAAAAAAAATAATGATTTTTTGAATGGTTCAATTTAAATTTTCATTCTGTAACCTCTTTAGTTTGTGTAGAAAATTATTTCTTGAGTTATATATTTAGAAAAAAGGTGTAATTAGCTCAAAGAAAGACATATGCTTAAGAATGGATGTTCAAACATAGTGGTTATTTTTTTATTTTTCTTGAATGTGGAATTACAATCTTCAGAAAAAATAGGAATTTTAATAAAAAAGATGTCCATTATTCATATGTATTGAAAACAAATGCATATACATAAACACAGGGGTGAAATTGCAAGAATTCAGCATAAGCTCTAGTTTTTAAAATCTTCTATAAAGACGGAAATTGGGGGAAATTTTTACTGAATTAAACCAAATCAATGTTTGGGTAAATACTTCAAAATTTTAATTGAGCATACATATTCTTCATTCCATGAATTCTTGATTCATTCTTCCTCCAGGTATTTCTTAAACATCCAGGATATACCAGGCACTGTTCTGGCTGTAGAGACAAAGTCCCTATTCACACAGCTTTTACTACAGGACAAAATGACTAAGGAGCACCATTATGGAACGAACTGAAAGGATCATCAGTGAAGAATAGAGGACAAAAATTGCCTTGCTGATTAACTGCCAAACTTCCAGCATTTCTGTGGGTGGCAGGTTGATTGCCTAGACAGGTATAAATCAAGCGTTCTCTTCAGTTACATGCTTTGTCTTCTTACCGATAAAAAGTGCTTGGGGGGACACAAGTTGGTACTGGTCGGAACCCCTCAAACACCACCAGTGTTTTTCTCAAAAGCATGGGCAGGTTTGAAAACAGAAGGTCACCATTCCTTAACATGGCTTTAAATAAAATAAAATAAAGAATTTATTATGGATAAAGCATGTGTTAAGCACAGAAAGGAATGTAACAAGAGCATAAGGCAGGGAGGAACTTTTCCTTCTAGTCAAGTGCAATTTAGCAGGAGATGATAGAGCCACAAGAAATCATCACCAGTGTTAGCAGAGAAATTTCTTACGAGTTCATGATAAACTTTCACATATATAGTTCACATAAATTTTATCCCAAAAAGCAACTCTGTGAGGTAGGATGGGAAAATGATATTATTATGTTTAGTTTATAGAGGAAAAAAACTGAACTCAGCAAAAATGAATGATTTGTTTAAAATAAAAATCACAGTCAATAGATAGAGCAAAACTTAATTTGATTTTTCTCATTTATGATCATTTATGTTTTCCACCACATTTTGCTTTTTCACATAAGAATGTTAATCATATATGTAGATCCTCATTCATTCATTTATTTATTTATTAAACATATTCTATTTTCCAGCTACTGTGAAAAATCCTGGAAATACAAAAATGAACTATTGTCTGCTCTCATGGTGTTCCCACACATTTGAATAACACTCTATCTCTTACAAAACAGTTCTCAGAAAAATGATACAATCATCACTACAGCTACTGCAACATATCATTATTAGTTCTATTTTGCACACAAAGGAATTTAATAACTCAGCTAAGATCATAAAGATAGTAGAGGCCTGAGAAGACTTAGTCATTACTTAAGTGTTAAAAAATAAGTGCAGAACAATAGAACATTAGGTCTAAACTTTGTTAGATATGAATCTCTATCATTAAACAAATTCTGAGCATCCACTTACCCTAAGCCTCTTATCCTCATCCATCAGAGGGCAGACAGAATGAAAACCACAGTCAGAGAAAACTAATCAAACTAATCACTTGGACCACAGCCTTGTCTAACTCAATGAAACTATGAGTCACGCCGTAGAGCCAAAGGGCCATCCAAGATGGACGGGTCATGATGGAGAGTTCTGACAAAATGTCAGAACTGGAGAAGGGAATGACAAACCACTTAAGTATTCTGGCCTTCAGAACCCCAGGAACAGTAGGAAAAGGCAAAAATGTAGGATACTGAAAGATGAACTCCCCAGGTCAGTAGGTGCCCAATATGCTACTGGGGAAGAGTGGAGAAATAACTCCAGAAATAATGAAGAGACAGAACCAAAGCAAAAACAACGTCCAGTTGCGGATGTGAATGGTAATGGAAGTAAAGTCTGATGCTGTAAAGAGCAATATGGCATAGGAACCTGGAATGTTAGGTCCATGAATCAAGGCAAACTGGAAGTGGTCAAACAAGAGATGGCAAAAGTAAACATCAACATTTTAGGAATCAGTGAACTAAAAAGGACTGGAATGGAAGAATTTAACTCGGATGATCATTATATCTACTCCCTGGGGTAGAATCCCTTAGGAGAAATGGAATATCCCTCACAGTCAACAAAAGAGTCCAAAATGCAGTTCTTGGATACAATCTCAAAAATGACAGAATGATCTCTGTTTGTTTCTAGGGCAAAACATTCAATATCATGGTAATCCTAGTCTATGCCCCAACCAGTAATGCTGAAGAAGCTGAAGTTGAACAGTAAGACCTACAAGACTTTCTAGAACTAACACCCAAAAAATGATGTCATTTTCATTATAGGGGACTAGAATACAAAAGTAGGAAATCAAGAGATACCTGCAGTAACAGGCAAATTTGGCCTTGGAGTATGGAATGAAGCAGGACAAAGGATAACAGAGTTTTGCCAAGACAACACACTGGTCATAGCAAACACCCTCTTCCAACAACACAAGAGAAGACATGACACATAGACATCATCACCAGATGGTCAACACTGAAATCAGATTGATTGTATTTTTGCAGCCAAAGATGGAGAAACTCTATACAGTCAGCAAAAGCAAGACCAGGAGCTGGCTGTGGCTCAGATCATGAATTCCTTATTGCCAAATTTAGACTTAAATTGAAGAAAGTAGGGAAACTACCAGACCATTTGGATATGACCTAAATCAAATCCCTTACGATTATACAGTGAAAGTGACAAATAGATTCAAGAGATTAGATCTGATAGAGTGCCTGAAGAACTATGGACAGAGGTTCACGACACTGTACAGGAGGAAGTGACAAGACCATCCCCAGTAAAAAGAAGTGCAAAAAGACAAAACGGTTGTCTGAGGAGGCCTTACAAATAGCTGAGAAAAGAAGAGAAGAGAAAGGCAAAGGAGAGGAGGAAAGATATACCCATTTAAATGCAGAGTTCCAAAGAATAGCAAGGAGAGATAAGAAAGCCTTCCTTAGTGATCAATGCAAAGAAATAGAGGAAAACAATGGAATGGGAAAGACTAGAGATCTCTTCAAGAAAACTAGAGATACCAAGGGAATATTTCATGCAAAGATGGGCTCGATAAAGGACAGAAATGGTATGGACCTAATAGAAACAGAAGATACTAAGAAGAGTTGGTAAGAATACACAGAACTATACAAAAATATCTTCATGACCCAGATAACCATGATGGTGTTATCACTCAACTAGAGCCAGACATCCTGGAGCGAAGTCAAGTGGACCTTAGGAAGCATCACTACAAGCAAAGTTAGTGTAGGTGATGAAATTCCAGGTGAGCTATTTCAAATCCTAAAAGATGATGCTGTGAAAGTGCTGCACTCAATATGCCAGAAAATTTGGAAAATTCAGCTGTGGCCACAGGACTGAAAAAGGTTAGTTCTCATTCCAATCCCAAAGAAAGGCAATGCCAAAGAATGTTCAAACTACTGCACAATTGCACTCATCTCACACGCTAGTAAAGTAATGCTCTAAAGTCTCCAAGCCAGGCTTCAGTAGTATGTGAATCATGAACTTCCAGATGGTCAAGCTGGATTTAGAAAGGGCAGAGGAACCAACATCTGTTGGATCATCAAAAAAGAAGAGTGTTCCAGAAAAACATCTACTTTGCTTTATTCACTATGTCAAACCCTTTGACTGTGTGGATCACAACAGACTGTGGAAAATTCTGAAAGAGACAGGAATACCAGAGCACCTGACCTGCCTCCTGAGAAATCTGTATGCAGGTCAAGAAGGAACAGTTAGAACTGGACATGGAACTACAGACTGGTTCCAAATCGGGAAAGGAGTATATCAAGGCTATATATTGTCACCCTGCTTATTTAACTTATGTGCAGAGTATATCATGCAAAATGCCAAGCTGGATGAAGCACCAGCTAGAATCAAGATTGCTGGGAGAAATATCAATAACTTCAGATATGCAGATGATACCACCTATATGGCAGAAATCAAAGAAAAACTGAAGAACCTCTTGATGAAAATGAAAGAGTGGAGTGAAAAATTTGGCTTAAAACTCACCATTCAGGAAAACTAAGATCATGGCATTTGGTCTCATCACTTCATAGTAAGTAGATGGGGAAACAATGGAAAACATGACAGACTTAATTTTCTTGGGCTTCAAAATCCCTGCAGATGGTGACTGAAATGGAAAGATGCTTGCTCCTTGGAAGAAAAGCTATGACCAACCTAGACAGCATATTAAAAAGCAGAGACATTACTTTGCCAACAAAAGTCCATCTAGTGGAAGCTATGGTTTTTCCAGTAGTCATGTATGGATGTGAGAGTTGAACAATAAAGAAAGCTGAGTGCTGAAGAATTGATGCTTTTGAATTGTGTTGGAGAAGACTCCCGAGAGTCTCTTGGACTGCAAGGAGATCAAATCAGTCAATCCTAAAGGAAATCAACCCTGGACATTTATCAGAAGGACTGATGCTGAAGCTGAAACTTTAATACTTTGGCCACCTGATGCAAAGAACTGACTCATTGGAAAAGACCCTGATGCTGGGAAAGATTGAAGGCAGGAGGAGAAGGGGATGACAGAGGATGAGATGGTTGGATGGCATCACCGACTCAACGGACATGAGTTTGAGTAAGCTCTGAGAGTTGGTGATGGACAGGGAGGCCTGGTGTGCTGCAGCCCATGGGATCGCAAAGAGTCGGAGACGACTGAGTGACTGAACCATACAAAACTGAGCATCCACTAGCAATATATATTTTAAAAATTTAAATATTATACACAGTTATCAATGTCAATATATTAGAAGATTCATAAAAATTACATTTTAAGAAGAGAATAAAAAATAAAACAACACAAATAGAAGCTTTAATATTTACTTTCTGTATCCTAATGGATTATCTTGTATGCTCTTGAGGGTACACCTACTTTTTTTTTTCTAGATTATTGTTATTGTAGACAATGAATTCTAAACATATATGTGTGTGTTAGGAGAAATACTTAGATTTCACTTCATTCATGTAGCAATCACACAAAACTCAATTAAAAGCCAAGTCTTTGAAACTTAGCAACATTTTATCTCAATTCCCAACTAGTTATTAATATAATTTGGGCTGTCACAATAACTACAACATATCACTTTATGAAAGCATTTAATTTCCATCCATGAAGAGGTCACTTTCCTTCCTACAATAAACTCTTTAGTTGAGCTTCAGTTTAATTTTTAAATAATTTATATAAACTCTTTTACAAAAAAATTGCCACTTCAAATTTATGGTAATATTGAAATTATTCAATTTTTTAAGATGTTCACTCAATTAATAGTACTTACCAGGAAAAATAATAAGCAAATATTAATTCATCCTTTCTTTCAAAGATCTGAAACATGTAATTTAGGCACATACATCATGTTTTTAAAACTCCTAAACCTAACACACACAAAAATTCCCACATTCTTTGGAAAATTAGTTAATAACCAGCAATGGAATATGGAAAATTCTGAAAGAGATGGGAATACCAGACCACCTGACCTGCCTCTTGAGAAACCTATATGCAGATCAGGAAGCAACAGTTAGAACTGGACATGGAACAACAGACTGGTTCCAAACTGGAAAAGGAGTACGTCAAGGCTGTATATTGTCACCCTGCTTATTTAACTTATATGCAGAGTACATCATGAGAAACTCTGGGCTGTAAGAAGCACAAGCTGAAATCAAGATTGTCGGGAGAAATCTCAATAACCTCAGACATGCAGATGACACCACCCTTATGGCAGAAAGTGAAGAGGAACTAAAAAGGCTCTTGATGAAAGTGAAAGAGCAGAGTGAAAAAGTTGGCTTAAAAGTCAACATTCAGAAAACTAAGATCATGGCATCTGGTCCCATCACTGGGGAAACAGTGGAAACAGTAACAGAGTTTATTTTTGGGGGCTCCAAAATCACTGCAGATGGTGATTGCAGCCATGAAATTAAAAGACACTTACTCCTTGGAAGGAAAGTTATGACCAACCTAGATAGCATATTCAAAAGCAGAGACATTACTTTGCCAACAAAGGTCCATCTAGTCAAGGCTATGGTTTTTCCAGTGGTCACGTATGGATGTGAGAGTTGGACTGTGAAGAAAGCTGAGCATCAAAGAATTGACGCTTTTGAACTGTGGTGTTGGAGAAGACTCTTGAGAGTCCCTTGAACTGCAAGGAGATCCAACCAATTCATTCTAAAAGAGATCAGCCCTGGGTGTTCTTTGGAAGGAATGATGCTGAAGCTGAAACTCCAGTACTTTGGCCACCTCATGTGAAGAGTTGACTCATTGGAAAAGACTCTGATGCTGGGAGGGATTGGGGGCAGGAGGAGAAGGGGACAACAGAGGATGAGATGGCTGGATGGCATCACTGACTCGATGGACGTGAGTCTGAGTGAACTCTGGGAGTTGGTGATGGACAGGGAGGCCTGGCGTGCTGCAATTCATGGGGTCGCAAAGACTCAGACATGACTGAGCGACTGAACTGAACTGAACTGAACTGAATGAAATAATAATTGAAAGTTTTTGTCTTGACTATTGCAGTACCAAACTTCAGGAAGCAAGTTTACAATATACTTTCTGGGAATGGTTTCTCCTGAAATTTTGCAAGTTTGTGGCCTTGGTCCTTGACTGTTAAGCTAGGACAAGTTATTGGGGAAATGAAAATATGGTTTTTCTAAGGGGTAATAACCTCTCTCTGTTGTACTAGGGATCTTTGAAAAACCAACTGAACATATTTGATGCTTTAAAAAACTTTCCGAAGTTTAAGAACAAAGACCATCAAAAATTGAGTTACTATGCCATTTGGGGGGAATATTTCATCATCAATAGGGGGCTCAGTTTCAATTTATTTATTTATATTACCCTTCTATTCGAGAAGAATTGTGGTGGTCAGAACAGTTTTGAAATGGAATATTTGTGGTCAGAAAATTTTTGAAATGAGAAGTTCAAAATAATAGAAGATTTTGAAGTCAGTTAATAAAATGAGGAAGTAACAATATTTAGAAAAAATTTAATTTGTATTATAGGATGGTGACATAAGAGCCATCATTCACGATAAGAAGAAATTTTAATTTCAATGGCATGTTATAATCTGCAGTGCCTTCTTCCCTTAGTTCATCTCAATTTCATCCAGGGAAGTTTGCTGTAGGAGATATTGCTCACTGTTCACTGAAAAGTAGTTTACTGTTATATTTTGTCAAGATAGGCATTAAAGAGCTAAACCTCACATGGAAGAGTACTGATGACAAATTGGAAACACTGTCCTCTCCATTGGAGGTCAGTATTGTTTAGGCAGACCTGGCATAACAGCCGATTGGTTCCTTTGGCAAGTGAGAAATTTCATGTTCCACATCAGTAAAATGGAAGGAATTATGACCTTTGTCTCACAAAAGCAGTTGTGAGACCCAAAAGAATTATTGATATATGCATACCATACTGTGTCTGAGATGCAATGCATACAATTAGCAGTAATTCTTCAACAAACCTATATCACCATGGGGTGAAAGCGGCCATACTCCTTGATTAACATTCAGTCCCATTAGGCAGTAACTCCTCTTTTCACCCTGGTCAGTTAAGAGTTGTTAAACTAGGCCAGGGGTTTCTCTGGTGTCTCAGATGGTAAAGAATCTGCCTACAATACAGGAGACTCGGGTTCGATTCCTGGGTTGGGAAGATCTCCTGGAAAAGGGAATGGCTACTCACTCAAGTATTCCTGCCTGGAGAATTCCATGGACAGAAGAGCCTGGAGGGCTACAGTCCAAGGGATCGCAAAGAGTCAGACATGACTGAGCAACTAACACACATAAACCCCCCCCACCCCGCTACACCCAGCCAGGTTTCGTGTGTGATCTAGCAATGTAGAAGCTCAAGAAAATAAACACTTCCAAGCTCTCATCTGATTCTGATACAGCACTTACATCTGATGCAGTTTGTACCCACACATGTGTAGCTTGGCTGAGAACTGCTGCTGCTGCTGCTGCTAAGTCGCTTCAGTCGTGTCCGACTCTGTGCAACCCCGTAGATGGCAGCCCATGAGGCTCCCCCGTCCCTGGGATTCTCCAGGCAAGAACACTGGAGTGGGTTGCCATTTCCTTCTCCAATGCATGAAAGTGAAAAGTGTAAGTCGCTCAGTCGTGTCCGACTCTTAGCGACCCCATGGACTGCGGCCCACCAGGCTCCTCCGTCCATGGGATTTTCCAGGCAAGAGTGCTGGAGTGGGGTGCCATTGCCTTCTCCGGCTGAGAACTACTTTATGCCAAAGAGAGGTGGGATTCCAAGCAGGAGTCAATCATAAGCCCTGGGTCAAATGGAGTAGAGGTCAGGAGGAAGATTTCCAGGAGGTGGGTGTACCCTGTGAATGGTAAGGCAGCTTCTCTAGGCAATAAGACGAATTCCAGATGCAACGCTCTGACAGGTTGGAGCTGCCTGTTCTGGTCAGGGCTGAAAGGGTTAAATCCACAGGTGAAAGCCACTGATGAACTTCTGGTCAGCAGCGCTATAGTGAGATGGCCAATTCAGGAGATGATAGGAAGAAAGGAAAAAGGACCAGAACACAGGAGGCCAGGAGAGCCAAAGAGAAACAATGAAACTTCAAGTTTTGCTCAGGACCAGTATTAGTTAATTTTGTGCATAATATGTTATTGTACTATAGCAGCTAATAATCATAGATTTTTTTTTAATGAAGTTAAAAGAAAATAATTGCTAAGGAAAGATTTGACAACAGGGAAAGTTTTTGGTTTTTCTTTTTAATCTTTTGTCAAAGTCTTGAGGTCCTTTAGGAATAACAATAGGAGAAGAAGAAAGAGGATAGTCAGAGCAACTTTAAATCAAAGGAACTTTTTCTTTTGGGAAGAGTTTTAAGCATCCAAATTTTTCTGAAGACTAAGTGTAAATCTGTCTTCACGCATTTAGTTATATTCATTGGCACACTGAACATTCTTTCACTTATTCATTCCTTTACTTATGTCTTACGTCATTAGTGATTAGCCACGGTCACAAGTGGAAGTATTTAATTTCTATTTAACATTTCTAATCATGCACAGCATAAACACAGTGAGCTCGTTTCTTCCTTCTCGCGATATACCACAGTTTATTTCTCTATGGTCCTTCCACCACCACTAAGTGCTTCCTGTCCAAACCACCTTAGCTTATTGTTCTCCTAGCTACACCTTACAGCATCTCCCCAAACTACTCTGTTTCTTTTCATTTTTTGGCTAGTCCAGTAAACGTCCCATGCTAAAAAGCAGTGAAGCACTCTTTCCCTAAACAAAATTAAAAGATAGCTTGTATCTTCATACTCTTTGGATATCACCGAAGAGACTGTATCCTTCACGTCTCAGTCTTCTCTCTCCCTTTATTTTGACTCTTTGCCTCTCTGTACGCTATCCCATCATAGTCCCTTTTGATCTACGTAAGATCCAGGCTTGGTACCCTCTTGGTAAGGCATTATAAGGCAATCATGTCCCACATTCAGACTCTAATGCACAGCTCATAATCTATATTTACTCTATGCTCTGCAGGGAGGGTGGTGATGATTGTGGTAATAATGGCACATTCAAATATCTACATTCTTCTTTTCTTATTCATCAGTAAAAAGATATAACTTTGAATTTTCAGGGAGCATTTTCTTCTTCAAGACTAGGGTTTTTTTCTTTTTTAACTCTTGTTTTAGTAATGAGTTGCAGTTAATATATAGGAATAGCTGCTGCCAAGGTCTCTCCCTGCGGAACTGACAAATCTTCCTTGACTAACAGCTGCTCTTCATTAATGATTCTGAATGTTCTTCTCTTGCAGAGACTGAAAATTGGCTACTACCAATTTTAGGCTAGTCATTTGTTTCCTAAATAAACCCATCAAAGATATCACCTCTCCCACATTTCTTAGGCATAGAGGTCATTCCCCTCTTTTAGTTTCTGCAGGTATGTGTCATCCCTCAACTGAATCGCACCCTTGAGTTCCAAGCTCAGGGCAGACGATTTCAATTTTGCTTAAGTGGTGGTCAAAGATATGTCCTTTGGTGGCTTTCAGAGGTGACGTGTTTTTTTAATGACATGTCTGTAGAAATAGCACAGATTCTCCAGGTCTCTAGCATTTTTTTTTTTAAAATCCTGGCACTTAAACATTTCCCCCTCATGTTTCCCTCCTTATAAATTAATGAGAAAATAAAACAGACATTTTAATGGATTTCTTATGCAATTTTTATGTGGCACGTTTAATATATCATGTGCATTTTGCTTTAGGTCTTGAAATTAAAATACACTGGATATAAAGTGAATTGGGGTGTAATTCTTTTTAAATTCAGGGTTTATATGAGTCGGGTCCAACCTACATTAGGAGCACCTAAGGAAGCCTATTAAAAATGCAGATTTGTGGGTCTACTCCAGACCCACTGAAGCAAACGTTCTGTCGGAAGGTGTTAGGGGACCGCTGTGGTGGGGACCGTTGCTCAAAACCAACTGCCTTGGCCAGGCATGATGATAACCACTTGTCTGAGTTGTCTTACAGAAGGAGGTCCCAATGAGGAACATAGTACTGCTGCCAAAAACTAACTGGGAAAATTTGGGAGGGGACAAAAGAGGAAGGAGATGATCAACTTCCCAGAATCCTTCGTGGTGGACTCCATCTTGGGAGATGCTGAGAGGAAGAACCCTGAATGAGACTGTGGGTCAAGTAAGACGACTGGCCAGAGACAACCCGGAAACTAACCCCATTACCAGAAGACCTGAGTCTGTGAGCTATTTTGGCAGAGCAGCTCTCCTGGCTTTTCTTACCCTGCTACTCTCTGCCTGGATACCCCTTCACAATAAAGTCTCTTGCTTTGTCTTCATGTATCTCCTCAGACAATTCATTTCTGAGTATTGGATAAGAGCTCACTCTTGGGTCCTGCAAGGGGTCCCCTTCCTGCAACAAATGTGCCAGTAATATATTTTCTAAGATTAATATATAATATGTAAATGATTATATTATATAAACAATACAAGAAATACTATATATGTTAGCAATGGTCCCCAAATGATTTTTACAAAAAATTAAACTTCAGTAGCATGAATGATGTCAAATTTATCATTCAGTCCTAAGGGTAAATATTCACCACTCTTTCACTTTTTAGCTATTCAGGAAACAAGGTAGAGAGTTGAGACAGTTGATAAATAACTTTGTAAGAAGTATTGAGAAAGTCAAAGAAAATAATTTTTTGCCATGTGGTGTTTAGTTTGAATTATCCACAGAAAGACCTCAGTTTAGAGCATTACCTTTCTTATGTATAAAAATGAGTTAAAGATCAGAGGTTGATGGACTGTCTCATTTACATAAGGTACACAATAGAAAAACAGGAAATAGAATTCATGGGGCTGACCGAAATGCTAGGGCTGAACTGTTATTTATTTTGTTTGGCTCTGTTTTCAGCAGAGTTAAAGGATAAGCCATGTTCATTAGCACTTATGAGCGACACCCGAAATAACCTCTAGAAATGCTATTAAAACAATGTGGTTGGGGAGGTGGGGAGTGACTGGCAGTGCTAATTATGCTTCAATTAACACTAGAAAAATGAACCCAATTTGATCTAAAATTCTGCAAGAATAATAACAATAAATTTCCCCAGATAAATATTCTATGGTATATTGGCAAATAGAAACAAACCAGAAAAGAGAATTTTAGGCCTTTCAAATATAAAGAGAAAAGCCACTTCCACTTAATGGGTAATTTTATATGCATTCAAAGAAAAAGACAAGTCAAAGTGAGGTCATAAAGTTGTGGTATGTATTTATCATAAAGCTTTTCTGGTTCAGCTGGTAAAGAATCCTCCTGCAATGTGGGAGACCTGGGTTTGAACCTTGGGTTGGGAAAATCCCCTGGAGAAGAGAAAGGCTACCCACTCCAGTATTCTGGCCTGGATGAACTATACAGTCCATGGGGTTGCGAAGTGTTATTCACAAGATCATTACAGGATTTATTTAAAAAGTCAGGAACTTCCCCGGTGGTTCAACGGTAAAGAATCTGCCTACCAGGGCAGGCAACATGGTTCGATCCCCGGTCTGGGAAGATTTCACATGTGGTGGAGCAACGAAGCCCATGCGCTACAGCTACTGAAGTCTGTGCGCAGGGAGCCTGTGCGTCACAATAAGAGACGCCGCCATAATGAGAAGCCTGTGCACCGCAGCCGGAGAGTAGCCCTCGCTCACCACAACTCGAGAAAGGTCCATGCAGCAGTGAGGACTCCTTGCAGCCAAAGATAAAAGAATAAATACTTTTTAAAAGGCAGAGTGCATGTAGGGCCTAGGTATGGGACATAAAGTAGAATAAACAGTTTTCCTTTTTCACGTCAATGTATTTCAAACTATGTATAACTTCATTTGGAGATGACAGTCAACACATATATGTGAAGCTCCCTGAGTATGGAGCCGTGTTAGTATCCAATTGTTGTAAGAGATCACCACAAATTTTGTGACTTAAAATAAATTTATCACCTTAGTGTTCTGAGTGCATGTTCCTACAGAATCTCTAGGAGAAAAATCTGGTTCCTTCCTTAACCCAGCTTCCAGAAGATTTCCAAATGCCTTAGCTCTTAGCCCTGTATCACTCCAACACGCTCTTTCATCTTCACACTTCCTTCTCTAGTGCTGACCTCCCACTTATAAGGGCCCTTGGGTTTACATTGAGCCCACCAGGATAATCCAGAACATTCTTTCCATGGCAAGAACTTGAGCTGAGTCACGGCTGCACCACCTTTTTATAATGTTAGGTGTCATGCACAGGTAGCAGGGGTTAGGACATGGACATCTTCGGGGGGCCACTATTACCACAGAAGCCCAGATCAAAAAACCATGCCAAGAACTGCTCCCTTCCGCTTACTCTACATTATAATAGCTGTGTGCCTGCTAAGTTCTTGGTCGTGTCTGACTCTTTGTGACCCCATGGACTATAGCTCGCTAGGTTCCTCTGTCCATGGGATTCTCCAGACAAGAATACTGGAGTGGGTTGCCATGCCCTCCTCCAGGGGATCTTCCCAACCCAGGGATCAAACCCATGTCTCTCACGTCTCCTGCATTGACAAGTGGGTTCTTTACCACTAGCGCCACCTGGGAAGTCCTATTATACAGTTGGGTTTTTTTTTTTTTTTTTCTAAATTCTTATAGTACTTATTACCAATGTATCACAGAGGATCTTACTTTCCAGGGTATGTACAGTTGTCCATCAGTATCCATGTAGCATTGGTTCCAGACCCCACAGATACCAAAATCTGCAGCTGCTCCAGTTCCTTATATTAAATGGTGGATACAATGCCTTCTCTGTACCCACAGGTTTGGAGTTTGATGAATTGGTTGAATCTGCAGATGCAGAACCCTCACATATGGAGGGACATTGTTAAATATCTACTACAGGGAAAATAGTCATAATGTGGCTGCTGTAACTTGTAGTGGAACTTCTTCCTTCATCAATTCTAAGTTGTTTGGCTGGCCTAATAATTAAATTAACCTAAGATGGATCAACAGGAGAAAACCAAGTTTAATTTTGTATGTATGGGAACCCCAAAGTAGTAAGAAGTAACTAAAGCAGCTTCTATACCTTTTAGACTGAGGAGCAATACATTTGTGAGGAATTGACAAAATAGAGGGGCTTGGGCTTGGAAGAGTTAATTAATGAAGAAGTAACAAGGTGTGTTTATAATGTTCTCTGCCCTGAATTCCCTACCTATGGTGATAAGAATGTCTCTCTGCTGGTACAAGGTATTTTCATATGAGGGATTTATTTCCTGCTTTCAGGAGAACAAATTCGGGTCAGAATGTCCTTCTTGCTCCTGATATTTCTTAAGTAACTTTAAAGTAGTCAATATGCCAAAGTGGCATATTTTGCTCCCCTTCAGTATAAAGCAACATGGAAACTATATCCCCTATGCAAAGAATGTATAATAAAGAACTAATTATGGAGAAGGAAATGGCAACCCACTCCAGTATTCTTGCCTGGAGAATCCCATGGACAGAGGAACCTGGTGGGCTACAGTCCACAGGGTCGCAAAGAGTGGGACACGATTGAGCGACTTCACTTTCATTTATGTTTTTATAGAAAGACATAGAATAAAAGCTTTGCTTCTCATATTGCTATATACAAATAAAGTCTGTCCTTTTTCTTTCAGTACAAATCTGTCTATTAAACATCATTGAGGTATAGTATGTAAGATCTATGAGGTCACAGTGATCAGAGCAAAGTTGCTTGAAGAAGAGAACTAAGTCAATAAAATAATATTCTGGTTAAATTTTCAAAGTTTAATTATATTAATGATTATATAGAAATTAATATAACAAGAATTTTATTACTATGATATTTTTGCTTAAGACTAAGAAAATGAAGAATAGCTTTAGCTCCACCATTAGATTAAAATTTAAAAGTGAAGTTTAAAGATCAATATTAATAGAAACAATTATTTGATTTGCTTTTTTGTCTCTGTAGATAGACTCTGACTTATTCATTTATCCACCCAATTAGTCAACATATATTAATTGAATGCATACTGTAGGCTAGATACAGGAGTGTAGTGCTACAAAGTCAAGTGTATTATGAAGCCTACTTTCTGGCTAAGAGTCAGTGACCTGACAAAATTTAAGTAGAACAGAGCTAAACATTAATTATAATAAAAGTAACCGACGTGAAACTGATAGTGCTTTTAACAATAAGATCAAATAAAAGACAATTAGAGTAGAAAAGGTAAATCTTAATTTTGTATGCTTTATTCTAAACTGGGAAAATAGCTAAAAATACTGAATTGGAATATTATAACCTGATAATATTTAAAAGATTCCTTTTTAATGGATCTTATATTAACTAATATAAGATTAGTTATAAACATAAATTAGCAAATATTTAATTATATATACTTCTACTATCATTCATTCAATTAGTAGCTTATTCAGTAAATATTTATTAAGCTTCACTTATATTCCAGGACAGTACCCAAACCAAAAAAGTAAGGACCCTGCTCTCAAGGAGTTTACATTTCAGAGACCTAATACAGTCTGCTTCGACACTCCAAATATTTCAGTACATTTTCAAGGTAAACACTGAAAAAGACAAAACTAAATAAGACAGAACTAAATAAGGGCATGATAGGCCTCGGCCCTGGAATTCTTCACCTCTGGCTGTACTTTTGGGCAAAGGCCATTAAGTGTGCAATCTTACACAAGTTATTTAAACAGTGAACTTTGCTGTTTCTGCCTGTGTATAAGTGGAATGGCAATAGATGGGTTCTCCTGGAGATTAAATGAGATACTGTGTGCCGACTACTCAGCAATTATTAGTATTACTGCTTTGGCTTCGTGGTTTCAAAAAAATAGTGCCTGCTCATCAGAATCACCTGGGGATCTTGAAAATCATTCCAAAGCTCAGGCCAATTAAATCCAGTCTCTGAGGGTGGGACATAACCAGTCAGCGTTTTTTGAGCTCCCCAGGTGTTTCCGATGTGCAGACAAATTTGGTAACCGCGGCAATTTGGCTCAAAGATATTTCATATTTGCCCGTCCACCTGTCTTTACCTGAGGAGCCAGGAAGCCTCACGAGCGGAATGAAAATAATCGAGATGGACATCTCTCTGGCCCATCCCGTGACTCCCATCCAAATCTCTTTAAATCTCTCCGAGGGGAGAGCGATGGGAGGGAGCCCTGACCTCTGCGGCCTGAGCACAGCTGTTAGGTTTAAGGAGACCCGTAGGCATTTAGGGAGAGCTGACACCTGCGGGGGCTGCCGGGCCTGCCCGAGAAGGCGAGAGCCGGGAGACTCAGCCCTCCCGGGGGCGCTGGGCTCGGGACTGAGGCCGAAGACGCGCCGCGAGGGAAGACTGGCAGCTAGATCCTCCCCTGGGAACGTGCGGAGGCCAGGCCCCCGCGGCTCGGGTGGGCGCCGTCCGCGTGCCCGCTCTGCCCCAGCCCCGCCTCTCCCGCACGACCCCGGCCGAGGCCCCGAGCGGACCCCGGGCGAGCGGGGCGCGCCGCGCCGCCCGCCGCCATGGAGTCAGGGCGGCCTGGCGGCTCCGGGCCCGCGGAGCCGGGGCCTCGCCTGCGCGGCTTGCGCGGCACGGACGCGGCGGCCTCGGCCTCCTCGCTGAGCCGCTTCGGGGCCGAAGCTGGGTGTCGCGCGCCGGCTGTGGCGGCCGTGTTGCCGGCGGGGGGTAGCGGGGAGAGGATGGGCGTCCCCACCCCGAAGCAGTTCTGCCCCATCCTGGAGAGGCCGCTCATCAGCTACACCCTGCAGGCCCTGGAGAGGTAAGGCGGCGCCGGGCTCGCCTCGCGGTTCCCGGCCCGCCGCTCCCCGCCTCCCGCCCAGGACGGCCCGCGCGCCGCACCTGCTCCTGGGGCTGCGCTGGCGCCCCCCCCTGGGAGAACTGCGGGGCCGGACTCCCCCGGCTGGGCCCTCCAGCCCGGGGGCCATTCCTGTTAGCCCTTCACGGAAGGGGAGGCTGGAGAGGCCCCACGGAGCCCCTTACTGCCCCAGCCGCCGGCCTGTGGAGTCGCCCTCGGGAGTGCTTGGGTTAGGGCCGGGGACGTTTAGTTCTAACTCTGGGCCCTGTGTGGGTGATGTGGATTTTGGGGTGTAGCTGGAGGGATTGGAAGTGGGGGAGAAGTACAAAGGTCCACATAAGTGTTGCTGTGGTGGTTAAATTTCCAGAAGCCAACGTGGAATGAGTTAGGTGTATATTTTAAAAAGTATCAATTTTAAAGAAAAAGAATTCTGGGAAGGCCTTGTTGAATTAAAAATAAGACTTTTTAAAAAAAAATTTTTTACTTAATTCGATCAATCTTTGCAACCCAATGGACTGTAGCCCACCAGGCTTCTCTGTCCATGGGATTCTCCAGGCAAGAATTACTGGAGTGGGTTTCGGTATCCTTCTCTAGAGGACCTTCCCCACCCAGCGACTGAACCTGGGGCTCCTGCATTGCGGGCAGGATTCTTTGCCAACTGTGGCGTCAGGGAAGCCCATTTCGGTCACAGCAGTAATAAAATCCTAATAGCAATAATAAGTAATCAAAACCTCCATTTTGAAACAGATCATTCTTGGTCCTATTACAGTGCGTGAGGAATTTATGGAATATGATTATGTTGGGGATGTCTCAGGAAATCCTTGGAAACCATATGGGTGCTTCCTAGCCGTTTGCCAAATGAAAGCCATTGTATTGGTTAAAGAATGGGGTTCCACGGACTGATAATAGTTTTCCTAGAGCCTGGTGCTAAAAGACCTAGGGCATTTCATCCCGAAGGGTAAATTATGGAAATTCTTGTCTTTTGGTCCTGAGGACCAATGTAAAGACCAACCGATGAGGACTTAGGAGGAGGCCACCCCTCCTCAAGTTTGGCCCTGAAATAGGATAGGGAAATGTTAAGAAGCATGACTAGTTTAGTTTTCAGTGGAACAATGCCATGTAAACGTTTATTTCTACTTGTCGACTTATCTACCCAAAGCAAGTGAAACTGTATGGCCCCAGAAGGGAAACATGAAAGCTGAAGCTGGTGGAGCAGAGAAGAGAACAATAAACTCTGGAAGAAAGGCAGTCTAGAACCCATACGTTTCAACAGGCCCAAGGAAGTGGAGGCACAGCTGTCAGGTAGAAGAGCTGTGAAGGAAACAAGCTGATGGAAGTCTCAGAACCTTGGAAAGGCCCAGGAATTAAAAGTACTGTTTAAGACAGGGCAGGCAGATAGCCACTGTGTCCAGTTGCAGAGACAGCTGGTTGAAACCTTCAGAAGAACAACTAGACTGCCAGATACTTGTCAGAACACGGGAGGCATCACCAGTGGCCAAGTGAAGTGCTCCACGGTCATAGAGAAATTAAGAGCAAGAGTCTCATTTTCCAACGAGATCCTTAGTGCCTAGGGCAGACTAAAGGAAGTACTTTACTTTTCAAACATGCTACATATTAAAGCACCTATCTTTGCAAAATTGAGAAGTTGGAGGAGACATTGAGAGGTTTGCCTTGTGAACCGTCTGGGACTTCATATTGTTTTTCTGCTTCAGTTGAATTCGGAAAAATAGATATTTTTTTTCTAGTCTAGCCACCTTTTACTTGTGTGCTGTTGAAATTTCTTTAATGATCAGATTAAATGAGATTTAAAAGAATCCCTGAACTCACACAGATCTTGGATATATTGATGAAAGGCTTTAACTGGTGAGATGGAGGCTCTACGTCTATCCAAACTAGTTTAGTGTGGGTGTATATTACAATTAGCCTTTATATGTGTAGCAGTATATATGTGTTTAGTGTACTGAGATTGTACAGCTTGTTCAGATCTCTGCATTACAGACATTATACTGAAAGGGTCAAATGTAAAATAATCTGTAGGTTGTACTAAGAACAAAGGTCTTTCAGAAGTTGATTAAAAACATTTTTAGAAGTTTTAAAGTTTCATTCTGGCCTTTTAGGGGGAAATAAAATATAAATTGAATCACAGATTATAACTTAAAGAGAGAACTTTGATTTTTTTTCCTTTTTGTTAATGAGGAACTGAGGTCAAGGGTATTAATCCTTTACATAACTATGAGCTGAGTTTGTAAAAGGAATCATTGCTGTAAGAAATCATGTGATAGTGGTATTATTGGTAGGGGCATAAAGTTCTGACAATTAAGTTGTGAAATCTACTTACAGTGGATCGAGTGATATCTACATTTTACTGATTTAAAAAAAATATGTTCCCAGGTCTGAAAGAGAAAGTAAAAATTCCTGCTAGCAATCTAATTTCTGGCTTCAAATACTTAAAGTTAACCTGAAATAGTTAAATAGAGTCAAATGACAACTACAATGAAAGCAAAAAAGAGAAGCAAACTTTGGCCATATTTATTCAGACTCATGCTGATGGTGGGCTGGGTAGATATGAGCAAAGTTAGGCACACTCCTCTCTCTCCATAGCTCCTGAGGCTTCCTGAGTTCTTGAGGACACTACTTAAGATGTTCCTTGATAAGGTTTCATGCTCATCAAAAAACATTATTATAAATTGGCTTTCCATAGAAATCTTTCATAGGAAGAAAATTTGCTGTTGTGTTGATCAGTTTTCCAGACATTGTGATAGTAATGTATATCATTGTATATTAATACATTGGCATTCAGATTCACGTTTCAGAGCCTTTTAATTTGGTTAATATGAGTTGGTCTCCATGAGTCTGATAACTCCAGACGAAAAATTCATTTTGTCAATTTGGATGTTACGGCAACCATGGATTTTGTGATTGAGACTAGGTTGCTTTCTTATTACTTGGAACATCCATGAAAGTCCATTTTTAGTAATAGTTTAAGACTCCATGGTGTTTTTCAATGTGTTAACTTCAGGCTTATTTGATCTTCTGAAATTTTCTTCTTTAATATTTTTTGTGTACTTAAAAAATTGTTCTGTCCCACTGAATTCCCGAAAACCACTGCAAACTCTGTTAGTATAAGAGAATAGAAAGCAATAACTGTTAATCCAAATGAGCAATATGGATAGCTTTCATTAAGCTGAAAGTAGGAATGGAGTAGGGAACATAGGAGAAATATTTTGAAGACAGGAATTGGCAGTTTTTAGTGATTAGTTGTATTAAGGATTCAGAAAAAGATGAATTAAGGGTGCTTTTGAGTGATTGCTCAGATACCTAAATTTGAGTTAAAATTTTTGTCTGGGTGCTTCATTAATGAAAAGGTTAAGTCTGAGTTAGGTGAAGGAAGAGGCCTATCTCTATCTTAGAAGAACCAGAGTGGGATTGAGTTTTGAAGAGATTAGGTGATTGGAGATTTACATTCCCGTCAGCTCCCCTGGGGCTCCTTTGAGACAGAGAGACCACCAGGACTGGTATTTTGGGCTTGACCACTGGAGGCCTTCATGGGCCACATTAAAGAGATGTGTCAAGGCAGTGAGGAGCCAGCCCCTTCACACCAATTCAGTATTTTACTTCTAAAATACCAGGGTTGGGGCTGCTGCACTGGGATGACCCAGAGGGATGGTACAGGGAAGGAGGTGGGGGGGGGGGGGGCGGTTCAGGATGGGGAACACGTGTATGCCCGTGATGGATTCATGTTGATGTGTGGCAGAACCAATACAATATTGTAAAGTAATTAGCCTCAAATTAAAATAAATACATTTAAAAAATAATAAAATATCAGGATGGATTAGGAGGAGGAGGATTGATGGCCACAGGACGATCCTGAGGCCTGATTTCCATGGTGAGTGTCCCGGCATGAGTCACAGCTGCCACTCTCCCTTGGGACCAAACTTCTGCAGCCTGGGTGAGAGCGCTTAAGCGGTATTAACAGGGCCTGATTTTTCCATCTGTTTTAAAAAGCATTTGTTTAAATCTGTTTTCAACTGATCTTGCTGAACTGTCTGAACGGAATCTACCTGTAATACTTATTTTAAAAATATAATATACATATTGATAGAAATATATTTCAAATAATAAGTGTTAAAATATTCTGAGAGAAAATAATATCTGCATACTGTGTTTTTTTCTCAAAATGTCTGTAGGTGTAATGAAACTTGAGGTTAGGTCTGTATTTGCCTATGGAATGTGCTGGGAAGGAAATATTCAGAATTGATAAAATCCAGCTACACAGGGGGTTCAGTGTGGACTTGCCTTCAGCTAAGGAGGTCGGCCAGATCCATTTATTCAGCAAATATTTGTTCACTATGCACTGTGTGAGGTACTAAGGCCTTTCTTAGTCTCCTGATTCTACATTATTAAATTTTAATACTGTAAAAGGCTTTTAATTCTATAACTAGAAAAGTATGTGAATAAATCCTCTAAAACACAAACAGTACTTACAAGGGCTTGCAAGTGCTGGATGTATGCTTGGTTGCTGAACAAAATAGCATAACAAGCCTATTATCTCTTAAGATCTGGCTAAAACATTTTTCTGAACTTTTTCATTGTGACCTATTCTTAAAAGATTTTGCTCATGATTTAATGACACAGACGTGACTGCATACAACAAATTTGAGAGAATTTCATGAACAGTATCTGTCCTTATTACTTGCTATACATTCTGTTTTCACTTTTCTATTAATTACTATTTATGCAAAACTGTTGGGCTAAACTTAGGAAATTGATCTGATGATACTCTAACGAGTTCCAGGCGGCCCCAGTGCTAAAGAATCCACGTGTCAGTGCAGGAGACGCAAGAGATGTGAGTTCGATCCCTGGGTTGGGAGGATCCTCTGGAGTAGGAAATAGCAACTCACTCAGTATCCTTGCCTGAAAAATTCCATAGACAGAGGAGCCTGGTTGGCTACAGTCCATGGAGTCTCAAAGAGCCAGACATGACTGAGCTTGCACTCCTACTCCTAATGGGTTTTGAAATCTGCAGTTTGAGAAACATTTGTTTAAGACATTTTTCTGTTCAGAACCTCATAAAATTGTTTGGAATGATCTAAGGCCACAAGTATATCTTCGTAATCTACATTTTACTTTATTGAACTCCTTTCTACGGCAGCCCACCAGGCTCCCCTGTCCCTGGGATTCTCCAGGCAAGAACACTGGAGTGGGTTGCCATTTCCTTCTCCAATGCATGAAAGGGAAAAGTGAAAGTGAAGTCGCTCAGTCGTGTCCGACTCTTAGTGATCCCATGGACGGCGGCCCACCAGGCTCCGCCATCCATGGGATTTTCTAGGCAAGGGTACTGGAGTAGGGTGCCATTGCCTTCTCCATAGATAGAACATAGGCAATCATTTTATAGCAATTTTAAGGCATTCTACTAAAATTGGGAATTACCTGTGGGTGTTCATTAACTCACAACATATATTTGAATGACAATTGTCAAGTAATGTCCTGTCTTTCTCCCTCTTAGTTATTCTGTTTTAACATTTAATCTCATGTGACTTGTGATCAAAAAAGCAACATTTCTTTAAAAGTTGCTTTAAACTTTTTGATAGACTATAGAAGGTAAAAGGTGAGTAGGTTAGGGTACAGGTTAAGCTCTTGTCGTAGAAGAAAATCCTGTTCACTGATAAAGCTGAACATATACTTAAAACTTCTCTATTTAAAAAAGCAAACTTAGTGTGATGTCCTACTAATAAAGTGAAATATATTTGATTACTTTTAAATTTTTCTATAAACTCAAGAGCATATTTTATTCCTAATAGTGGAAGATTCCTCTTATCTACTGGTTCATTTAACAGATATTTCTTGGTATATAGTCTGTGAGGTCAGGAATTCTTTGTTACCAGATCACCGGTGTCTAGTTTAATGTCTGGCAAATGACAGAAGCTTACTGGATGTTTACTGAATGAATGAATGAAGAAATACTGAGATTTGCTTAAATCTTAAGAAATAAACTTGACCATTTTTGACTACAAATGCCGTGGTAATGTTCACAGTAAATGAATTTTTTGGGGCATGATGATCCAGACATGATTTTTTTTCCTCTGATGGATTTTATGACTGCTCAGTGTTAGTGCTTTTATAGATGTTAAGAGTGTGAGCTCCCAAGTCAGATAGGGGTATACCCAAGTCCTGTCACTTTCTAGCTGTATCATTGTAGGCAGGTCATTGCCCCATCTATGAAATGAAGATAATAGTCACTTCCTTCAGAGCTGATGTGAATATGAAGTGAACTATTAGAGGCACATGCTCCAAATAGTACATGGCATTTAGTAAACAGTGAATATATCTAGCTGCTTTGGCTACTATTAATATTACTAAAAGCTTAGTATGAGCCACACTCTGGGGTATCACCTTTGCTTTCTGTGAGTTGGCAGCTTAGTGAAGGAGATGAAGGGCTAGTCTTTGTTGCAGTGAGCTGGATTCTCATTGCCGTGCTTCTCATTGCAGAGCACAGGCTCTAGGGCACACAGGCACAGTAGTTGTGGTGGTTGGGCTTGTTCCTTGTGGCATATGGAATCTTCCCAGACCAGGCATTGAAACTGTGTCCTGTGCATTGCAAGGCAGATTCTTATCCACTGCACCACCAGGGAAGTCAACAGTGTAAGATTTGGGATGGCAGTTCTGACAGTTGCTAAGTTTGCACCGATAGGTTTGGGGATAGATGGATCACAAAACAAAAAGCCACCCATGCTTGCGTGCTTGCTAAGCTGCTTCAGTTGTGTCTGACTCTTTGTGACCTTATGGACCATAGTCCGCCCGGCTCCTCTGTCTATGGAATTCTCCAGACAAGAAGACTGGAGAGTGTTGCCACGCCCTCCTCCAGGGGATCTTTCCGACCCAGGGATGGAACCCAGGTCTCTTGCATTGCAGGTGGATTCTTTACCATCTGAGCTACCAGGGAAGCCCCTTGGAACCCTTAGAATCTAGAAATCAGAATAAAGAGTCACACTCACCAAAACAAGCAACAAGCGACATTGCCCAGGGAAGACATTTTCATTACTTTTCATTCTCTCCAGGTTGATGAGGAGAGCTTTCTGTGTTTTCATAATCCTTGGAACTATGCTTTATTAAGATCCTGGTAGATGTGCCAGACCAAAATTGTTTATTAAGTACCAAATAATTATCAAACACCTTCTAGGTGCAAAGCAATGAGCAAAACTCACATTGTCCTTGCTGTCATGGAGCCTACATTCTAGAAGATAGAATGCTGTATTTTGATGAAAAATGGTAAATTTTTTTTCAAGTTGTTTTTGGCATCAGATGGCACTATAGGAAAATAAAGATATTTGAGTATCAGCTCCTTCTGATGTTTCTTTCCCATGTGAGACAGTATAGAGTGTGAGGATTATGTGGGTTAAAAGATGACTAATGCTTAAGACTTAGTAAGTTAATCAATGTTAGCTATTTTATGTTACATGATAAATGATTTATTTTGCCCATCTTTCTTACTGACTCAGGAGGATTATTACCACTAAATCAGGAAGAATACTATTAATATCTCTCATCCACAAGCTCCATCTGATAGCCAGGCTACCATTATTCACCAGACTTCAGCAGGAGCCTCTATTCAGATAGACTTCAACCTAGTCTATCTGCATCCTTTGTCCACCCAATCTATTCACCATCTTGCAGCCAGGGTAAAGTTTATGCTCTTAAATTAGTAGCTGCTGGAGAAGGCAATGGCACCCCACTCCAGTACTCTTGTCTAGAAAATCCCATGGGCGGAGGAGCCTGGTAGGCTGCAGTCAATGGGGTCGCTAAGAGTCGGACACAACTGAGCAACTTCACTTTCACTTTTCCCTTTCATGCATTGGAGAAGGAAATGGCAACCCACTCCAGTGTTCTTGCCTGGAGAATCCCAGGGACGGGGGAGTCTGGTGGGCTGCCGTCTATGGAGTCACTCAGAGTTGGACACGACTGAAGTGACTTAGCAGCAGCAGTAGCAGTTGCTCCTATAAACATTTCCATGAACTCAGTGGCTTAAAGTAATGTTAAATACATTCCTAACCTTTTGGATGTCAAAGGTCAAAAAATCAGCTTCATAAGGCTAAAATAAAGGTATTAGCAGCTCTATGCTCTTTTTGGAATCTTTTAGGTACAGTCTGTTTACTTGCCAGGTGGCAGTCCATTTGCTCTCTCAGATTCTGGGACTTTTTTGTTGCCTAGTTGCTAAGTAGTGTCTGACTCTTTGTGACCCCATGGACTGTAGCCCACTAGGCACCTCTGTCCATAGGATTCTCCAGGCAAGAATACTGAAGTGGGTTGTCATTCCCTTCTCCAAGGGATCTCCCTGACCCAGGGATCAAACCTGTGTCTCCTGCATTGGCAGGTGGATTCTTTGCCACTGAACCACCAGGGAAGCCCTGCTGGGACTTATGGTCCTGTATCATAACGACTGATGCTTCTGTTCTGCACACTTTGTCTCCCAAGCCTTTTGTCTTTCTTTCTGTGTTTGATTCTTGTGGTTATATTGGACTCACCCAAATAGCCCTGATAGGTCTCTCTAATTCAGGATCCTTAACTTAATTGCATATGCAAAGTTCCTTTGTTAGGTAATATTACATATTCTCGGTTTTGGGAGTTAGGTGATAGATGTCATTCGAGGGTTATTGTTTTGACTACCACGATCTCCATTTTGTCATTGAACAGTGCTTAGAACACTGGGGGAAGTAACTGTTAATTTGGGTGTAAGTGTCCTGCATAAAGCTTTTCTATGGATTCCTGTTACTCTTTTTTTTTTTTTTTTTTTAAGATTTTTTTGATGTGGACCATCTTTTTAATGTCTTCTATTGATTATGTTTCAACATTGCTTCTGTTTCACGTTTTGTTTTTTTGTCCTCAAGGCATGTGGGATCATAGCTCCCTAACCGGGGATCGAACCTACACCCCTTGCATTGGAAGGTGGAACCTTAACCACTGGACCTCCAGGGAGGTCACCCTATCACTTTTTAAGATTGAAGACCAACACCCCTCACGTGGCGTTGGAGGATTCCGTGGAGTGGGCCAACCTGTCACTTGCCTGGGCCTTTTCATGGGTATTTCCTCTTAGCTCCTCAGGACCTTGTCTTGGCCTGTGCTTAAACCATCCCTCTCATTCTCCTTTCAAATCCTTTTGTCTGTTTTCCTGCCTCTCTCCACTTGAGAAAACTCTGCTTCCTTAGGGAGCATCATCTTGGCCTTCGCTACACTGGTCAAAAATGGAATGCGTGCGGTCTTGAAGTCTGGACCTCTCCTTGACAGCAGCTTAGCAGTTGTTGGTGTTCTTTGCGTCCTCTGTAAGTTCTGTGAAAGCAGTAACTATTTCCATTGTGTACTCAAGGCTGATCATTTATTCAGTGCTCAACAAATATTTGTTAAGGGAATGGACTTAAAATGAAAGGATAGTGTGCCTGTAAAGTTTTGGTTGTGTTCATCCATGCAATGTTGTTGTAGCCACAGGCAGAATGGAATTCTGGGTTTCAGGGTGGGTTTGTTCAATAGCAGAAGGCAGGAGATGGTTAATTATTGAGCAAAGCGGTCCAGTATTTTTCATTGTTCAATAGTTAATTTCATTATTGTCATTTTGAGACCTTTCTTCCGTCTCTTTAACCGTCTGGCATGAACATGTAGGATCTCACAGGCAAAGAATGCTTTTAAATTTTACAGTGACCTTTAATCAGAGTTGATAACACGGGCCAGAGGCAGTTTTCCTGGCTTGGGCCTGTCGGCTGTGGAGCTCTGAGTGTATGACGTTGTTTGCCTCTGTTAGCACTGGTATTCCAGAGAAGTCTGCCCAGCCCCACTGCAGCCACCACCTCCCGGTGCTGTGGATGGAGAGCATTTGTGTGTCACTCGGTCTTGAAGAAAGTGTTTTAGAACAGAAAAAAACTGGTCTGTTTTGTATCTAAGTCAACAGATGAATTCCTTTAATTTTATATTTCCTTAATATATGTTTTGTTTTATTTAAGCCTGATTTATACTTATACAGATTTAATTAGCTGCGTTTCCCTATTGAAGCTAAAATACTTCACCTTGACGTAAGCCAAGTTTAGTTCAGTGATCCAACTTTGTTGCTGACTCGATGGACTTCTGAAAGAGACAGAACTTCTAGAATTCAAAAGTGCTTTGAATTGTTCCTATGCAGTGAAGAGAAGTATTTGGAGAAAAAAGCAACCTAAAAGCATAGTCTTACATTTTTTCCTTTCAATCTACTGATGTATATTCTAATTATTTAATTTTACCCTAAGAAATGCATGATATATATATATATCTTTGTTTTACAATAAAAGTACATCTATGTTTCATCATAAAGGTACTTTCACACTAGAACACTGGGAGAAGTGACTGTTAATTTGGGTGTAAATGTCCTGCATAAAGCTTTCCTATGGATTCCTGTTACTTTTTCTTTTTTTTTTCTTTAAAGATTTTTTTGATGGGGACCATCTTTTTAAAAACACTGTATTGAAAAACACTACTTATGTTTATGTGTTTCTATCTACAGTATGAAAAATTCAAATTCTTAACCCCTTTACTAGACCTGATTAAAATGCATGAAATTGACTTAGTTAATAACTTTGAGTTTTTAATGTCCTTATGAAAATGTGTTTGTACTTATTGGTAACCCAGTTTTGTTACTAACTCAGTTGTTTAAGAATCAACTGATAGGAGAAATGTGCATCCTTTCCTTGCAGAGTACCTTGGATAAAGGACATTATTGTGGCGGTAACTGGAGAGAACATGGAAACAATGAAAGGAATTATTCAGAGGTACCAGCATAAACGTATCTCACTGGTTGAAGCTGGAGTGACCCGCCACAGGTCAATTTTTAATGGTCTGAAAGCACTGGCAGAGGATCAGCCCAACTGCAGACTCTCAAAGCCAGAAGTAGTGATCATCCACGATGCTGTGAGACCGTTTGTTGAGGAAGATGTCCTCCTTAACGTTGTCACAGCTGCTCAGGAACATGGGGTAAGTATTTGAATACTTTTGAGAATGGATAAAAGGGGCAAACACTACAGCACACCATTGATTTGCTAGATTTTGATGGAATTGTATTTAAATGTCAAGTTAATTAAAATGGGCAAGATTACCTAAGACATTATGCTAATTTGTTTTAGGAAGTTTATATTATTATAGATTTTGAGACCGTTCTGGAATTTCTTTTGCTATGTAGTCATTTATCATAATATAATATGAGCTATTTGGAGAAGAATGCAATGAAGTCATTAGAGTACAGATGCGAATGGGTGGACCTTAGCTGCATATTTAGTTCCATTCTTTTACCTAAAAATGCCTAGGAAAACTTGTAAAAGTCTAGGAGTTGTGTCACGTTAAAAAAAAAACAACCCTGGCTCATTTCAGTCAATTTTTCAGTCTGCAAAAGTGGTTTATTTTCTGGCACAAACAGCCAGGCAGGATTTTTACATCCCCTAAAATGAATAATCTTAGGATGACAAAATGCTGTGTTCACTTCTGTTTCACCAAAATAAACACAGGATAGCAGAAGGCCTCTTGTAATCTTTGGGACATACTTGTTTTTTTTTAGACTAATAGGCTAAAATCCTATAAAGAGCATAGTAGTTAATAAACTTAAGTTGGTGGTCTGAATTTGAGACTTAGTGAAAATTTATGGCCCAGACTTGGTATAGTATAATAGAAATAGGCTGTGGAGTTGAACAGACTTAGGCCCAATTCTGCTTTTCTAATTATTAGTAGTATGGTATGTTCAACTTTCTCAACTTCTTTGAGCTCATTTTCCTTCTAAAAATATAGATGCTAATTTGTAAGGTTGCTTTTAGAATTGGAAATTATATATATATTAACTGCATCAATTCAGTTCAGTCGCTCAGTCATGTCTGACTCTCTGCGACCCCCTAGTAAAGTGCTTGGAGAAGGCAATGGCACCCCACTCCAGTACTCTTGCCTGGAAAATCCCATGGATGGTGGAGCCTGGACGGCTGTAGTCCATGGGGTCGCTGAGGGTTGGACATGACTAAGCGGCTTCACTTTCACTTTTCACTTTCATGCGTTGGAGAAGGAAATGGCAACCCACTCCAGTGTTCTTGCCTGGAGAATCCCAGGGACGGGGGAGCCTGGTGGGCTGCCGTCTGTGGGGTCGCACAGAGTCGGACAGGACTGAAGTGACTTAGCAGCAGCAGCAGCAGCAGCAGTAGTAAAGTCCTAAATATTTAAAGTGGTATTACTGTAATAATAACAGTATCTAAGACAATAGTTTCCTCCAAAGATTGTAGACCCAACAGAAGGAGTCACTGCAGGCTTTTTAGCCATCTGGGTGGGCAGGAAGTTATAAAATACTGAGTTGGTAAAGACAGTCTCTGATTTCTGTTTAGTTATCTATATGTATTTGGATTTTCATTTTTAGGAAATTGCTCCTTATTCTCTCTCCAACATGAATTTCTTTACAATTTAGATGTATGTAAGAGTTCCATAGGTAACATGAAACATTTCTCTTATCTTCAGTACAACTTCTAGGTGGCATTTTGATGTAGTCACAATTACGTTGCAGGAACATTAGTGACCACAACACTGTCTCCTGGCTCTTGTGTTTTCTGTGAGCTCTTGCTCTTCTCCGTGCTCTGTGACTGTGGTAGAAGCAATGTGGTCAGGTACAGGGGTGACAAGGAGAAATGAAAGGACCAAAGATTTATAACTCTTACGAATTTGAGTAAAACTTTACAGAAGTTCTTAGGAAAGTCTATGTAATTTGGGCAGATACAAAGTCTAATGCATACCATAGTACAAATAAAATTATGGCTCTTTGCTTATTTACCTTTTGGAAAATTATCACTTAAACTCACTGTGAAGATCAAACATTTGGATTTTTTTGAGTATTCAGAGAATTTCTAATATTGTTTATAAAGTGATCCTTTTGGTAATGTATCTGAAAGGCAAAATATTATTTTGAGCCAATTAATGTGCTGAGAATGTCATGTAACAGGTGATTAAAAAACAGGTGACCAATAAAATATAAAAATGTGGAGCAGTTAGTGGTTTCTTGTTAGTTGCAGATTTGTTAGAATTCCTTTTAGACTCTAATTTTCTTAAGTGTGTTAATCAGAATATAACTTGTAAGATTCAATCTCATTATGCATTCTAAGTAAAGTAAATTGTATTTTAATTAAATCTGAAACTTTCTGATGACATTAAGAAGTTGGTTTAAAGCAAAATCTTTACAACGAATTTAAGAAAACGTCAGAAGTTTGGTCTCTTAAGAAATACAGCATTGTTTTTGTTGGTGTTAAGGGATAATTTTCACGAGTGTAAAATTATTTTCATAAAAATATAAGGATGTTAAGGATTTTACTGCCATCAGGAACCAGACAGATGTTACAGTCCACAGAAGAACAAATTTATGTGGAATAAAGGAATGTTGAAATGAATTCGCAAATAGACAAAGCTGTATTTTTGGGGTGTGGGGTGCCAGATGAACTGGGCAAAATCTATTGGCAAGTGTATAGGCAGCAATGATTTTTGATTTACTGTCAGTTACCTATAATTTATGAGAGTTGTAAAAGAGCTCAAGGGCAATCAAAAGCTAGTTTCTGCTACTCAAGAATAGTTTGCTTTAAGCAGTACACTTTTCGACTGGGCAATTTATTTTGCTCATTGTAATTTCCTTAGAAGGTTGAGGACAATGACCCAATAAATAGCCTCAGGAAACTGAGACATTATTTCCTGTCACCTCTCCTACACTGTTCTAAATTTTAATAAAAAAAAAAAACAGAACAGCAATTAATTGAGACTTACACTATTAGTAGTTGAAGTTCTTGAATTGGGGGGAAGAATTGGCATCGTTTTTAACCTAAGGTAAATTGCAGAAGCCCAGTCTGAATCAAAGATTTTTCTTGGAACACCTTGACAATTGTTTGCCTGGGATTCCTTTGAACTCATTCTCCTTTGTTATTTTAAATTGTGTTTAAGTGATCACCTGTTTTTTTCCCTCTTAATTTTCAAGCCCTTCCCAAAGGTCCCTTGAGATAAATCACCTCCTGAATGATTTTCTGAGGATGTGACAGACACTTGGTGGGTATACAGGCTTAAGATAACTGATGTTTTAACTTACATTACATTTTGGTTTAAAATCCGAATTAATGGTGATGTATTACTTTAAGAGACTAAGATTCTCCAAATTAAGGGTGAAATTAGGTTGTCTGCATATGGGGGCTCAGAAGTGTTGCCAGGATACCAGTTCCTTTCTTTTATTTGTATATGCCGTGTTCTTGTTCTTGGGTTCCGTAGAGGCAAGATGACTTTAGTAGGGCAGATGTTAATAATTTCTTTTGCTTTTCTTTTATTTTCTTTTACTTTTAGTTTTTTTACTTTTGATAGTTGGTCATAAAATTCTAAGTGTATAGCTCTTTTTTTCCCCTGGTACCTTGAAAATACATTATGTCATTATCTCCTGACTATAATACACCTTTTGTGAACTCTGCTAATGAATATAATGGTATCCCTTGAAAGTAATATTCCTTTTCTGTCTGGTTGCATGTAAGAATTTTTAAGCTATTATGCAGTGTCTCTAGTATGTTAAGATACAATTTTTTTTCCCCTATGCTTTGGATTTATTGTTCTTTATGAATTTTACATTTTATTTAAAATGAATTTTAGAAAATCCTGAGTGATTATCCTATTGAATATTGACCTTGTACCATTTGCCACCTGACAGCTTTTTCCCTCTTTTGCTGCTTTTTCTCCTTATACATCTATGTAGGATAAACCTTTTCTTGTCCTCATGTCTCAACTTGTTAATACTTTCAATTTGTTCTTGTGGGCTGCCTCCTGGGTAATTTCAGTTTTCTCTTCCATTCTTTAGCTTTAATCTCTTCCTAAAGTATTTTTGCAATTGTATTAATTATCAATTTCTAGGAGTTCTATACATGTTTAAAATGTGATTAGTCTTTTTCTATTTTGCTTTTCAATATTTAAACATATTTTATACATTGTAGATAACAACAGTAATTCTTGATAGTTTAATTCTCTTCAATTCTATTCACTTTTATTCATGATTTGTGTCCTCTTTTGCAATTTGTACTGTGAAGCCCATGTTTGGCAGGACTCTGAATAGGAATCCTTTGGACATGGGATAAAGGTATGTTTCTGAAATGTGAATTTGTGTTCCCTCTGCCAGGGATCCCAAGGACTTTTCCAATATATTAGCAACTTTGGGCAATTTGGGGGTTGAGATTTTGTAGACATTGTTGTTAATTGCTAATTCGTGTCTGACTCTTTGGTGACCCATATTGGAGTGAATTGCCATTTCCTTTCCCAGGGCATCTTCCTGATCCAGGGATTGAACCCATGTCTCCTGCATTGTGGAGAAGGCAATGGCAACCCACTCCAGTACTGTTGCCTGGAAGATCCCATGGATGGTGGAGCCTGGTAGGCTGCAGTCCATGGGGTCGCACAGAGTGGGGCATGACTGAAGCGACTTATCAGCAGCATCCGCTCCTACATTGCATTGTATTGCAGGCAGATTCTTTACCACTGAGCCACCAGGGAACACTACTTTGAGGACACTACTACTACTTACAGGAGACTACTCCCACACCCAGCTCGCTTGCTCCCCTGCCCCACCCTGACCCCAATCCAGGACAGACAATTTTGCTGTATTGTCTTTGCTTTGACTACAGTCTGCTCTTTAAATGCTATTTCAAATCCTAAAAGATGATGCTGTAAAAGTGCTGCACTCAATATGCCAGCAAATTTGAAAAGTTCAGCAGTGGACACAGGACTGGAAAAGGTCAGTTTTCATTCCAATTCCAAAGAAAGGCAATGCCAAAGAATGTTCAAACTACCGCACAATTGCACTCATCTCACACCCTAGCAAAGTAATGCTCAAAATTCTCCAAGCCAGGCTTCAGTAGTACATGAACCGTGAACTTCCAGATGGTCAAGCTAGATTTACAAAAGGCAGAGGAACCAGAGATCAAATTGCCATCTGTTGGATCATTGAAAAAGTAAGAGAGTTCCAGAAGAACATTTATTTCTGCGTTATTGACTATGCCAAAGCCTTTGACTGTGTGAATCACAACAAGCTGTGGAAAATTCAAGAGACGGGAATACCAGACCTCCTTACCTGCCTCCTGAGAAGTCTGTATGGTCAAGAAGCAACTGGATGTGGAACAACAGACTGGTTCCAAAGCGGGAAAGGAGTACGTCAAGGCTGTATATTGTCACCCTGCTTGTTTAACTTATATGCAGAGTACATCATGTGAAGTGCTGGGCTGGATGAACCACAAACTGGAATCAAGATTGCCAGGAGAAATATCAATAGCCTCAGATATGCAGGTGATACCACCCTTATCACAGGAAATGAAAAGGATATAAAGAGCCTCTTGATGAAAGAGAAAAGAGGAGTGAAAAAGTTGGCTTAAAACTCAACATTCAGAAAACGAAGATCATGGCATCCGGTCCCATCACTTCATGGCAAATAGATGGGGAAACAATGGAAACAGTGACTGACTTTATTTTCTTGGACTCCAAACTCACTGCAGATGATGACTGCAGCCATGAAGTTAAAAGATGCTTGCTCCTTGGAAGAAAAACTATGACCAACTGAGACAGCATATTAAAACACAGAGACATTACTTGGTCAACAGTCTATCTAGTCAGAGTTGTGGTTTTTCCAGTAGTCATGTATGATGTGAGAGTTGGTCTCGAGAGTCTCTTGGACTGCAAGGAGATCCAACCAGTCCATCCTAAAGGAAATCAGTCCTGTATATTCATTGGAAGGACTGAACCTGAAACTCCAATACTGTGGCCACCTGATGTGAAGAACTGACTCACTGGAAAAGACCCTGATGCCAGGAAAGATTGAAGGTGGAAGGAGAAGGGGACGACAGAGGATGAGATGGTTGGATGGCATTACCAACTCAATGGACGTGAGTTTGAGTAAACTCTTGAGAGTTGGTGATGGACAGGGAAGCCTGGTGTGCTGCATGGGGTCACAAAGAGTCAGACACAACTGAGTGACTAAACTAAACTGATAGCTTCTCATGGATCTTTGAGGCTACGATTCTAAGGAAGCAAGTAGCAGAGACTCAAGATCCAATTCCTCATTACTTCTCATTTTTTAAAACTAATGCCTCTTTTTAACCCAAGACTCTCTGCTATCTTACTTCCTTGGCCTCTGGCTGTTATTATGTTAGTTTTAGGTCATAGTTTAAATTTCATTTCTAAAAAGGCAGTTTTAAAAATCACTTAGAAAAAGCTGTTTATGGTTTCTTCATTTAAAGAATTGTAATAGATTTTGTAAGGTCTCCATATTGCCAAAATAGAAGTCCTTTAAAAGTATGAAGTACTTGTATATTTCTGCATGATTTTAAATCAAGAGATGTAGTTATAAGGGGACTTTCCAGGTGGCACTAGTGGTAAAGAAGTGAAGTGAAATCGCTCAGTCGTGTCCAACTCTTTGTGATCCCATGGATAGTAGCCTGCACCAGGCTCCTCCGTCCATAGGATTTTCTAGGCAAGAGTACTGGAGTGGGTTGCCTTTTCCTTCTCCAGGGAATTTTAACCGACCCAGGAATCGAATCCAGGTCTCCCACATTGATAGACAGACGCTTTACTGTCTGAGCCAACCTGCCTGCTAATGCAGGAGACACAGGAGATAACCTGAGTTCCATCTCTTGAGTTGGGAAGATCCCCTGGAGAAGGACATGGCAGCCCACTCCAGAATTCTTGCCTGGAGAATCCCATGGACAGAGGAGCCTGGTGGGCTAGAGTCCATGGGGTTGCAAAGAGTTGGACACAACTGAAGCAATTTAACACGCACAAATGGATGTAGTTTTAAGGACATTGTTATAAAGGGTACGTTAGAAGAGTAAATTGGAACACTGAAAAATAAAGATATAGGAAGAATCCTTTTTAAAAGAATTAATTAGTTATTACATATACTCTAAGAACTGCCAGTAAGGGTCTCATTTTCAGTTCATTGCTATCCGTACAGCAACCCCTGAAATACTTGCTCCTGAGGGATGATGTTTAGTTACTAGCATATGTTTCTTTCCCAAGCCCTCTGCTTTTGCATCTCTAATGATGTTTTATCCTCTTCTCCCTAATCAACTTATAGTAACAAATTACATTTATTGCTTCTGTTGATTCATCTCCAATTTACTTCTCAGTGCTTTGCAGTCTGGCCCCTTTGTCCTCTGACTATTCTAAAATCACTGTAACTTTCCAGTTCCTGATTAAATACATTTAGTCTGTTGTATAGTAAGGAGTTCAACTGGCTTTTGTCCCTGGTTCCTTGCAGGGAGAGTAAATCCTTTAAATTTGTCAAGAGTCTTCGTTTTTCATGAGCCCTTTGGATCTCATCTGAGCTGATGCTAATGAGATGAGATGACTCAGGATAGAAGCTGGTTATCAAAAAGACCCCTGGGGCTTTGAACCAGCTGGGCTTCCAGGGTGAGAGGAATACTGCTGGAGACAGAACTCAGTCACACGCTCAATGGTTCAGTCAGTCATGCTTAGGGAGTGAAGTGCCAATAAACTCTGGATATCAAAGCACACGGAGGAGCCACTTGGTTGGTGAACAGTGATATGCTGGAAATGTGGTGCTGCCTGAGTGTATAGGGGAGAGGGCACCACAGAAGCTCTGTGTTCTGGTCTTCCCAGGTCTCACCCATGTGTCTCTTCACTGATCTAGTCTGATTTGTGTCCTTTGTCATAAAACTGTAATGGAAGTCATCATAACCATATTATATTAATCCAATAAGCATTTTCCTGAGCTCTGAGTAATTCTAGTGAATTACTGAACTTAATAGGAGTTGTGGGAACCTCTTGGATTTGGAGTCAGTTGGTCAGAAGTGTTGGTGGCCTGGGGCACCCCACTGCTGTCTGAAGTAATGGCAGTCTGGCTGTGAACCATGCATTTATGCTAACTCCAAATGACTGACATGAGAGTTGAGCTTTAGAGGACACAGTGTATAGAGAATGTCTTAAACTTGATAGTATTAACTAGCTCTTCTTGGAATTCTTGCCCCTGCCTTGGCTTCTATGACTTTACTCTTTTCCTTTTTTTTTGATCACTCGCTTTTCAGATACTCCTTCCCACTCTTTAAATAAGGTTTCTTTAAGTTTTATTTTCATGGAACAAAGTATTGCTGAGCAATCTAAATCATGCCCGTAATACTTAATATTGTTTAAATCTATGTGTGATAGAATATTTATATTGTTTAAATCTACATTTGTCACCTTGGGGGAATGTACAATGAGAGTGTTAACACATCTGTAAAGATTCTTGTAATCACAACCCCAGGTAGGACACAGAACTGTTCTAACATTCTAGAGAATTTCCTCTTGTTCTCTTTACTATTCAGACCCTTGTTCCTCTAATAACTCCTGTCAACCACTGATGTGTTCTCTGCTCCTTTATTTTTGTCTTTTCTAGAATTCCATATATGGAATCATGGAACATGTAACTTTGTAAGACTATTTTTAAAAATTTTTTTAAAAAATTAAAATTATTTTAATTGGAGGCTAATTATTTTACAATATTGTAGTGGGTTTTGCCATATATTGATATGAATCAGCCGTGGATGTTCATGTGTTCCCCATCCTGAACCCCCCTCCCACCTCCCTCTCCATCCCATCCCTCAGGGTCATCCCAGTGTACCATCCCTGAGCATCCTGTCTCATGTGTCGAATCTGGACTGGCGATCTGTTTCACATATGATAATATACATGTTTCAATGTTATTCTCTCAAATCATCCCACCCATGCCTTCTCCCACAGAGTCCAAAAGTCTGTTCTATACATCTGTGTCTCTTTTGTTGTCTCACATATAGGGTCATCATTGCCATCTTTCTAAATTCCGTATATATGCATTAGTATTACTGTATTGGTACTTTTATTTCTGACTTACTTCACTCTGTATAATAGGCTCCAGTTTCATCCACCTCACTAGAACTGATTCAAATGATTCTTTTTAATGGTTGAATAATACTCCATTGTGTATATGTACCACAGCTTTCTTATCCGTTCATCTGCCAATGGACATCTGGGTTGCTTCCATGTCCTGGCTATTATAAACAGTGCTGTGTTGAACATTGGGGTACACGTGTCTCTTTCAATTCTGGTTTCCTCTGTGTGTATGCCCAGCAGTGGGATTGCTGGGTCATATGGCAGTTCTATTTCCAGTTTTTTTTTAAGGAATCTCCACACTGTTCTCCATAGTGGCTGTACTAGTTTGCATTCCCACCAACAGTGTAAGAGGGTTCCCTTTTCTCCACACCTTCTCCAGCATTTATTGTTTGTAGACTTTTGGAGAGCAGCCATTCTGACTGGCGTGAAATGGTACCTTATTGTGGTTTTGATTTGCATTTCTCTGATAATGAGTGATGTTCAGCATCGTTTCATGTGTTTGTTAGCCATCTGTATGTCGTCTTTGGAGAAATGTCTGTTTAGTTCTTTGGCCCATTTTTTGATTGGGTCATTTATTTTTCTGGAATTGAGCTGCAGGATCTGCTTGTATATTTTTGACATTAATTCTTTGTCCATTGCTTCGTTTGCTATTATTTTCTCCCATTCCGAAGGCTTTTTCACCTTGCTTATAGTTTCCTCTGTTGTGCAGAAGCTTTTAATGTTAGTTAGGACCCATTTGTTTATTTTTGCTTTTATTTCCATTATTCTGGGAGGGGGGTCATAGAAGTTCCTGCTGTGATTTATGTTGGAGAGTGTTTTGCCTATGTTTTCCTCTAGGAGTTTTATAGTTTCTGGTCTTACATGTAGATCTTTAATCCATTTTGAGTTTATTTTTGTGTATGGTGTTAGAAAGTGTTCTAGTTTCATTCTTTTACAAGTGGTTGACCAGTTTTCCCAGCACCCCTTGTTAAAGAAATTGTCTTTTCTCAACTGTATATTCTTGCTTCCTTTGTCAAAGGTAAGGTGTCCATAGGTGCATGGATTTATCCCTGGGCTTTCTATTTTGTTCCATTGATCTATATTTCTGTCTTTGTGCCAGTACCATACTATCTTTGGGTGATTATTTCCTTCCCCATTTTAGGGAAGTTTTCAACTATTATCTCAAGTGTTTTCTCATGGCCTTTATTTTTGTCTTCTTCTTCTGGGACTCCTATAATTTGAATGTTGGAGCGTTTCATGTTGTCCTGGAGGTCTCTGAGATTGTCCTCATTTCTTTTAATTCCTTTTTTCTCTCTCTGCTTCATTTATTTCCACTATCATATCTTCTGCCTCAGTTATTCTACTGTTGGTTCCCTCCAGAGTGTTTTTGATCTCATTTATTGCATTATTCATTATTGATTGACTTTTTTATTTCTTCTAGGTCCTTCTTATACATTTCTTGCATCTTCTCAATCCTTGTCTCCAGGCTATTTATCTGTAACTCCATTTTGTTTTCAAGATTTTGGATCATTTTTACTATCATTATTCTGAATCTTTTTCAGGTAGACTCCCTATCTCCTCTTCTTTGGTTTGGTTTGGTGGGAGTTTATCATGTTCCTTTACCTGCTGAGTATTTCTCTGCCTTTTCATCTTGTTTAGATTGCTGTGTTTTGCGTGGTCTTTCTGTATTCTGGCAGTTTGTGGTTCCTCTTTATTGTGGAGCTTCCTCCCTGTGGGTGGGGTTGGACGAGTGGCTTGTCAAGGTTTCCTGGTTAGGGAAGCTTGCGTTGGTGTTCTGGTGGGTGGAGCTAGATTTCTTCTCTCTGGAGTGCAATGAAGTGTCCATTAGTGACTTTTGAGATGTCTATGGGTTTGGTGTGACTTTGGGCAGCCAGTATATTAAAGTTCAGGGCTATGTTCCTGCATTGCTGGATAATTTGTGTGGTATGTCTTGCTCTGGAACTTGTTGGGTCTTGGGTGGAGCCTGGTTTCTGGATAGCTATTAGGCTTTTGGATGAGCTCTTATCAATTAATGTTTCCTAGAGTCAGGAGTTCTCTGGTGTTCTCAGGTTTTGGACATAAGCCTCCTGCCTCTGGTTTTCAGTCTTATTCTTATAGTAGCCTCAAGACTTCACCATCCATATACCACTGATGATAAAACATCTAGGTTAATGGAGAAAAGATTCTCCACATTGAGGGACACCCAGAAAGGTTCGCTGAGTTACATGGAGAAGAGAAGAGGGAAGAGGGAGACAGAGGTGACCAGGAGGAGAAGAGGGGGAATCAAAGGGGAGAGAGCAGTCTAGCCAGTAAGCAAATCCCTCTGGGCTCTCCACAGCCTGGAACACCCAGAGAGGTTCATGGAGTTACATAGAGAAGAGAAGAGGGAGGCAGGAGATAGAGGTGACCAGGAAGAGAAGAGGGGGGTGTCAAAAGGAAAGAGACAGATCCAGCCAGTAATCAGTTCCTTAAGTGTTCTCCACAGCCCAGAATACCCAAAGAGATTCACAGAGTTGGGTAGAGAAGAGAAGGGGGAGGGAGGAGATAGAGGTGACCTAGGGGAGAAAAAGGAGAGTCAAAAGTGGGAGAAGGCAATCAAGCCAGTAATCACACTCCTAAGTAAAAATGGGTACTGAAGATTGCCTTCTTAAAGGTACAGAATTGATAACAAATACCAAAAAGCAAAGATTAAAAATCTAGAGGAGAGGTTAGACTCTCAAAAATACAATATTAAAAAAAACCCCAAATCACAAATATTATAAAAAAATATCTATGAAATTTGCTTTAAAAAGGTCTTTTTTTTTGCAAGGTAATAGTAGGTTATAAAAATGGAAATTAAAGGTATAATAGAGGACTTAAAAATTAAAAAAACAACTAAAAAATTTAAAAAATGATAATAGTAAAAATATATCTAGGAATTTCTCTGGAGCTGTTGTGGACAGTGTGGGGTCAGTCCAGTTTCAGATAGTTCCTTGTTCCAGCTTACACTGCTCAAGATCTATAGGCCCCTTCCAATGTAGTCGTGCTAATTGCAGGGTTTTAATCTGTTACACCTGTCACTTCCAAAGAGGTTCCCTCTCTTTAGTGGGGAAGTCTCTTCAGTGTCTAACTTCTGCCCTGACACAAGGAGGCAAAAGTGGTCACCTATTTAGGCTCACTTGTTCAGTTGTGCTGTGGGGAGGGAGGAACACTGCAAATAAATATCACTAGGGTGTGTGGGGAGTGCTCGCAGTGTCTGGGCCACACTGTGTGGGGAGTGCTCGCAGTGTCTGGGCCACACTGGGTTTGCTCCCACTCATGGTGTGTGTGCTTTCCTGGTCTACACTGCTCAGGCTCCGGGTTGCTCTGCAGGGGAACTGTCTAAAGCGGGCCCTGGGTTGCGTACACTTCCCAGGTCTTCTCGGGTACTCCACAAAGGCGCAGACTCGTTGGGCCTTGTTTTGTGGCCTTCCCAGGTCTGAGCAGCTCAGGTGATCAGGTGCTTGGCAAGTGCACTCTCCCTAGGTGCGGTGCTTCTTCTCGCCTCCCCCGTCCCTGCCGCTCAGTTTCCTGGGTGCGCAGCGGGAGTACCATCTCGGGTGTGCCATGTGTCTCCTCTGGGGAGCTGATCTCTGGCTGTGACCCTCCTGGTGGATGTCAGCTGTCCAGGATCCCTAGAAGACTTGGTTAGCAGCTGGGGGCCTGCTCGCAGTCTGATGGAGGATGCCGTTTCTGGGGCCGAGTTTGCCCCTTGCCTTCCAGCTCTGGCTGTCGCCCGCCTGCCTTTCTCTCGTAGGGGATGGGCTGGTCCACAGCTGGCTAGCTCTCTTCTGGTATTTTCCTTTGTTCTGTGAATGGCCTGATAGTGCCTTAGGTTAAGGCCTTTCAGGGGAAAGTTCTCTCTCTCTCTCTCTTTTTTTTTTCTCTCTCTCTCTCTCTGGCTATCCCACAGTTTGAGTTGCTATCTCACCTTAGCTCCCTCAGATTGCCCTCAGGGCATTCAGGCCCAGTCCTTACCCTAAGCAATGCGGCCGGCACCTCCCTGTTCAGCCCCTGCTTGCTGGTGGTGGATGTGAGCGTCTGGGCTACTCTGCTGGGAGTTGCCATTAGGCACGTAATCTGTGGGTTTTATGTATTTATTTTTCCTCCCAGTTATGTTGCCCTCTGAGATTCCAAAACTCCCCACAGACCGGCCAGTCAGAGGGTGTCCTGGTGTTTGGAAACTTCTTCTCTTTTATGACTCCCTCTCCTGGACAGGTCTCCGTCCCTAACTCTGTCTCTCTTTTTATACTTTATATTTTCTCCTTCTCAAAGACAATGGGCTCCCTTTCTGGGTGCCTGGTGTCCGCTGCCAGTATTCAGAAGTTGTTTCGTAGAATTTGTTCAGCTTTCAAATGTTCTTTCGATGACTTTGTTGGGGAGAAAGTGGTCTCCCCGTCCTATTCCTCCGCCATCTTAGGACCGGCCCTCTAAGACTATTATTTTGATGGGTACACACATCTGTATGCACTTGTTTTAACTCCCACAGAAACATTGGCCCAAATCTCTCTTATTCTTGGGCTTCTTGCTTCTGAATTCCAGACCTGCCCTGTTCAACTGGATAGAACCACTTCAATTTGTCTTTTTCAGTGTCTCTGGAATCATTGCAGATTGGCATTCACTAATCCTCACTGATTCCTTTCCTTGGATTTTATCCATAGGTGAGAGGGAGCCACTGAGTTTTGAGCAGGGAATGATAAGACTTGAATTCTACAAGGATGACTGTCTGCCTGGTTTGGTAGGGTGACTAAAGGAAGAGTTGAAGGGAGCTGAAGTTAGTTTGGGATCTATAGTAATGAAGCAGCTGAATAATGCCGAAGTCTCTTAAAGCCAAATGAAATGGATAGGGAAGAAGATAGTACTAAGATGTCCAGGGAACAGGACTCACTGGACTTGACTGTTAGTATGGTATGTGAGCCACAGGAAATAGGGGATATATATTTTGTGTGCTTTTAACTTTTCTCTTCCCTGGCAGTAGGCGTCATCGCTTCTCTTGAAATCCCCGTGTTCCTGCCGTCCCCCATCCTTGCCTCCAAGTTTCTGTGAAATTAGGGTTTTGGCACTGATTTTTTGCTTGCCACATCTCTGCAGACCTATTTGTGGAAAGAGTGTTTATCTAAGGGGTATGACTGCCTGGGAACTTTTCTGACCTGGTTTATGGTTTATCTTTTCTCATAAAACAAGGTCTCCTATACTTCCTGTACTGAATTTTTGCAATATGTAAAACAAGGATTTTTGTGTCTGAAACCAGGCTCCGGGACATATTTGAATATCAACCAGGCACAAGGTTTCTCAATGTTAGCATGATAGACATTTTGAGTAAGATAATTCTTTATTTTTTGAAGTCCACGTGCTGTAGGATAGTCAGTGGCATTAATTTTTGTTAGAAAAATGTTAATCTGAAGAGAAACAGTGGAATTTAAATAATAAACTTTGGCATGGGTTGTATGTGGAATCTCTTAGAACTATGCAGCATGATTATTTAGCAGTGATGAACAACACTTTGGAAGTTCTGCTGAAGTTAATATGTATGTATATTGAGAATACACTTTACCCAGTTTTATAATTTTATGCAATGTGTTCTAGACTGTTTTATTTAATTTTTGTTTTATATTGGGGTATAGTTGATTTACAGTGTTGTGGTAGTTTCAGGCATATAGCAAAGTGATTGAGTTATACATATATTATTATTCACATTCTTTTTCCATATAGGTTATTACAGAGTATTGAGTAGAATTCCCTGTGCTATACAGTAGGTCCTTTGTTGATTGTTTTATATATCATAGTGTGTATATGTTTATCCCAACCTCCTAATTTATCCCTCCCCAACCACCTTTTCCCTTTTGGAACCATAAGTTTGTTTTCAAAGTCTGTGAGTGTGTTTGTTTTGTGAATAAGTTCATTTGTATTATTTATTAGAATCCACATATAAATGATATCATATGATATTTTTCTTTCTCTGACTTAGTATGATCATCTCAAGGTTCATCCATGTTGCTGCAAATGGCATTATTTCATTATTTCTTATGACTGACTTGTTTTCCATTATATGTATATATTCCACATCGTCTTTATCCATTCATCTGTCCATGGACATTCACAGTCCCTTCCACGTCTTGGCTGTTGTAAATAGTACTGGGGTGAGCACTGGGGTGCATGTATTTTTTCAAATTATGGTTTTCTCTGGATATGTGCCCAGAAGTGGGACTGCTGGATCATATGATAGTTCTTTTTTTAAAGGAATGTCCATACTATTCTCCACAGTGGCTGTACCAATTTACATTCCCACCAACAGTGTAGGAGGGCTTTCTTTCTCCACACCGTCTCTGTGCTTAGTCACTCAGTCGTGTCCAACTCTTTGCAATCCCATGGGCTGTAGCCCACCAGGCTCCTCTGTCCATGAGGATTCTCCAGGCAAGAATATTGGAGTGAGTTGTCATGCCCTCCTCCAGGGGATCCTCCCAACCCAGGAATTGAACCCAGGTCTCCCACATTGCAGGCAGATTCTTTACCAGCTGAGCCACCAGGGAAGCCCCCAGATCCTTCCTAGCATTTATTATTTGTAAACTTTTTGATAAGGATCATTCTGACTTGTGTGAGGTGATACCTCATTGTAGTTTTTATTTGCATTTCTCTAATAATGATTGATGTTGAGCATCTTTCCATGGGCCTTTTGATCATCTGTATGTCTTCTTTGGATAAATGTGTATTTAATCTTCTGCCCATTTTTTGATTGGGTTGTTTGTTTTTTTGATATTGAGTTGTATGACCTGTTTGTATATTTTGGAGATTAAGCCTTTGTGGGTGACTTTGTTTTGTTTTATTACCTGAAAATATTTGCCCTTGTATATCTGTTCAATTAATTATTTGAAAATGAAGTTGGAAAGGATAGACCAAGGGGAAATAAGTATACCTAGGAATTAAACTTTAGTGGATATCCAAGTATATCTCTGATCACATTAAGTTTTACACAAATGGTATTACTCCAATTTTCCAGAAGCAAAGTTTAGTATTCAGTGGGGGCCCCTTATTCCTTTTTGTTGCATATTCAAGTTTAGGGATACTTTGTAGTGATAGGACAATTTGTACAGATTTTCCTAAAATTTATATTTCTATACTGAATAAACTATAGATTCTTTCCTTGTAAAAGGAGATTGGAAGTATTCTACTATAAAAATGTTAAATAGTAAAAAAAAATCTCATAACTTACAATGATCAGCTTTGAAGATGTTATTCTATAAACATTTATTAAGTAGTCTCTGAATAAAGACAACTCAGCTAACTGAAATGGTAATTACCTAGTCAGGGTTTCTGTTGTAGAGTATCATAATTAGCTTGAAAGCAGATGCCTGAGGAGGAATGCATGTTAGTACCTGCTGTGTGGATGGATGATAAGCATTGTTCAATTTTGCTTTTAAAAGTAAACTGTAGAGGTGGGGTTCATTATTCCATATTGAATGATTTGTATCTATGATGATTTCCATGCATTGACATGTGGAAATATTTGATAGATTAGCCTGAGAGGCAAGTAATCACTGTGGTGCTGAGCTGTTAAGCTTCCATTCAGAGCTTATTAGGCTAATTCCCACGGAGACAGTATGTATGTTTCATAACAAACTTTTCCGTTGTATTTTAAAGGCAACTGACTTTGCCCATACTTCAGCAGAGGAGTTATTTTCACTTGTTACCCTTTTCACGGGCCTTTTGTTTAGTGAGACTTAGGAAGGTGGTGGCCACCTTGTGCTTTCAATTGTCTTTATGTTGTGTTACTTTCTAACTGATGTTCTGGCTTCCATAGAAAACAACCTAGTAATTTCTGGAAAACACCAGTCCTACCATAATGACATCTAAGTTCTGAATGATCTCTGCTCTTAATGTTAGTTTTCAGTAATCAAAATGAGGGTCCATAGATACACATCTTAGAAATCCTCTGTTCAGAAATACTGAAAACATGCAGAGAACTTCAGACACTTGGAGATACACCATGTGGTGTAATAAATATAACACAACTAGTTACTCTGTCTCTGCCTTGGTTGTGCTTACTTCTCCCAGACAGATAAACGTTATCTTGAAGTTTGTTTTCTTGCCCTTTTGTTCAGTTTTGTAGCAAGTATCCCTAAAGAACATACTAGTTAGGTTTTATTTTTTGTTGATGTATAATTTACACATTCATCAGGTTTTTAACTGTTTCACATATATTTTGATGGCACGTTATTTGCACAGTATGTTGGTGGAAACCTGTTCATGTGACTCTGCAGCTATAATGCATTCATGATCACTGCTTCATGTGTGGGATCTGAGAGAGTGAACATGGGTGCCGTGGATTCAGATTGTGGCAGTAGAAGCTGAAAAGTTGGGCAGATTTGTGATACTTGAAACTGAGGTCGTGCTGATGGATTCATGATGAAATGTAAGAGAGCAGAAAAAACAATGACCTTCAAAGTTTTTGGTAAGAATAACTAGAAGAATAGATGTGTATGTAGATGGGAAAATGTGTTGAGGAGCCAGTTTGGGGTGTGTGGTATGGGTAAAACCAGAACTTTGATTTTATAGTCCAGATGTATATTTTGAAATGAACAGAGATACAGGTATTTGGATGTCCAAGTCCAGATTTAAAGAGAACTTTCTGGGTTGGGTGTATAGATTTGCATGGTCTAGTGTAAGATGGTATTGCTACTTGAAGCTACAGGGTTGAGGAGGTCACCTATGGAATGAATGTAGCTAGGGGAGTCTGAGGTCTGAGCTCTGGAAGTACTCTCCACTTAGGAGGATTTAAGGATCTAGTATTTCAAGTGTGGAAAGATGAGAGGGTTTCCTTGGTGATAATGGTTTCTGAAAACCAAGTGAACAGACATTCTCAAGAAGATAAAGAGCAATGTGGAGGTTCATTGTGAGCTTGAAAAATTTATTTTGTGGAGTTGTGGAGATAAAATCCTAATAAAAGTAACATGCATGGGAGGAGAGAGAAATTACAGATAAGGAGTAGTACAGTACAGACAGTTGTTTGAAAGAGTTTTGCTTTAAACTGGTGTCGAGAAATTTGATAATAGCTGGCAGATGTATGATCGAGGGAAGGCTGGTTTAATGATGGAAAGTGTCACAAATGGCTTGTATTCTAAGCAATTTGTCTCTAAAAAATGGAGACAATTTAATAAAAGAATAAAAATTGAGGCAGGACAGACTATTGTATGAAGATCTACATGGGAAGGAATAGATGCCTGTAAGTATGTGGAGATGTTGGCCTTTCAATAAGAGGTAGGAAATTTTTTGTAGTTCTTAGCATGTTTTGCACATACTGACTATATCTAAATATATTATACTTTTGTTAAATATTCTTTAAGTGTTCTTATTGAAGATACTGCAAATGAATTACTTTTGGATTGTTCATTGTTTATATTTAGAAATACTTTTATGTATTAATCTTGTCCTCTGCATTCTTGCTGAACTAGTTTATTTGTTCTAATACTTTTTTAATGGATGCGTTAGAATTCTCTGTATACAAGATTAGGTCATCTGCAGATGAAGACAGTTTTAGTTTTCTTGGATGCCTGTATTAGATTTTCCTGCATAACTGCCCTGACGAGAACTTCCAGTACTTTTATTGAAAGTGGCAACAGTGGACATCCTCGTTGCTGATGTTGAAGGGAAAACATTGAGTCATCACACCATTAAATATGATGTCAACTGTGGATGTTTTGTAGATGCCCTTGATCAGATGGAGCAAGTTCTCTGCTGTTAGTTAGTTGCATGGCTTTTTTCATGAAGGAGTGTTGGATATTGTCAGATACTTTTTCTAAGTCTATTGAGTTGTTGTGTCTTTTTGTTCTTTATTCTATTAACATGGTATATTACATTGATCTTTTTTTGGTATGTTTAATATTAATTTCTTGGGATAAATTCCACTTGGTCATGGTACACAATACTACTTGTTGCCAAATTTGGTTTGTTTTCTTGACTTTTATGGGTGTTTTTTTTTTTTTTTGGTACTTTTCTGGAATATGTATCTGTGGTTAGGCTTTTTGGTGATGTCTCTGGTTTTGGTAATACTTAATGTGTTGGAAAGTGTTCTTCTTTTTTGCCTTTTGGGATAGTGTGAGGAAATGGTGTTTATAGTTTTTTTTTTCTTTATTATAAATAACCAGTGAAGCCATCTGGGCCTGGGCTTTCTTTGTGGGAAATTAAAAAATGCCTAATTTTATTAAAAGTCTATTCAAATTTTCTATCTTTGAAGTAATTTTGGTTGTGTCTTTCTGGAACATTGTAATTGGATCTGTAAGCTAATGTGTTAAAATACACTTGCAATTTTCTTACTCCTTATTTCTACAAGGTTAGTGGAAATGTCAACACTTTCACTCCTGAAAGTTTTGCAAACCTTTAGCTAACCTAGAAAAAAGTGGTTAAATCTTTTCAAAGAACCAACTTGTGGTTTTGTTTTTTTCCTTTTCCTATTTTCTGCTTTTATGTTCACTATGCCTCCGTTAACTTTAGCCTTTCTCTTTTTCCAGTATCTTGAGGTGGAAGGTTAGGTTTTTGATTTTGAAACTGTCTTTTTTATATGGAAAATCTTAGCTGTAAATACTTTAGCTGAAATATCATTTTCACAGTGACTTCTTCTCTGATTCATTTAGTAGTCTGTTGTTTAGTGGCTGTGTTCTTAATTCCCACATTACTTTTTGGTTCTCTAAAACATTTTTTGATGTATACATACAGCATACTGGATTCAGATATACAACATAATGTTTCAACATCTGTATACATTGAGAAATTACCACAATAAGTCAGTATGTATCACCATACATAGTTACAGAATTTCTTCTGAAGAGACTTAATGATCTATTCTTTTAGCAACTTTTAAATATGTGTTATAGTATTAACTGTATTACATCCCCATAACCTATTTCATACCTGGAAGTTTGTACCTTTTGACTTCTTCACACATTTTGCCCCCTCCCTCCTAACAGCTTGTTCTCTGTATTGATGAGCTGTTTTTGTTTTTTGTTTTGGTTAGGTTCCACATAGTGGGATCATACAGTATTTGTCTTTCTGTCTGATTTATTTCACTTAGCATAATGCCCTTGAGTTCTTCCTATGTCATTGAAAATGGCAGCATTTCATTCTTTTTATGGCTGATTAATATTCCATTGTATGTATTCTACATTTTCTTCATCTTTCCTTTCATGGTGGCCGTTTAGGTTTCCATGTCTTGGCTATTCTGAGTAATGCTACAGTGAACAAAGGAGTGGGTCTCTTTGAGTTTGTGTTTTATTTGCTCCAGATAAATGACCAGATGCCATGATCTTCATTTTCTGAATGTTGAGCTTTAAGCCGGCTTTTTCACTCTCCTCTTTCACTTTCATCAAGAGTCTCTTTAGTTCCTCTTCACCATCTGCGATAACGGTGGTATCTGTGTATCTGAGGCTATTGATATTTCTCCCTGCAATCTTAATTCCAGCTTGTGCTTCATCCAGCCCAGCATTTCTCATGATGTACTCTGCATAGAAGTTAAATAAACAGGGTGACAGTATACAGCTTTGACGTACTCCTTTCCCGATTTGGAACCAGCCTGTTGTTCCATGTCGTTTTAACTGTTGCTTCTTGACCTGCATACAGATTTCTCAGGAGGCAGGTCAGGTGCTCTGGTATTCCCATCTCTTTTAGAATTTTCCACAGTTTGTTGTGATCTACACAGTCAAAGGCTTTGGCATAGTCAATAAAACAGAAGTAGATGTTTTTCTGGAACTCTCTTGCTTTTTTGATGATCCAACGGATGTTGGCAATTTAATCTCTGGTTCCTCTGCCCTTTCTAAATCCATGTTAACCATCTGGAAGTTCATGGTTCACATACTGTTGAAGCCTGGTGTGGAGAATTTTGAGCATTACTTTGCTAGTGGGTGAGATGAGTGCAGTTATGCAGTTGTTTGAACATTCTTTGGCATTGCCTTTCTTTGGGATTGGAATGAAAACTGACCTTTTCCAGTCCTGTGGCCACTGCTGAGTTTTCCAAATTTGCTGGCATATTGAGTGTAGCACTTTTACAGCATCATCTTTTAGGATTTGAAATAGCTCAACTGGAATGCCATCACCTCCCCTAGCTTTGTTCATAGTGACACTTCCTAAGGCCCACTTGACTTCGCATTCCAGGATGTCTGGCTCTAGGTGAGTGATCACACCCTTTTGGTTATCTTGGTCATGAACATCTTTTTTGTATAGTTCTTCTGTGTGTTCTTGCCACCTCTTCTTAATATCTTCTGCTTCTGTTAGGTCCATACCATTTCTCTCCTTAATTGTGCCCATCTTTGCTTGAAATGTTCCCTTTGTATCTCTAATTTTCTTGGTGAGATCTCTGGTCTTTCCAATTCTATTGTTTCCCTCTATTTCTTTGCACTGATGGCTGAGGAAGGCTTTCATATCTCTCCTTGCTATTCTTTGGAACTCTACATTCAGATGCTTATATCTTTCCTTTTCTCCTTTGCCTTTCTCTTCTCTTCTCTTCTCAGCTATTTGTAGGGCCTCCTCAGACAACCATTTGGCTGCACTACTGTTTTTTAACTTCACTATTAAGGTCAGAGAACATATTTAATATGACTCTAATTTTTAATTTTTTTTTTTAATGGAGAAAGCAATGGCACCCCACTCCAGTACTCTTGCCTGGAAAATCCCATGGATGGAGGAGCCTGGTAAGCTGCAGTCCATGGGATCACGAAGAGTCAGACACCACTGAGCGACTTCACTTTCACTTTTTACTTTCATGCATTGGAGAAGGAAATGGCAACCCACTCCAGTGTTCTTGCCTGGAGAATCCCAGGGACGGGGGAGCCTGGTGGGCTACCGTCTATGGGGGTAACACAGAGTTGTACACAACTGAAGCGACTTAGACTTAGACTCTAATTTTTAAAAATTTATTGTGTCTTTTTTATGGCTGAGTATTTGGTCTGATCTGGAGAATTCTCCATGTATACTTTAGAAGAACATACTCTTGGTGGAGTATTTGATATGTTAGATATAGCTGGTTTATAGTGCTTTTCAAGTCTTATTTCCATAATGCCTAGTTGTTCTCTTTATTGAAAGTAGGATGTTGATGTCTCCAATGGTTGGATTGTTTATTTCTCCTTTAAGTCCTACCAATTTTTGCTTCCTGTACTTGGGGATCTGTTAGATGAATTTTTATATTTTGTTGGATTGCCCTTTCTTTTTTAATTACAAAAGGATTTTATCTCTTTTTTTTCTGATATAGCTACTTCAGCTTTCTTATGGTTACTGTTAGCTCAATATATATCCTTTTCATCCTTCTGTATTCAGTGTATTTTGATCTTTGAGTCTCAAGTTTTTGTTTCCTATACATAGCATACGGTTGGGTTTTTAGTCCAGTTTGACGGTATGACTTTAGATTGTTTAATCCACTTAAAAATTAATGTTATTGATATTTTTGAGTTTACATTGGCCAGTTTATTTTCTGTTTCTTTGTCTTTCCTCATTACTGCTTTCTTTCATATTAAAAGAATATTTTCTATTGGAACATTAATTTGCTTATTTTTTCATTTCAGCTTTTATATCCTTAGTGACTGTTCCATGGCTTATAGTATATATCTTAACATAATCCAGATATATGCTAACTAAAATCTAAGAAGATACAGGAGTGTTACCCTTAAATAGCTCTATTCCCTCTTCCGCCCTTTTGTGCTATTTAGTGTTAGACGCATGTATGTTAGAAACACAATAATCCACTGTTGTTCTCACCTCATTTTATTTTATAACAGTTACAGAAGCTGAGAAGAAAGGTGAGCTATATTTATAAGGCGTGGCATCACCTGGGAAGCCCAATGTCATATTAACCTTCTTGTTTTCTATTTTCAGTTTTCACTTGTTACTATGGATTCAAGGTACCATTATTTTCTTCTTATAGTACACTTTTGCTAATCTTTCATGCTGTTTTTGTCAAATACATGTTTCAATGTTATAGGTTGATCAGTTACTTATATATTTTATACAGTTTATTTTTAAACCTCAGAAGACAGGAGAAATAGGCATTTATATTCATTTTTTCTTTTCTTTTTTTTTTAATGGTGGTGGCCTTTTTTTCACGTGGATTTGAATTACTGTCCACACTTGGCTTTCTTTCAGCTTGAAGTTTGTAGGGTGAATCGGCTAGACATGAAATCTGCTTGTTTGCTCTGAGAAGTTATTTTGATCTGATTTTTGTAAATGCTCATTTTGCTGGACTTTACGTTTAACAGGTTTTTATACCTGCCTCCTGGCTTCCATTGTTTCTGATTAGAATCTGTTGTTAATCTTATTGGTGTTCTCTTGTTAATGATAAAAGATTTTTCTCTGGTTGCTTTCAACATTTTTTCTTATAATTTTAGCTTTTTCATTTTTTACTATGATGTGTCTGGATATAAATTTCTTTGTGTGTATTCTGCTTTGAATATATTGAGCTCCTTGAGTGTGGAGATTGTTTTCCTTGGGAAATTTTCAATCATAATTTCTTTATTTTTTCTGCTCCTTTCTTGCCTTTATTCTCCTTCTGGTACTCCTATTACAGAAATGTCTGTAATGATGTCCTGCATATCTCGGTGAATCTGTTCATTTTTTCTTTGTAGAATCTATTGATCTAACTTTAAATTCAGTTATTTTCCAGTTCAAATCTATTATTGAACCTCTCTAGTGAATTTTTCATGATAGTTACATTTAATTCTAAAATTGTTACTTAGTTTTTAAGATATCTATTCTTAATATTGATGATACTAAGCTAAGCCAAGCTAAGTCACTTCAGTCGTGTCCGACTCTGTGCGACCCCATAGATGGCAGCCCACCAGGCTCCCCCGTCCCTGGGATTCTCTAGGCAAGAACACTGGAGTGGGTTGCCATTTCCTTCTCTAATGCATGAAAGTGAAAAGGGAAAGTGAAGTCACTCAATCATGTCCGACTTAGCCACCCCATGGACTGCAGCCCACCAGGCTCCTCCATCCATGGGATTTTAGTGGTCATCATACTTTGTTTACACATGGTATCCTTTTGTTCTTTGAACATGTTTGTAATACATGACGTCTTACCTGCTTAAGTGTGATATCTGGTCCTCTCACAGGCAGTTTCTGTTCCTTGATTTTTTTTTTTTCTTTGTATAGGTTCACCTTCCTGTTTGGATGCATGTCTTTCCATTTTTTTGTTGTTGAAAAACATATATTTTAGAAAGTGTATTTTGTCTATCTCTGTACAGCTTATTTTCTTGGCTACTAAAATAAACCAGAAAAGTCAGAGTCTTATTCCTGTATGGGGCAAAACCTCTGAAGTCACTTCAGAGGGTGGAGTTCTAGATGTGTGTTTAGTCATCAGAGAATGATAGTGGTTTTAGCAGTCGGATCTCTTTGTTACACTGCCTGCCTCTGACACCCAACTGACAAGTTCCATTCATTGCCTGCTAACTGTTTTGCTTTGGACCAATGCCCAGTACATAAGGTACCCTGTGGTTTCATCCAATTAAATTCTGGCCCCTTGGCAGGGGTAGTTTGTGAAGCCAGTATTTGAGGTTTGCTCTTACTCTAGGGATTGGTGGGAGATTCTTGTTAGCTGTCTCTTGTTCTGGTTGTCTCTGATAAACTAGCTTGCCTATGGTTCAGCTTTTTGCTCTCATGAAGCGATCACCTTCCTCTTAATTGCTTACCATGCTGATCTCTGTTTGAGAGTATACTTATCCTTAAACTTTCTCACACTCACTTCCAATTAAGTGAATTCCCTTGGGGCGAGCTTCATAGTCGTCTGTTATTAGAGCTTGTCTTTCTCCCTGTGAAAAGTCACCATGCCTGTGTTTTGGGGCTATCGGTAGGCATGCTGTTTGAGCGACACCACTTCTTCATGAGTAAGGTGCTGCCTGGAGGCCATAGACTCCTCTCCTCTCTTCCAGCACAGAACCTCTGCCCTCTGTGTGAACTGGGCCATGGGTGATGAGGGCCCCAGTGTTCTCTACCTACCATGCAAGGGGTAGGTCTTCACTCTGTGGGTGGAGGCTGTTGGAGACTCTGTGGGAGAAGGACTCCCTTACCACCTCTTGGCCACACTTGTCGTTAACTGAGCCTTTGTGTCTGGAGTTGAGTGGGCTGGGCAATGCTGCTCTCTGCCCCTCCCACTGGGAGCTAGGGGTCCAGGGAGGCTTATCTTCTTGGTCACATCTACTCTGAGTGGAACTTTAGTCACACTGAGCTGGGTGTTTTGGAATGAAGGAAAAAACTGATGATGGTTCTAGTCCCACAGGCTTCATTCTTTCCAAGATTTAAGAGAGATTCTTAAATGTTAATTTGTTGAATGCCCTTAGGACAATTTTCAAAGACTTTAAATGGTTGTTTTTGAAAAATGCTTTTCTTTAGTTATAGTTGTTTTGCTGGGAAGAGACTCTGCACAGCTCTTGGTGACATTTTGTGTATCTCATGTTCTTTTAATGTTATATCATAGTCTGGCATAGAGTGAACTATAAGTAGTTGAAATAGAACTGTCTTTTTCCTTAAAAAACACTATGTACATGTGTACATTCCTTTCCTGTCTTGTCACCCAAAACCTTTGCTAATAGGTGCTAGCTTGACAAGTTGGGTTTGCTCTTTTTTTTTTTTTTATTTTGTTGGAGTATAGTTGATTTATAATGTTATATTAGTTTCAGGTGTACATCAAAGTGAATTAGACATATATATATATGTATCTTCACTCTGTTTTAGATTCTTTTCCCATAGAAGTCATTACAGTATTGAATAGAGTTCTCTGTGCTGCCTGTGCTATATAGTAGGTCCTTATTAGTTATCTATTTCATATAGTGTGTATATGTTAATCCCAACTTCCCAATTTATCCCTCCCCTTCTGCCTTACTCCCTTGTAACCATAAATTTATTATCTACATCTGTAACTCTTTCTGTTTTGTAGATAAAATCATTTGTACCCTTTTTTTAGACTCCACGTGTAAGCGCTGTCATGTAATATTTGTCTTTCTCTGTCTGACTTCACTCAGTATGACACGCTCTAGGTCCATCCATGTTCCTGCACATGGCATTCTTTCTTTCTTGTTTTAATGGCTCAGTACCATTTCACTGTGTATATGTTCCGCATCTTCTTTACCTTTTCCTCTGTTGATGGACATTTTGGTTGCTTCTGTGTCCTGGCTATTGTGAATAGTGCTTCAGTGGACATTGGAGTGCATGTACCTTTTTGAATTATAGTTTTTTCCGGATATATGCTCAGAAGTGGGATTGCTGGATTAGCTAATCTCTGTCAAAGGAGGCAAGAATATATGCTGGAGAAAATACAGTGTCTTTGAGTGGTGCTGGGAAAACTGGACAACCCCATGTAAAAGTATGAAATTAGAACACTACCTAACACCATACACAAAAATAAACTCAAAATGGATTAAAGGCTGGATACTGTATAATTCTTAGAGAAAAACATAGGCAGAACACTCTGACATAAATCACAGCAAGATCTTTTTGGTTCCACCTCCTAGAGTAATAAAAGTAAAACCAAAAATAAACAAATGGGACCTAATAAAATTTAAAAGCTTTTTGTGCAACAAAGGAAATCATAAACAAAATGAAAAGACAACCCTCAGAATAGGAGAAAATACTTGCAAATGAAGCAACTGACAAGGGATTAATCTCTAGAATACACAAATAGCTCACGCAAGTAGCTCAATATTAAAAGAAAAAGATTTCTCCAGAGAAGATATACAGATGGCTGAAAAGCTCATCTTTTCAAGGTGCTCAACATCACTAATTATTAAAGAAATGCAAATCAAAACCGCAATGAGGTATCACCTCTCACTGGTCAGGATGGCCATCATCAAAACGTCTACACATTGTAAAATGCTGGAGAGGGTGTGGAGAGAAGGTAGCCCTCCTACACTGCTGGTGGTAATGTAAACTGGTACAGCCACTGTGGAGAACTGCATGAAGGATCCTTAAAAAACTAAAAATAGAGCTACAAAATGGGTTTGCTCTTTACCTGTCTTTCATCCACTTGGACATAATCCCTCCCTATCAGCCTTGGCTCTCTCTTCACTTTTGCTTTTATGCCTAGGCTCCAAATCTCTGCTTGAGTCATTGGAAATGGTGACAGTTTGTACACTGTCTGCTTGGCTCACACATTAGCTTTGATTTTCAGTCAATCCCTTGGCTTTTGTAAACTAGTTTGTGGACAGTCTGTCTTTCTCAGATGTGGTCTCCTGGAGACCAAATTCTTCTTAGGTGTTAATGTTATATGCTGTATTTATATGAAAGATAAGACATTTTACAGTTAATCTAAGACAGTTGGGTTAATTATCCTAACTGGGAACTTCATTTTAAGGCTACTTCACCAAAGTAGCTGTATGGTATTGACCTTCAAGACTATATTACAGTGTAACTTTATTAAAGGTAAAGGGAAAAACTGTCAGATAAGGTGTATTTTTAAAATTTAGATGCATCTATTAATGAGACAGAGCTTTCATCAGAGCAGTTGAAATCAGTGGACATTTTGCCTTGGGGAGCTTCACATGGATGCTGTGTTTGAAGGGAGCTATTTTTCACAGGAATTAGAGCAAGGCAGAAATTCATTGTCATTTGGGTGGTGGCAGAGCTCATTTTGGAGATCTTAGGGAATGTGTTTTTTTCCTTAATGATCTAATGTGTAAATTAAATACTTGAAGGCACATTAACAAGTAAATATTCATGTGTAACCCATTTCATTCCTGGACAATAGTCTCTTTCTGTCTTCCATCTTCAGGGAGTGTCCAGTTTTATCTGAGCATCCTTTCTTAGTATTTGACTTTAATAGCCTGTGATGAAAAGGATTTTGAACCCATCATGAAAAAGTATTTATATCTCTTACTATATAGAACTGTAGTGGCTTGAGATTGGTGGGGGTTTTTTGGCTGCACTGGGTCTTTATGCTGCACGTAGGCTTTCTCTGGATGCGGCGAGCAGGGGCTATTCTTGAGTTGCGGTACCTGGGTTTCTCATTGTGGTGGCTTCTCTTGTTGTGGAGCATGGGTTCTAGGGCACACGAGCTTCAGTACTTGTAGCTTCCTGGCTCATGAGTTATGGCTCCAGGGCTCTAGAGCATGGATTTAACAGTAGTGCACGGGCTTTGATGGTCCGCGACTTGTGGAATCTTCCTGGATCAGGGATCGAACTCATGTCTCCTGCATTGGTAGATTTTTATCCACTGCGTCACCAGGGAAGTATTGAGACTGGTTTTTGATTGTAAATGATTTTATTTATGAGCCAAAATAAAGACTTGTTTGAATGTTTTCTTGAGGTAGCTTGTTGAAGGTATAATATCCGTTTCAAGACAGATCAGAATTTAACTTTTAGATATTTTTTAGGTGATGTAAATGTGTCATTTGCATCTCTGTTTGTTCTTTAGGCCTCGGGAGCAATCCGACCTCTTGTATCTACTGTCATCAGCCCGTCTGCAGACAGCTGCTTAGACCACTCACTGGAACGTGCCAGATACAGGGCAAGTGAAATGCCACAGGCCTTTCTGTTTGATGTGATCTATGAAGCATATCAGCAGGTAAGAATCTTGGCTTTTTAAAAATCTGCCATGTTGGGTATCTTTAAGAATCACTCCCATATGTGGAGATTAGCTAGAAGAACTCCTGGTGCTCTAGAGTGAACTCAAGGCTCAAATTTGTGAAGTTGGTTCATATGAGAAAAAGACCCAGACAGAGTCTGGAGGAGTCCGTGTGAAATCTTCCTCATGATCTGCCCCCTCCAGGCTGACACAGAGCACACCTTCCTTCCCGCAATGACAAGGCAGCAGCACTGGTGTGATGCTTCTTTCCAGGGAAGCCCATTAGAAACTCGGTGTCTTAAGGCATTGGGTTGGTCATGTAGATACTTCTGCCTTGCACATAAATTTCAGATTCTCAGGAGGAAAGCAGGTGTTCAGTGTAAACCATATTGTTTACATGGATGTCTAGGCACAGTGAACCACTCTCATCAGTTAACTGTTCCCTGGAAACATGCCAAGAAACAAACTCCCTGATGCTGGCCGAGGGCCTGCCTGGTGAGTGGGTCTTTGAAAGTTAAGCAGTCTTAGCCCTACTGTAGTAAACAATCCGCACAGCTATAGAGACATTGTGTTAAACATTTAAAGGTAAGTTATTTCAAAATACCAAATCATTTATGTTTAGGTTATACTGAATTATCTTTGTTTTCATGTTTTAGAAACATTTTGTACCTGTAAATTTTACTGCTGTTCATTTCTGTGTTTATTCATTAAACAGTTATTAAATATCAGGTATTATGCTTGACAGAAACTTTCCAATGAAAAACGATCATTGCAGCAACTAAAGCAGTGCTTGGCTGACGCTAAACAATCAGTAAGTAGAGATGGATGGACTTTAGAGAGATGAGATAATAGTAACATAAATATTGACATTTTATAATAAAAGAATACCACAGTTTGGATAGTTGTTGTTGTTTAGGTGTTAAGTCATGTCCAACTCTTCTGGAACCCCATGGACTATAGTCTGCCAGGCCCCCCTGTCCATGGGATTTTCTAGGCAAGAATACTGGAGTGGGTTGCCGTTTCCTTCTCCAGGGGATCTTCTCAACTCAGGATTAAACTCATGTCTCCTATCTTGGCAGGAGGATTCTTTACCACTGAGCCACCAGGAAAGCCCACATTTTAGATAAAAAGTAGTTAATGACATAATGAATCAATATGGATTATCAAGTACTGTTTTAAATATTGACTTCTCAGTAAATGAGAACCAGTTTTCATGGTATGAATAGTTGACCATGGTTTGTTTTCTTAAAATTTGCTACACAGAAATTTACCTTCATTTGGTCATTAATCAAATGTTACCCTGTTAAAAATTGTAAAAAGCCTAAATCTTGCTGAGCTAGACATCTGCTTAATATTTCTAATATTTTTTAAGATTAATGAAAGAATTTATTCATCTTTCATTTCACTTTAAGAAGAATAAATGTTAGCTCTATTTTAGAAAATTTAATACAATCCTGTGATCCTCACATTAGAGTAGTATGTTTCAACAATTTTTGGTAGAGAATTAAGCCCTAAAGCACTGAGGTACTGATTCTCAAATTATGGTTACCAGACCAGCAACCTTAAGCATGTTTTAGATCTTGTGCAAATTCTGGGCCTTCACCTCAGACCTACTTAGTTAGAAACTCTGGGAATGGAAGCACCTATTTGTGTTTTAACAAACAAGCCTGTCATGTGATCCTGATTAACCCTAAATTTTGGGAACCAAAATTTACCACATACAACCCTAAGGTATTCATTATATGTGGTAAAGTCTCTTCTGTTGCATTCTTAGGAGAATTGAGAATGAAATCACACAAACCAACTCTTCTATGGTTCAGATGAGGAATGCTCACAGCATTTTGGAGGTTTTGATGCAAGTTCTTATGAAAATCATTTTTGATCATAAAGCAATTCATAAGGAAGTTTGTATAAAATATTTCTCTCTTATCTATACTGTTTGTGTATATATGTGTTTTGGTTTTAACAAGTAGAGAAGAGTAAAACAGGACAGAGTTCCAGGGGTGGGAAGTCATTTTCTATAGATTGGTCAGAGGAACCATGTGAAAAGGTAAAATTTAAGCCAGCATTGGGAAGTAAGTGGGGAGATACGTCATGCCGGTAACTGAGAGCTTTATTTTAGGTACAGGATGCAGAATCTAAAAAGGTGGAGTGAGGCTAGAGAAGAATGACATCATGGAGGGAAGTAGGAGATTCGGTTAGGGAGGCCCTGTGTGTGGTATCTTGTAGGGTCTTAAAGGCAATGATACGGGCTTTAGGCTTTACCTTGAATGAAAGGGGAACCTCAGATGGTACTGTGTGAAGTCCCACTTCTATGGGGCCACCCTATCCCTTGTGGGGATGGTACCTTACAGGAGGTAAGGGAAGAAGTAAGCTATTGTGATGATCAAGGCAAAGATGATGACAATTAGGACAATTTGTATAATATAGTATTTGGTGTGAAGTGTTTGTGTTCTGAAGAGAATTAGTGGTAAAATGAGGATAGGCCATTTAGTCAGGGATCAGGTATCAGAATGGGAAGACCAATGGGTCTGAGGATTTGCTCTGAATAACTAGAACACAGTAGTCCTTTATTGAGGTAGGAAATGAAGAGTTTTTGGATGATTAGATCAAAAGTTTGCTTCTGTTGTACCAAGTTTGAGATTTCCTGTAGACTTCGTAAAAAATGTGAAGGAGATAGTTGAATATGCTGCTGCTGCTGCTAAGTCGCTTCAGTCATGTCTGACTCTGTGCGACCCCATAGACGGCAGCCCACCAGGCTTCTCCATCCATGGGATTTTCCAGGCAACAGTACTGGAGTGAGGTGCCATTGCCTTCTCCGATAGTTGAACATATGAAACTATGATTCTGTGGAAAGGTCCAGATAAAGATAGGCACTTGACTTCCTGTAGAGCTCAGGGAACCCTACTCAGTGCTCTCTGGTGACATAAGTGGGAAATAAATCCAAAAAAGAGGCGATATATGCATATAGCTGACTCACTTTGCTGCACAGTAAAAACCAACACATTGTAAAGCAACTAGACTCCAGTGAAAAATTAATAAAAAGATAGAGAAGAGCTAATGCCTATCCTTCTAAAACTCTTTGAAGAAGTTGCAGAGGAAGGAACACTTTCAAACTCATTCTACGAGGCCAACATCACCCTGATACCAAAACCAGACAAAGACAACACGAAAAAAGAATACTACAGGCCAATATCACTGATGAACATAGGTGCAAAAATCCTCAACAAAATTTAGCAAACGGAATTCAGCAACACATCAAAAAGCTCCTATACCATGATCAAGTTGGGTTTATTCCAGGGATGCAAGGATTCTTCAATATAGGCAAATCAATCAATGTGATGTACCATATTAACAAATTGAAAGATAAAAACCATATGATCTCAGTAGCTGCAGAAAAAGCCTTTGACAAAAATTCAGCACCCATTTATGATTAAATGGGCCTAGAAGGAACCTACTTGAACATGGTAAAGCCCATATATGATAAACCTACAGCAAACATTATTCTCAATGGTGAAAAACTGAAAGCATTCCCCCTAAGATCAGGAACAAGACAAGGGTGTCAACTTTCACCACTGTTATTCAAGATAGTTCTGGAAGTCTTAGCTACAGCAATCAGAAAAGAAAAAGAAATAAAAGGAATCCAGATTGGAAAAGAAGATGTAAAGCTCTCACTGTTTGCAGATGACATGATACAGTACATAGAAAACCCTAAAGATAGTATCAGAAAATTACCAGAGCTAATCAGTGAATATAGCAAAGTAGCAGGATACAAAATGAATGCACGGAAGTCACTTGCGTTTCTATATACTAACAATAAAAAATCAGAAAGAGAAATTAAGGAATCAATCCCTTTCACCATTGGAACTAAAAGAAATATCTAGGAATAAACTTACCTAAGGAGACAACAGAACTGTACACAGAAAATTATAAGACACTAATGAAAGAAATCAAAGATGACATAAACAGATGGAGAGAGATTCCATGTTCCTGGGTATGAAGAATCAATATTGTGAAAATGGGTATACTACCAAACTCAGTCTATAGATTCAATGTGATCCCTACCAAATTACCAATGAATGATGTTTTTCACAGAACTAGAACAAAAAATTTCACAATTCAGATGGAAACACAAAAGACCCTGAATAGCCAAAGCAGTCTTGAGAAATAAGAATGGAGCTGGAGGAATCAACCTTCCTGACTTCAGATTATTAAGTTACAGTCATCAAGACAGTATGATACCTGCACAAAAACAGAAATATGAAACAAGATAGAAAGCCCAGAAATAAACCCATGCATTTATGGGTACCTTATTTTTGACAAAGGAGGCAAGAATATACAATGGGGCAAAAACAGCCTCTTCAATAAATGGTGCTGGGAAAACTGGACAGCTACATGTAAAAGAATGAAATTGGAACACTTCCTAACACCATATACAAAGATAAACTCAAAATGGATTAAAGACCTACGTGTAAGCCCAGAAACGGTAAAACTCTTAGAGGAAAACATAGGCAGAACACCCAATGACATAAAGCAAAGCAAAATCCTCTATGACCCACCTCCTCAAGTAACAAAAATAATAACAAAAGTAAACAAGTGGGACCTGATTAAACTTAAAAGCTTTTGCACAGCAAAGGAAACTATAAGCAAGGTGCAAAGATAACCCTCAGAATGGGGGAGAATAATAGTAAATGAAACAACTGACAAAGGATTAATTTCCAAAATATAGAAGCAGGTCATACAACTCAATGCCAGAAAAACAAACAACCCTATCAAAAAGTGGGGAAAAGACCTAAACAGATATTTCTCCGAAGACATACAGATGGCTAACAAACACCTGAAAAGATACTCAACATCGCTCATTATTAGAGAAATCCAAATCAGCACTACAATGAGATATCACCTCACATTGGTCAGAATGGCCCTCATCAAAAAGCCTATAAACAATAAATGCTGGAGAGGATGTGGAGAAAGGGAATGCTTTTGCACTGTTGGTGGGAATGTAAATTGATAGAGCCTCTATGGAAGATGGTATGGAGATTACTTAAAAAACTAGGAATAAAGCCACCATATGACCCAGCAATCCCACTCCTAAGCATATACCGTGAGGAAACCAAAATTGAAAAAGACACATGTATCCCATTGCTCATTGCAGCACTATTTACAGTAGCTAGAACATGGAAGCAATCTAGATGTCCATCAGTAGATGAATGGAGAAAGAAGTTGTGGTATATATACACAGTGGAATATTACTCAGCCATAAAAAGGAATGCCTTTGAGTCAGTTCTAATGAGGTGGATGAACCTAGAACCTATTATACAGAGTGAAGTAAGTCAGAAAGAGAAAGATAAATATTGTATTCTAACATATATATGGAATCTAGAAAAATGGTACTGAAGAATTTATTTATAGGGCAGCAATGAAGAAAGAGTATTCTGCTTCTGGGAATTAGGAAATGGATATCTTGGGAAGGACATTTTTCAGGAGAGGAGTGGCCTCAGAGTAAGAGGGTAGTGTCCCCGGAGCCTAGTGAAGAAAGGTGTTCAAGAATGATTCGGTGCTCCATGATGGGTTAGACAGAAGGAAGGACTGAGAACTGACCATAAGCCTTACTAATGTGAGATGAGCAGTGTTTGAAGGGGAGCAGTAGTAACAGACCCACTCCAGTCCTCTTGCCTGGAAACTCCCATGGACGGAGGAGCCTGGTGGGCTGCAGTTCATGGGGTCACTAGGAGTCGGACATGACTGAGCGACTTCACTTTCCCTTTTCACTTTCATCCATTGGAGAAGGAAATAGCAACCCGCTCCAGTGTTCTTGCCTGGAGAATCCCAGGGACGGGGGAGCCTGGTGGGCTGCCCTCTGTGGGGTCGCACAGAGTTGGACACGACTGAAGCGACTTAGCAGCAGCAGCAGCAGTAACAGAAGCCTGGGTGCAATTGATTGGCTAGAGAATAGGAGGCTGCTCTTTATAGGAACCTCCATGCATATGGAGGAGACAAATGGGGGTAACCAAAGGGGGTTATAAACTAAGAATTTTTTTTACTAAGGTGGATGACATAGCATATTGATTGTAGTTATTGTTGTTCTGTCACTAAGTTATGTCTGACTCTGTGACCCTATGGACTGCAGCACGCCAGGCTTCTGTGGTCCTATCCTGAGTTTGCTTAAACCCATGTCCATTGAGTCGGTGCTGCCATCCAACCATCTCATCCTCTGTTGCTCCTTTCTCCTCCTGCCCTAATCTTTGCCAGCATCAGAGTCTTTTCCAGTGAATTGGGGTCTTCACATCAGGTGGCCGAAGTATTGGAGCTTCCGCATCAGTGCTTCCAATGAATATTCGGAGTTGATTTCCTTTAGAATTGACTGGTTTGATTTCCTTACAGTCCAAGGGACTCTCAAGAGTCTTATCTAGCACCATCAGTTCTTCAGCGATTAGCCTTCTTTATGATCCAAATCTCACATTTGTATATGACTACTGGAAAAACCATAGCATTGACTATGGCACACCACCGGCAAAACCAAACCAAACCATTGGCAAAATGATGTCTCTGCTTTTTGATACACTGTCTAGGTTTGTCACCGTTTCTTCCAGGGAGCAAACATTTTATTTCTAGGTTACAGTCATGATCCACAGTGATTTTGGAGCCCAAGAAAATAAAATGTTACTGCTTCCACTTTTTCCCCCGACTATTTGCCATGAGGTGATGGAATCAGATGCCATGATCTTAATTTTCTGAGTGTTGAGTTACAGGCCACCTTTTTCACTCTCCTCTTTCACCCTCATCATGAGGCTCCTTAGTTTCTCTTTACTTTCTGCCATTGGAGTGGTATCATCTCTTTATATGAGGTTGTTGATATTTCTCCTGGCAGTCTTGATTCTAGCTTGTGATTCATCCAGCCTGGCATTTTGCATGATGTACTCTGCATATAACTTAAATAAAAAAGATGACTATATACAGCTTTGACATACTCCTTTCCTAATTTTGAATCATTCATGTGTTCCATGAAAGGTTCTAACTGTTGCTTCTTGACCTGCATTCAGGTTTCTCAGGAGACAGGTAAAGTGGTTTGGTATTCGCATCTCTTGAAGAATTTTCCACAGTTTATTGTAATCCACTCAATCAAAGGCTACAGCATAGTCAGTGAGATAGAGGTAGTTGTATTTTTGGAATTTCCTTGATTTTTCTATGATCCAGTGGATGTTGGCAATTTGATATCTGGTTCTTCTGCCTTTTCTAAATCCAGCTTGAACATCTAGAAGTTCACGGTTCATGTACTGTTGAAGCCTGGCTTGAAGGATTTTGAGCATTGCCTTGCTAGCTTGTGAAAAGAGTGCAATTGTACAGTAGTTTGAACATTCTTTGGCACTGCCCTTCTTTGGGATTGGAATGAAAACTGACCTTTTCTAGTCCTGTGACCACTGCTGAATTTTCCAAATTTGCTGACATACTAACTGCAACACCTTAACAGCATCATCTTTTAGGATTTGAAATAGCTCAGCTGGCATTTCATCACCTCCACTAGCCTTGTTTGTTATAATGCTTCCTAAGTCCCATTTTACTTCAGACTCCAGGATGTCAGGCTCTAGGTGAGTGACCATACCATGTGGTTATCTGGGTGATTAAGACCTTCCTTGTATAGTTCTTTTGTGTATTTTTGCGATTTCTTTTTAATGTCTTCTGCTTCTGTTAGGTCCTTACCGTTTCCGTTCTTTATTGAGCCCATCTTTGCATGAAATGTTCCCTTGGTATCTCTAATTTTCTTGAAGAGATCTCTAGTCTTTCCCATTCTTTTATTTTCCTCTATTTCTTTGCACTATTCATCTAAGAAGGCCTTCTTATTTCTCCTTGCTGTTCTCTGACATTCTGCATTCAGTTATTGCATTAAGATATTGATATGCTGATGTAATTATTTCAGTTCAGGTCAGTCGCTCAATTGTGTCCAACTCTTTGTGACCCCATGGACTGCAGTATGCCAGGCTTCCATGTCCATTACCAATTCCCAGAGTCTACTAAAAATCATGTCCATTGAGTCAGTGATGCCATCCAACCATCTCATCATCTGTCATCCCCTTCTCCTCCCTCCTTCAATCTTTCCCAGCATCAGGGTCTTTTCTGATGAATCAGTTCTTTGCATCAGGTGGCCAAAGTATTGGAGTTTCAACTTCAGCATCAGTCCTTCCAATGAATACTCAGGACTGACTGATACTGTATTGAGAAGGGATAGGGTATAGTATAAGGCTACAGAGACAGGAGCTAAGGCCATATTTGGGTATAGATGTAGATTAATAGATGTAGGGAAGATGTGGAATTTGTTGTTCAGTTTTTATCTTCTCAGTGATATGGGGTTCAAATATTAGGTGAGACCCAGGGAGGGGTGGTATCTAGGCTTAGGAAAGAGAAGGTTTGAAAGAGTAAATACTGTCTTGTGTTCTTAAATTCTTGCACTTAAGTTAAAAATATACACAACTTGTCCCAAGGAAAAACACAAAACTGTCCCAAGGAAAAAAATTCATCTATATTCAAGGATTATTTTCTGGGCATTTGTGGAAAATTGAAATATTTGATTGAAAAACCACCTAAATGGGTCAGTCATTAATGTGACCTTGAAATATGTACTTGACCTGTGAAGTTGTTATATTTTATCAAGGGTGTAACTTTCCTTTGTGGAACTCATATAGAAAATACATAATAGTGTTAATCATTTCCTGAGTTCATCAGAAATTAGTTAGTTGTATGTCTGGTCACATGAGATTGAATTATATGCAGAAAAAACACCTCTTAATCTGATCTAAAGTCATATGCACATGACCAAAAAGGTTTTTATTTTCATTTTTTAAAATTTGAGATTATGGATGACTTTTCCTCCTCAAATGGTGCTATGGCGTTGGGCGCTTATAGATGTCAAGATGCAGTTCTGTACGTGGGTCTGCTGTGTTGTTTTCCCAACCATTTCATCTGCTCTCATTCATTCTCCTGTTCTATGTGCTCTAGTTATGCTCACCTTATTTCCTCAAATACAAGTTTGGTCTAGAACTTTACTTCTTATCTTGCTATATATCCTTTAGATAGTATGTGAATTATCATTTAGAGAAGACTTTACTGTCCACCGTCATATCCACTGGGTTAGACCAGCCTACTACACGTTTTCCAAGTGCCCTGTTTTTTCTGCCCAGCATCATAATTAGAGTGGAATAATTACTTGTGAAATTAATTACAAAATGTCCAACTCTCCTGCTAGACCATGTGCCCTGTGAAGGTAGGGATGGTATCTGTCTTAGCAACTTGGCTGACACATTGTTAGTACCAAGTACATATTTGTTCAATGGATGAACAGAAAAGAATATGCATATAAATATGAAAAATCTCCAATGTACTGGTTCTTTTGGGCCACTTCAAGATATTAAAACTGTTTCCACTCTGCATTTAGACACCTATGCAAATGTTACCTCCTTAAAGGAGCTTTCCACTGATAACCTTATATAAAATAACATTTTTCATCATGTAATGCTTTATTCTGCTTTAGTTTCATATCACTGATGTTTTTCTCTTTCCTGAATGTTCCATGGGAGCAGGGATTTTGTCTTATCTCTAGCACCTGGAAGAGTTCGTGGCTTCTGTGAAGTTTGTAATATTTTCAAATGTAAGAATTTTATACATACATAGGTATACATAGGCATGAGGTGTCCAAAGTACTGGAGTTTCAGCTTCAGCATCATTCCCTCCAAAGAAATCCCAGGGCTGATCTCCTTCAGAATGGACTGGTTGGATCTCCTTGCAGTCCAAGGGACTCTCCAGAGTCTTCTCCAACACCACAGTTCAAAAGCATCAATTCTTCGGTGCTCAGCTTTCTTCACAGTCCAACTCTCACATCCATACATGACCACTGGGAAAACCATAGCCTTGACTAGACGGACCTTTGTTGGCAAAGTAATGTCTCTGCTTTTGAATATGCTGTCTAGGTTGGTCATAACTTTTCTTCCAAGGAGGAAGCGTCTTTTAATTTCCTGGCTGCAGTCACCATCTGCAGTGATTTTGGAGCCCCCCAAAATAAAGTCTGACACTTTCCCCATCTATTTCCCATGAAGTGATGGGACCGGATGCCATGATCTTCGTTTTCTGAATGTTGAGCTTTAAGCCAACTTTTTCACTCTCCTCTTTCACTTTCATCAAGAGGCTTTTTAGTTCCTCTTCACTTTCTGCTATAAGGCTGGTGTCATCTGCATATCTGAGTTGATTGATATTTCTCCCGGCAATCCTGATTCCAGCTTGTGCTTCCTCTAGCCCAGTGTTTCTCATGATGTACTCTGCATATAAGTTAAATAAGCTGGGTGACAATATACAGCCTTGACATATTCCTTTTCCTGTTTCGAAACAGTCTGTTGTTCCCTGTCCAGTTCTAACTGTTGCTTCCTGACCTGCATACAGGTTTCTCAAGAGGCAGGTAAGGTGGTCTGGAATTCCCATCTCTTTCAGAATTTTCCACAGTTTATAGTGATCCATACAGTCAAAGGCTTTGGCATAGTCAATAATGCTATTGTTGCTTAGAAATGATTTAAAAAAACTTTCATTCTTTGAATTTTTAATGACATCAAGCACTTGCTAAAGAAGAAGATGACTAAAGAATAACAAATTCAGTAGTGATAATTATGCAGTCTGTAGAAACATGAGGGAAAGCACTAGATTGGTTCAAAGTATTCTTATGGGATATTCAAATACATAATCATGTTCTATACTGGTTTTGAAAAATTTTGTACAAAAGCTTTTAAAATTACATGAATCAGTTTCTTGTGGAAAATTGATATGGTGGGTACAGATGGTATTCTTTTTTTTTTTTTTTCCTTTCTCCCAGGTACATTTTATTTTTTTTTTAATTAATTTTTTATTTTACTTTACAATTCTGTATTGGTTTTGCTATACATTGACATGAATCCACCACGGGTGTACATGCATTCCCAACAGATGGTATTCTAAACTTTATTGAGAGACCTGGCCTCATTTCTAACACAAATTTTTAAGTTTTCAGTGAGGATCTTAGAAGATAAATTTTCGTGAAAATGTACACGCATGGAAGACACATCAGGTCTCAACTAGTGACAGAATTGTTCTTTTGGTGTTAACTATGTAGTCTTTGATATAATAGACTTTACTGTAGAGATTAATGTGTTAAATTTTCTCAATCTCCATTAAGAGTATTTTAATAAAAATGAGTGTTTAACTTGAAAGGGAAAAAACACCTTTCAAAAACATGCCTAAAACAACCATTTGATTTTTAAAGATTCCTGTCACTTAAGTATCTAGGTCCGAGAATACAGTCATACAATTAAAGAAATATAACAGGAATTTCTCTTTGTAATATGTATCCTGCCCACATCCCACACGTATTAGAATGACTGAGACTTGTATCTTATACTGAGTATTAACACATTAGGCTTAAATGCTGAGTTAACAGGAAACCAATTTCGAACATGAAATTTTTTGAAGAGTCTTTTCTTTATATCCACAAACAGTACACTTCTCAGCTGTCTTATTGCCATTTTTACATGATGTGCTTGCCCATTCCTTCTCTTCCGTCACTCAGTGTTTAGGTAGGCCTGGATTGGAGTTGGAGTGATCAGGAAGAGCCTTGGAATAAAGTCTCAGAAAAAAATCTCACATTACATGGAGTTTTGAAAAGGAAAAGTAGGAAAGATAGGAGGGCACAAATTGTTTTTATAAATGAAGAATTGACCTGCTTTTGCTGTCTCCCATGGATTTTGGATAGTTTACATTTTCCTTTGTTTCAAGGTATTTTACTTTTGTTTTTGATTTTCTTGTCCATTGGTTACTCAATAACATGTTGTTTAGTTTCTACATTTGTTTTCTCCAGTTTTCTACTTGGAGTTGCTCTTTAGTTTCATGGTTGGAAAAGATGCTTGATTTTATTTCAGTCCTCTTAAATTTATTGAGACTTGTTCTGTTACCTAACATGTCATCTATCCTGGGAAATGTTTCATGTGCACTTGAAAATAATGTGTATTATATAGTTTTTGTATGGAAAGTTCTGTATCCAATCTATCTTGGCTAATGTGTCTTAAGGCCATTATTTCTAGATCAATTTTTTTGGTCTGGATGATCTGTTTATTGTTGTGAGTATTAAAGTCACCTAGTGTTACTATATTGCTGTACATCTCTCCCTTTATGTCTATTAATATTTATGTATTTAGGTGCTCCTACATCGGGTGTATAAATATTTTTGTATTATCTTCTCCTTGGATTAACTTCTTCATTACTCTTTAATGCCCTTGTCTTCAGTTAGTCTTTCTTTTACAGTCTTTTTTGTTGAGTATGCATGTTGCTATCCCCAACTGTATGTTTTTTGCTTCCATTTGTATGGAATTTTTTCCATCACTTCACTTTCAATCTTTTTGTGTCTTTATATCTTACACTAGTCTCTTGTAGGCAGCTTATAGATAGGTCTCATTCCTTTTGTCCATTCAGCTGCTCTGTCTTTTGGAGCATTTAGTTTATTTAGATTAAAAATGATTGTTATATATTGCTAGATATTATTTGGGTGATTTCCACTATTTTGTCTTCCAGGTCGAAGATACATTTTTCTGTATCATCTAATCTGCTATTGATTGCTTCTAGTGTATTTTTCATTTCAGTTGTTGTGTTCTTCAGTTCTGATTAGTTCTTTCTTACAGTTTGTAACTTTTTGTTAACAGTCTTCTCTCTATTTTTGTCCTGAGTTGGGTAAGCATGTTTATGTCTGCTACTTTTAACTCTTTATTAGGGAAGTTGTCTCTGTTTGATTAGACTTGGGGCGAGTGGCTTTATCTTGTTCTTTAATTTCTGCATGTCTTTGAATTAAGCAGAATAGTTGCCTCTTCTGGTCTTAGGGCTTCCCTGGTGCCTCAGCTGGTAAAGAATCTGCCTGCAATGCAGGAGACCCCTGTTTGATTCCTGGGGTGGGTAGTTCCCTGGAGAAAGGATAGGCTACCCACTCCAGTATTCTTGGGCTTCCCTGGTGGTTCAGATCGTAAAGAATTCTCCTGCAATGCAGGAGACCTGGGTTCAATTCCTGGGTTGGGAAGATCCCCTGGAGGAGGGCATGACAGCCCACTCTAGTATTCTTGCTTGGAAAATCCCTATGGACAGAGGAGCCTGTTGAGCTACAGTCCATGGGGTCACGAACAGTCAGACATGACTGAATGACTAAGCACATGCACGCAGCTGGTCTTAAGGGCCTGGCTTTCTTTAGGTGTGTGCCTAGTGTAGGCTCTGTGGGATGGGTGACTTGGAGAGGTGGGCTGGAATGGTCTTGGGCTGGAGGGTCTCTAGGTGCACTGTGATGGGCCTACCTTGGAAGGACCACTGGAACTTGAATGGGCACTGTGAGGTTCTGGTGGGCACTATAGGAGAGCTGACTTGGTAAGATGCCTGGAGCTGGTATGGGCCCAGAGGTTGTGGGGGCACTGTGGCAGCATTGGCAGGCCAGTTGAGTGCCTGGACTGTGTTCCCACCGGTGCCATCAAGGTTGAGGAATGCAAAAATGGCAGTCTGTGGCGCCTCTGATCCGAGAGAGAGTGTCAGCTGTTCCTCACTATCCCTATGCCTTCCATTTGGCAAATACTCTTTGGTTAGTAAATGCATTTCCTTCATGTAGTACAGGTGCCCTTTAAACCACTGTTTATTTTTCATGGTGCCCCAGGACAGGCAGATCTGTACACAGGCCCCTTGGTGATGTCCCTGCTTACAGCAGGTTGCCACATTGTGGGGTGTGATTTTCACTGATAGCATCTTTCCTACCCATCTTCATCTGTGTGGTCTTTCTATTACTTGTTGCGCAGAAGGTGTTCAATCAGCCCTCAGTTCTTCAGGAGTAAGTGCTCTCTGTGTAGATGTAGACTTGGTGTGTCCATGTGAGGAGATTAGTTCTAGATCATTTTACGCTGTTGAATTGGACTGGAACCTGATTGCTATTGTTAATTAACATTTCAGTGTCTGTAATGGTTATTGAACTATCAAAGCTTTGTCATATTCCTGGTGCCAATTTTGACACACTATGTTTTTCTGGAAATTTATCTGTTTATTGATATTTCAAAGTTATTGACATATTATTTTTAATGTTTATCTGTAGGAAGAGGCTATTTGTATAAAAATCAGCCAATTATATATCTTCTTTGGAGACATGTCTATTCAAGTCCTTTGCACCTTTCAAAAACTAGGTTTTGTTCTTGTTCAGTTGTGGGAATTCTTAATATATTCTGGATATTAATGCCTTACCAGATTTGCTATGCAAATATTTTCTCCCACTCTGTGGACTGCCTTTTCAGTTCTGGTGATAGTGCCGTTTGATGCATGGGTCTTTTAATTATGATATACTCGAATTTATCAAATTTTGTCTGTGTTTTGGTGCCATATCCAAGAAGCCATTGAAAAATCAGTGTCCTGAAACCTTCTATGTTTTCCTCTAAGAGGTTTACAATTTTAGTTTTTACACGTAAGTCTTTATTTCATTTTGAGTTAGTTTTTGTGTATGGTATTAGGTGAAAGTATGACTTGATCCTTTGGCATGTGAATATTCATTTTCCCCAGCATCATTTGTTGAAAATGCTGTTGTTTCCCCATTAAATAGTCTTTGGACTAAATAATTTGACCAAAAATGTAAGGGCTTATTTCTGGGCTATTTCTGTTCCACTGGTCTATTTGTCTGTCTTTATCCTAGGACCACACTGATTTGATTACTGTAGTTTTGCATTAAGTTTTGTAGTTGTTTACTATGTTTTGAAATCACAGCATGTGGGAATTTCTTTTCTTCAGGGTTGTTTGGGTATTTGGGGTGATCATGCGTGGACTCTACTGTTGCTCTGCTTAGTTGCTTCAGTTGTGTCCGGCTTTTTGTGACCCCATTAACTGTAGCCTGCTGAGCTCCTCTGTCCATGGAATTTTCCAGGCAAGAATACTGGGGTGGGTTGCCATTTTCTCCTCGAGGGATTCTTCCTTACCCAGGGATGGAGCCCATGTCTCCTGCATTGGCAGGCGGATTCTTCACCACTGAGGCACCAGGGAAGCCCCTAAACATATCTTGAATCTTTCTTTTGTTTTCATTATCTAGCAAAGTGCCTCAGATCTAGTAGATGTTTAATGCATGTTGTTGGGAGAATTCTAAAATTTGTGAGGTCTTGGTATAATAAATTGTAAGAGCATTGTATATTTTATATTATATACTTAGTGTAGAAACCTTAGAGAATATAGAGTTTTTTCATGCTCTTACCCTGGTTCATACCTATTCTTTAGGAATGTGTATTAATAATATATGAATATCTGTCTTTACCTGTGTTAGATAATGTTTTAAAAAAGGCAATGTGGAGGCAGTCTAATTACAATTGCTTGTAAGAAAAACAAACGACAGACAAAAGATGAGGCAAATAGGACATAGAATTAGACTGAAGAGATCACAAAACAATACGGTTGTTACTTTCTTCCTGTAGTTCGTCCTGAGTTCATGACATTGTAATGGAAAAATAAGAAATTTTTTATTAAAAAAAAAATTTCCAGGCTGGGAGATTACTGGAAATCTTTGCTGTGTTAATACCTTTCTGGTAAGAAAGTTAAAGGTGGGGAATGGAATGCGTGGAAAGAGGCCTCCAATGGAAATATATGCTCTGTTCTGAGCAGTAGGCAGAGGGCCTCTTGGAGCTGTCAAAGGCTTTTTGTTTTATCTGTAAATTCCTGATCTTTTGGTTACAGAATTTGGCAAGATAAGCTGCTTTTTTTTTTTTTAAAAAAAGTAAACAAATGAACTGAAGAGATACAGTATTTTCTCTTTTTGATGTTTTACTACGAGAGTCTGCATCTCACAGTAGGAACTGACTTCTGGAGGACAGTTGGGAGAGGGCAGGATTTTTAAGGAGGTTTGAGAAATTACATGGACACTGAAGAATTAGACGTAACTGACAGTCGAGTTCCAGGCTTTGTATGTGACAGGAGATGACCGGCAACAGCCCACAGGCAGTCCTTCTAATTCATGCTCTTCCAAAAATGACAGAGTTCCTGACTACCAAGCAATTCCATGATCACATCATGAACCATACTGTGTACTAGCAAAGAGATGCTGTTATTTAGAGGGAAGAAATAAGTTGCAGAATGAAAAAGTTCTTGGTTTACTTGACTGTAGAAGGAAACCTTGTAAGGTTTGGGTTCATCCACAATCAGATGATGAATTAAATTTTGATCTCATTTAGTTCTTGGACTTCTTATGTTAATTTGTGTAGTATATGTATTAACATTAATTTACCAGCTCATGGCCAAAAAAGCTTTGGAGGCAGATTTAAGAACTTAAACTCTTATGTGAGGGTCTTTTTAAAAAAATTTTTTTATTGGAGCATAGTTGAGTCACAATTTTTTTTTTCAGGTGTACAACAGAGTGAATCAGTTATACATATAGATTTATCCCCCCTTTCTAGATTCTTTTCTTATATAGGCCATTATGGAGTATTGAGTAAAGTTCCCTGTGCTATACAGTAGGTCCTTATTAGTTATCTACTTTATATGTAGTAGTATGTGTATGTCAATACCAGTTTCCCAGTTTATCCCTCCCAAGGCTCTTTCCTTTTAGGAAAATCAGAGAATGATGGGAAAATATATAGTGAGATATTTGGAGTACATCCTTTATCATGAAGGAATATAAATTTTAAAATTCATAGCATTTCATTCACACCTATCAAACTGTATGTTCTGTTAAGTGGGTGAATTAATGACTATTCTTTTCTGTGCCTCTCTGAATCACGTCCTCTTGTAGTGGGTATCTGAATTACACTCATCTGTGGTAGGCCTTGCTGGATCAGGGCTAGATTGGAAACTGTTTTTCTACGTTAGATTGGCCAAAAGGACAGTATGAATGAGTTTTGGAAGGCTGAAGGAAAGCAGAAGGCTTTTTTCTCCTAAAGTCTTTTTGTTGTCAGATAGATAGACCGACGGACGCAAAGACGCCTGGTAGCTGCCCCCTGTCCTCCCCACGTCACACCATCTAGCTTGTCTCTCTGACTTAATAAAGCCATTGAGAGTTACTAGCCCCAGTTCACCACCAGACGGACACTGGCCTGGGGGCCAGGTGAGGCCGTAGCTACGCAGACCTCTCCGTGACTTCCCCTCAGCATCCCCCTTCGGTGGCAGGGCATGTTTGTCTACTGAGATGGACTGATCAGTGTTGCCTTCTCTGATCCTTGAGCCTGCCTGTCCAGTGCACGTCTTCCCCAGCCACACACAGCCTGAAGTCGAATTCCTGGAATCCCGTATCACATGTTACTCCTCAGACTGGTACATCTAATTCAGGTGTGGAGTTTTGTCCAGACTGCGTCCACTTACATATTGTATAAGCAACTCTTACTGTTTTGTGTTGTTGCTCAATTATTTTCTTAGCATTTTAAAAATATGCACGTCTCTTATAAAGTAATAATTTTGCATGCTGTTTGATGCCAAAGTTGTTTGAGTTTGTAATATAGCTTTCTTCTTGGGTGTTTCACAAAGCATTGCCAGAAGAACCGGAAGGAAAGTTTTGTTTTTAAGTGGTTCCGGCAGGGTTTTGCTTTACTGGGCTGTTGCCTAGAACATTGAAAAGTAATGTATAGTGACATAAAAAAGATTATTAACTATATACTATATTAAGTCTGGCATTTTAGGAGCCATGTTTGTTGTAGAGAATAGCTGTGTCTGAAATAGTTGTGTGGAGCCAATCCTTCAGGCTATGTGCCCTTCAAGATGTTCTGATATATTGTGGACTTCTAACAAATAAAAATTTAATCTCTGCCCTATACATGATTTCAAAGTTTGTCATGATTTTATGGACATTGCTATTTGTGGGCATAAATGTCTTGAGAGAGTTTGATATTTCTAAATATAACCTCGAGATGTAGTTTAGCATTATCTCAGCCATTAAAGGAGACATTGTCATAGGTTTTTAATAAACTCAATTTCTTTTATAACTAGTGGAATTATTATTATTATTATTTTTAACTGAGATCATTTTGGACAGGGTTTATTTTTAGTGAAACTTAGGAGCAGTGCAGAATGCCAAGATGGCCATATATGTCGTAAACCTCCCAGTAGGTAATCTGAAACAATATAGTGGGAGTTCTCTGCTTATGATGTTCTCCAGGTTCTGTGTCAAATCATTTCCTAGGGTTCTTGGCTCCTAGTCAGGACAGAATTTCTTGAATAGACATTTATTCAGTTTATCATTCAAAAATGATAAACTCCAAAACTTCCTTGAGAGAGAGACATGGGTAGAGAAAGAGAGATGAGATACGTATGTATATATGTGTGTTTGTGTAAAGGGAATGAGGACCAAAAATGTGCAAAAGTGGGAAAGAAGTCAGCCCTTGAAAGAAGGGGCTCAGGCTAGGGAAGACACGTATTTACATACAGTATGGTGTGTGGGTGCTAGGTCGCGTCCGTTGTGTCTGACTCTGTGTGACCCCATGGGCTGTAACCCGCAAGGCTTCCTGGCCATGAGATTCTCCAGGCAAGAATACTACAGTGGGCCTCATGCCCACCGTGAGGGGTTCTTCCCCACCCAGGAATCGAACCCACATCTCCTGCAGCGCCTGCATTACTGGTGGACTTTGTACCGCTGAGCCACCGGGGAGGCCCGTACAGTGTGGTACTCGGCTCTAAATCCACCCTGCACTCCATTGCTGGATCCCGAAGACGTGGACATCTCCCTTTTGCCGCGGAGCGCGCTAACGACACTGCAGGAGGAAAAGGCCTTTCTTCTTGAGTCTGGTGTACTTTCATTCCTGCTAGATACACAGCTGCCCTCTGAGTGTGTGTGGCACTCAGCGCCACTCACTCCTGAACGAGTTTTTGATGCGAGTTCTGGCCTGCCGTTCTCTGCCTGCTGACAGGCTGGTGGAGGATTTCCTGCTTGCAGTCCTGGACTGCACTTGTGTGCATGCCAATGTTGGTTGCTTGGCATTCCAGCAGGAGGATTTGGGCTTGTCAGTCCCTGTCCGCAGTTCCTTGTTCATCAATCTCAGGCTCCCTGCCATCCAGAGGGGCTCTTAGCTTGCCAGTCCTCCTTGCTCATGGTTTCTGAAATGCCAGTCTTAGCTTGTTGACTGTGTACCATCTCTGGCCCAGGTCAAGAGGCTAAACTCCTCCACCATCTAGTGGGCCACAGCCATACTTTCTCCAGGGAGATTGGAATCTCAGCCTTGGATTGAGGCCCTACCCCCTTTTTTTTCCAAGTTGTTCCTTCCTTGGGTGTGTTCCCTCAGAGTTGGTATGTTTTATAGAGTTCTGTTTTACTCATTTGTAGTATAACAATTGTACATAGTTAATAATACTATATGTTAAATCTCTCCTGTTGAAATGTTTGTGTAGTTGACAACTCCCGATTGATACCTGAAGTGGTTCTGCCTGAGGTAACTTCTTGGTCTCTGAGATGGTCAGGCTGAGAACTTTTTTTTTTTTTTTTTGTCCTGAGAAATTAGATGGTGGAGTTTGGGTTGCTAAGGAAGTTGGCCATTGAAAGGGCTATTCCAAAATGTTGGGAGCCACAGAGGAGGCAGGCCTGAAACATGCATATGAAATCTCCTCAAGCCTTTGCCGGCTTCCAGGCTGTGCATTGTGCAGTATTCACAGTATTCTAAGAGTCTCGGGAAAACATCAGCTGGAAGCCTGAAGGACATGAACAGAGAGACCTCAGCTCCTCACCCTAAAGAAGACAGGATTTGGAGTCAGAGTCTTGGCATGCTAAAGGGAACTGGTAAACACCTCTGGCTTCTCATCAGTATTCTAGGAGGACTGCATTTTAGGAGTACGTCTTCCCAGGAAACACCATGGAGAACAGTAATCTATAGTTTGTATAAAATACATCCTCTACAGTGTCTCGTATGTGTTTCAAGCCATTAAACAATTAAAAAGGGAAAAGTGAGTCAGGTTAGGAAAAGTTTAAAGAAAAAGACCCCAAGATGGGAAAGCAGTGTGACTTTAAAATAACCATGACAAATACGTTGAAGAATCTATAAGACGTGGTTTGACATATAGAGTTCATAGAATGGGTGAGTGAGGAGTTTCAAGACAAATATGGAAAGGGTTGAAAACTCAAATGAACATTTGAGAACTTGAATATATCCTAGATTTAAAAAGCCTGTAATGAATCTACAGACTGTGATCAACAGTGAATTGAAGAGTGAGACTGTGAACTTGAAGCTAGCCTGGGTTCCAGGAGATCAAGGTGGAAGCTGCTGGTCTTGCGACAGCCTGTGCCCAGGTCTGAAGCACTGTCACTTCCGTTGTTGTCTATAGGTCAGAACAATTAGAGTCCAGCTCGTATATTTAAGGAGACGGAAAACAATGCCACCCTATCCCCAGGAATTTGTGTCTGTCTTTAATCCACCACAGTCATCATGTTGTAAAAGTAAAAAGTGTGGAATCTCCCAGGCCTAAGTTTCTGTTTAGTTTCTGCTACTTTTACATTCAGTCATTTGCTCTACTTTTCTGAGTGTTGGTAATTTTTACCATGAAAAGGGAAAATATCTTTGTTGGATTGTTCAGAAGAAATAACTGGAAACAGCAGTGATTAGTGGAAGTTACACCTTGTTGTGAATCCATTGTTGGCTTCAGTTTGTCCACTCCCCAGTAAAGTGTTCCCGTGTAAAAACTTACTGTTGTTCAGTAACTAAGTTGTGTCTGATTCTTTGTGACCCCCTGGACTGCAGTATACCAGGCTTCCCTGTCCTTTACTTGTAAAAAACTTGTTGTTAATTCTTTGATTTCTTTAACTTTCATAATGTTAAGATTTGGAAGTAACCTAGAATTTTTTCCCTGAAATTTTGTTGTTGTTTAGATTATATTTTGTTATTTGAGGTTGGGTGGGGTATATAAGGGGCTTCCCTGGTGGCTCAGACGGTAAAGCATCTGCCTGCAATGCAGGAGACCCAGGTTTGATCCCTGGGTCAGGAAGATCCCCTGGAGAAGGACATGGCTACCCACTCCAGTACTCTTGCCTGGAAAATTCCATGGACAGAGGAGCCTTGTAGGCTACAGTCCATGGGGTTGCAGATTTGGACACAACTGAGCGACTTCACGTCTGGGGTATATAAATTGTCAGGTCAGCAAGATGTATAGAGGTTGACAAGATCATCCAGTGGAAATTTGCTTGGTTTCATGAACATAAATGGGCCTGGGATGTTAATGCAGCCCAAGCAGACTGAGCTGATGGAATGATGGAGTTAAAAATATGAGGAGTTAGTGGTAAATGCATTTACCAGATGAATCACCACAGGGATATTTTATATTGTGTTAGAAAAGAAACAGTTGCTTTGAAAGAGATTTCAGGCTTAAGTTAGTAGGGGGAAAAAACAAGTTTGTTTCAGTGGGGAAAATTACTGGTCTTTGTATGCAAAGCTCCAATAATAATTGATCTTTTAGCTTACAGAACTGAAACAGATTTAATCACATCACATTTCTGTTCAATGACATATTTCTTCTTTTAAAATTTCTACATAACAGTTAGATGTTAGACTGTACTCACTGAACAAGTGATGAATCGTATTACTTGGGTTGGAGCTACTTGCCCTTGGCTTCGACACTTCTCATTTGAGTGCCTGTTGGTCTAAGCATCCACTTTAAGCAGGTGTTTATATCTGTTCCTTACAGCTGTGTGAGCTGGAAGTGTGTTTTGAATGGAGATTGATCTGGCAGATGTGTATGTGTCTTTAAGGCCATTTGGTCCTTTGATTTAAAATGTCCTCCTTGGCTTTCCTTGTAGCCCAGCTGGTAAAGAATCTGCCTGCAATGTGGGAGACCTGGGTTCGATCCCTGAGTTGGGAAGATCCCTGGAGAAGGGAAAGGCTACCCATTCCAGTATTCTGGCCTGGAGAATTCCATGGATTGTATAGTCCATGGGGTTGCTAAGAGTTGGACATGACTGAGCGACTTTCACTTTCCTTGGCCTCATCCTAGGACTTTGGTCAAATTCACATTGGAGTTTTTTTTTCTTTAATTTTATTTTTACTTTATTTTACTTTACAATACTGTATTGGTTTTGCCATACATTGACATGAATCCACCACGGGTGTATACAAGCTCCCAATCCTGAATCCCCCTCCCACCCCATATCATCTCTCTGGATCATCCCCATGCACCAGCCCCAAGCATCCTGTATCCTGCATCAGACATAGACTGGTGATTCGTTTCTTACATGATAGTATACATGTTTCAAAGCCATTCTCCCAGATCATCCCACCCTCTCCCTCTCAGTCCAAAAGTCCGTTCTATACATGTGTCTCTTTTGCTGTCTTGCATAAAGGGTCATCATTACCATCTTTCTAAATTCCGTGTTTATGTGTCAGTATAATGTATTGGTGTTTTTCTTTCTGGCTTACTTCACTCTGTATAATCGGCTCCAGTAGTTTTTATTCACGCAGAGGGAAAGGGAAACTAGTTAACTGAGTACTCTGTGGAAAGCAGCATAACTGGTAGGTGATCTTCCTGTTTGGTAGTTAAGAAGTCAAGGTACTTAAAAGTGCCCATATGTATGAAACAGCAAAAACAAGATAAAAATTACAGCCTGATTACCTGTTAGGTTTTTTGAAACTGATTCTTTAAACAGTGGTGTGCTATATTCTAATTCATTTTGATAATAAATTGCCCATAAAAAAGTATAATTTCTTTTGCAAGTACCTTTTAATAAGGTCTGATAAGCTAGGAGGAAAAGATTAGAGACTGTGTCCTTAGCTCAGCCGTGAATATATTCAGCAGTCAGTTTTTATTAGCATGTTGTCTCTTTATCTGTGTGGTTTTCATCTTTTCAGTTTCACTTTGAGATTTGGTTCTAATGTTGAATAGGTTTTAGATATATATGCCATAGGAGAATGAGTATATTTGAAATGAAAGTGAAAGTCACTCAGTCGTGTTCGACTCTTTGAGACTCCGTGGTCTATACGTGGAATTTTCCAAGCCAGAATACTGGGGTGGGCAGCCTTTCCTTTCTCCGGGGAATCTTTCCAACCCAGGGATAGAACGCAGGTCTCCTGAATTGCAGGCAGATCCATTACCAGCTGAGCCACAAGGGAAGCCCAGGAATACTGGGGTGGATAGCCTGTCCTTTCTCCAGGGGATCTTGCCGACCCAGGAATTGAACCCAGGTCTCCTTCATTGCAGGCAGATTCTTTACCAACAGAGCTATCAGGGAATCCCATATTTGAAATAGAAGCAATAAATAGGATGTTAGTATCTGATGGCTGTAATTCAATGGGAAGGTTCAGGAAACATTCTGTTAAACATAAGTGTTTAATGACACTAAGTTCCTTTTTTGGAAACACACCCTTAACCATTATTGTCTTAGGATAATAAGAAAGCTTCAAGGAAAAACTTTATATCCTCCATTTCTAAGAAAAACTAAAAATTCTACAATACTTTGGCTAGACTTATTTTTTTTTCCCTTTTCCTTAAAGTAATCTCAAGTTCCCTTGTAAATTTTTAAAAAAATAGTAAATGTCCAAAGCTTCCTTAGACTGACAAAGATAGGATAAATCCTTTCATACAGACTGTGCATTCCCTATCACAAAATAATAACTGGAATTAGGAGTTTCAGGAAGTCACAGACTTCTTGTCATTAGAAGTAGGGTAGTCTACTTCATACCTGAGTCTGATGGATTGTGGAAAGCATAAATGCCCTTTGTTTTCAACCATAGTACAAATCACCATGTTATGTCATGTCTTTGGTATAAAAAGCAGTATAAAATTATGTAAAAAAGATTAACTGTGCGTTGAGTGCTGCATTTTAAATAAATTTCACTTTTGATACTTACCATGGCTTTCTTGATCCAGATAAAGGAATTTACTAAATTCAGTATATTCCTAAAACAAATATTCTTGCAATGATACTTTATTTTCCAAGAGGATATTGTCACTATCAAATCTGGAAGTAATAATATTTTCAGTAAGACTTTTTGTAAAAACTGAATTTCCCTAAAATTTTTTATCTAATTTAAACAATAAATAGTTAAATTTACTTTGCTGGTATAACTGCTTGCTTTCCCTTTCTGGAAAATGAAACAGTATGATCATTTAAAATGGTATCAAAGCTTGGTAGCACTCTGTTCAGTTTGTACCTAGGTAAAGTAGGTCCTAATAGGGCAGGAACAGTGAAAGTAAATCTGGAAACACCAATTCGAGTTTGTAGTTTATTTTTTATAATTCACGTTCATAAGTGCTAGAAAAGAAATAGCACAAGGATATACATATTGATACTGTTTTTAGCAGACTGGAGCCAACTTAGAACGGACACCATCAAAGTAATGAGGAGCCATAGAACTTTAAAATTAGACCGATTGGGTTTCATTCTTGGTTCTCACAGTCATTAATGGTGAGACTGTAAGCAGGTAATTCAACCTGTCACTCTCAATTGCTTATTGGTTAAATAGGGCTAAAAATATTATCCATGGCGAAGGATCAGTGGGAGGTTTGGATGAGCTCACACATGTAAAGTTCCTAATACAGTGCCTGATGTTTGTTACAAATGTTTGTCTGCTGTTACTTGATACAAATATTCCCCCCAAGACCCCATAGCATGCAAAAACAGTCATTCTCACTTGAATGGATTGCAAGTTGGCTGAGTGTTGGTTGATATAAACTAGGCTTGACTGGATGGCTCTCACTATGGTTGGTCTTGTTCCTGATTGTAATCTGTAATTGTCTACTTGGTCTGGTTTACGTGTCTGCTACCTTTCAGTTCAGTCACTCAGACGTGTCTGACTCTTTGTGACCCCATGGGCTGCAGTATGCCAGGCTTCCTTGTCCATCACAACTCCTGGAGGTTACTAACGCTCATGTTCATTGAGTTGGTGATGCCATCCAACCATCTTGTCCTCTGTTTTCCCTTCTCCTTCTGCCTTCAGTCTATCCCAGCATCAGGATCTTTTCAAATGAGTCAGTTCTTCACATCAGGTGGCCAAAGTAATGGAGTTTCTGCTTCAGCATCAGTCCTTGCAATGAATATTCAGGAGTGATTTCATTTAGGATTCACTGGTTTGAGCTCCTTGCAGTCCATGGAACTCTCAACAGTCTTCTCCAACACCACAGTTCAAAAGTTTCAGTTCTTTGGCGCTCAACTTGCTTTATAGTCCAACTCTCACATCCATACATGACTATTGGAAAAACCATAGCTTTAACTAGATGGCCTTTTGTTGGCAAAGTAATGTCTCTGCTTTTTAATACGCTATCTAAGTTGGTCATAGCTTTTCTTCCAAGGAGCAAGGGTCTTTTAATTTCATGGCTGCAGTCATCAGCTGTAGTGATTTTGGAGCCCCCCAAAATTAAGTCTCTCACTGTTTCCATTGTTTCCCCATCTATTTGCCATGAAGTGATGGGACCGGATGCCATGATCTTAGTTTTTTCAATGTTGAGTTGAAAAAATGCCAACTTTAATGCCAACTTTTTCACTCTCCTCTTTCACTTTCATCAAGAGGCTCTTTAGTTCTTCTTCACTTTCTGCCATAAGGGTGCTGTCATCTGCATATCTGAGATTACTGATATTTCTCCTGGCAATCTTGATTCTAGCTTGTGCTTCATCCAGTCCAGCATTTCTCATAATGTACTCTGCATGTAAGTTAAATAAGCAGGGTGACGGTATACAGCCTTGATGTTCTCCTTTCCTGATTTGGAACCAGTCTGTTGTTCCATGTCCAGTTCTGACTGTTGCTTCCTGACCTGCCTACACATTTCTCAGGAGGCAGGTAAGGAGGTCTGGTATTCCCATCTCTTTCAGAATTTTCCACAGTCTATTGTGATCCACACAGTCAAAGGGTTTGGCACAGTCAGTAAAGCAGAAGTAGATGTTTTTCTGGAACTCTCTTGATTTTTCGATGATCCAGCGGATGTTGGCAATTTGATATTTGGTTCCTCTCCCTTTTCTAAATCCAGCTAGAACATCTGGAAAGTCATGGTTCACATACTGTTGAAGCCTGGCTTGGAGGATTTTGAGCATTATTTTGCTAGCATGTGAGATGAGTGCAGTTGTGTGGTAGTGTGAGCATTCTTTGGCATTGTCTTTCTTTGGGATTGGAATGAAAACTGACCTTTTCCAGTCCTGTGGCCACTGCTGAGTTTTCCAAATTTGCTGGCATATTGAGTGGAGCACTTTCACAGCATCTTTTAGGATTTGAAATAGCTCAACTGGAATCCCATCACCTCCAGTAGCTTTGTTTGTAGTGATGCTTCCTAAGGCCCACTTGACTTCTCACTCCAGGATGTCTGGCTCTAGTTGAGTGATTATACCATCATGGTTATCTGGGTCATGAATATCTTCCTGGTATAGTTCTTCTGTGTATTAAGAAGATACTTTTAATCTCTTCTGCTTCTGTTAGGTCCATACCATTTCTGTCCTTTATTGTGCCCATCTTTGCATGGAACATTCCCTTGGTATCTCTAATTTTCTTGAAGAGATCTCTAGTCTTTCCCATTCTATTGTTTTCCTCTATGTCTTTCCACTGATCACCGAGGAAGGCTTTTTTACCTCTCCTTGCTATTCTTTGGAACTCTGCATTCAGATGGATATGCTTTCCTTTTCTCCTTTGCCTTTCCCTTTTCTTCTTTTCTCAGCTATCTGTAAGGCCTCCAGACAACCATTTTGCCTTTTTGCATTTATTTTTCTTGGAGATGGTCTTGGTCACTGCCTGCTGTGCAGTGTCACGAACCTCCATCCATAGTTCATCAGGCACTCTGTCTATCAGATCTAGTCCCTTGAATCTATTTGTCACTTCCACTGTATAATCATAAGGGATTTGATTTAGGTCATACCTGAATCGTCTGGTGGTTTTTCCTATTTTCTTCACCTTAAGTCTGATTTTAGCAATAAGGAGTTCATGATGTGAGCCACAGTCAGCTCTTGGTCTTGTGCTTGCTGACTGTATAGGGCTTCTCCATCTTTGGCTGCAAAGAATATAATGAATCTGAGTTTGGTGTTGACCATGTGCTGATGTCCATGTTTAGTGTCTTCTCTTGTGTTGTTGGAAGAGGGTGTTTGCTATGACCAATGCATTCTCTTGGCAAAACTCTATTAGCCTTTGCCCTGCTTCATTCTGTACTCCAAGGCCAAATTTGCCTGTTATTCCAGGTATCTTTTGATTTCCTACTTTTGCATTCAAGTCCCCTGTAATGAAAAGGTCATCTTTTTTGGGTGTTAGTTCTAGATGGTCTTGTAGGTCTTCATAGAATCATTCAACTCAGCTTCTTCAGCATTACTTGGATATGCTCAGTAAATCTTTAATCCAGTTTTCTGTTGATGGGCAGGGCTATTCCCTCCTTGTTGGTTGACCTGAGAGCACACTGTGGTGGAGGTAATGAGGACAATGGCGACCTCCTTCAAAAGGTCCGGTGCGTGCACTGCCACTCTCAGTGCCCCTGACCCTGCAGCAGGCCACCGCTGGACCATGCCTCTGCCAGAGACTCCTGGACACTCACAGGCAAGTCTGGGTCAGTCTCTTGTGGGGTCTCTGCTCCTTTCTCCTGGGTCCTGGTGTACACCAGGTTTTGTTTGTGTCTTCCAAGTGTCTGTTCCCCCAGTCCTGTGTAAGTTCTGATGGAACTATGGTGGGGTTAATAGCGAGTCCTGTGTAAGGTCTGGCAGCTCTATGGTGGGGTAAATGTTATTTTTATCCCCTCTGTAAGTTGTAGTCTGAAAAGGAGGGGACTTTGTCTTGTTCACCGTGTTACCCTAGTCCTGAGCCCAGTGCCTGGCATGGAATAGCCACTCTGTTAAAAAAGAAAAAAAATGTCCCTTATTAAAAAAAAAAAAAAAACTTGGGAGAAATGATGGATATAGGCTTATATTTTTAGCTGAAATTGACTGTTTCCTAGTGTATCTTATTTTGATGTGGCAGTTTACTACAAGCATTTTTAAATACTGCATTAGAGCACTTACCTATACAATACAGAATAAATAATAGTGTTTTTATAGGGAAGTTAACTTAGCAACAAGTAAATGAACTCTTTATATATAATATTTGTTAATTTACATATAATGATGCAGAGGACTAAAGGAAGTCGTTTGGGTTCTGGTGAAAATAAGTGAGTAAAGGTTTCAGCTTTGATGACTTGGACATTCATGGGCATGCTTACACTTTGAGTGAATTTTCTTTGTATAAAAAGGGGTAATTGTACATATTTTATTAGTTTTATAGTACTGAGAGCAACATTAGAGCAGAGTTCCAAGATTGATGACTTAATGGTTGAGTACTGCCTGCAGATATGTTTGTCTGTCCTACATAATTGTTTATTGAAATTTTTCTGACATTAAAAGAATTACCTTGATTTGCTTCTTAGACAATACAAGAGTCAACAGTGCTCTTCCATTGCCTACTTTCTATACACTAGTTTGTGCTATATTGTCATATAAATTACATCTTTATACACTGCATGCCCTTCACTCATGATTATTGCTGTTTGCAATTGTCTTATAAGAAGGAGAAAAAGTTAAACCAAAAATATGTTATACTGTCACTTACGTTTACCTTTGTGTGTAGGTATATTTACTGGTACTCTGTATGTAGATTAAAGTTGCTGTCTAGTGTCCTTTCATTTTAGCCTCAGGATCTCCCTTTGGTATTTCTTGTAGACCTTGCTGTCTACAAATCTATCACTTTTTGCTTACCTGGGAATGCCTTAATTTCTGCATCATTTCTGAAGGATTATTTTGTTAGCTATAGAATTCTTGGTTGAATTTCTTTTTGCTCTCTGAATATATTTTCCCACTGCCTTCTGGCCTCCATGGTTTCTGCTGAAGAATTGTTAATTTGAGTGATGAGTCTTCTGCATAAGTTACTTGTTGCCTTCCAAATTCTTGTTGATTTTTTTGGACAGTTTGATTGTCATGCATCCAGATGTGTATCTCTTCTTTATTTTTTCGAGGTTGATTGAGTTTAAATGTGTATATCAACATGTTTCATCAAACTTAAGATGTAATCAGACATTCAGTTCAGTTCAGTTCAGTCGCTCAGTCACGTCCGACTCTTTGTGACCCCATGAATCGCAGCACGCCAGGCCTCCCTGTCCATCACCATCTCCCAGAGTTCACTCAGACTCACGTCCATTGAGTCCGTGATGCCATCCAGCTATCGCTTCTTGGTTGTCCCCTTTTCCTCCTGCCCCCAATCCCTCCCAGCATCAGAGTCTTTTCCAGTGAGTCAACTCTTCGCATGAGGTGGTCAAAGTACTGGAGCTTCAGCTTTAGCATCATTCCTTCCAAAGAAATCCCAGGGTTGATCTCCTTCAGAATGGACTGGTTGGATCTCCTTGCAGTCCAAGGGACTCTCCAGAGTCTTCTCCAACACCATAGTTCAGAAGCATCAATTCTTCAGTGCTCAGCCTTCTTCACAGACCAACTCTCACATCCATACATTACCACTAGAAAAACCATAGCCTTGACTAGACGGACCTTAGTCGGCAAAGTAATGTCTCTGCTTTTGAATATACTATCTAGGTTGGTCATAACTTTTCTTCCAAGGAGTAAGCATCTTTTAATTTCATGGCTGCAATCACCATCTGCAGTGATTTTGGAGCCCCCCAAAATAAAGTCTGACACTGTTTCTACTGTTTCCCCATCTATTTCCCATGAAGTGATGGGACCAGATGCCGTGATCTTCGTTTTCTGAATGTTGAGCTTTAAGCCAACTTTTTCGCTCTCCTCTTTCACTTTCATCAAGAGGCTTTTTAGCTCCTCTTCACTTTCTGCCATAAGGGTGGTGTCATCTGCATATCTGAGGTGATTGATATTTCTCCCAACAATCTTGATTCCAGCTTGTGTTTCTTCCAGTCCAGCATTTTGCATGATGTACTCTGCATAGAAATTAAATAAGCAGGGTGACAGTACACAGCCTTGACGTACTCCTTTTCCTATTTGGAACTAGTCTGTTGTTCCATGTCCAGTTCTAACTGTTGCTTCCTGACCTGCATACAGATTTCTCAAGAGGCAGGTTAGGTGGTCTGGTATTCCCATCTCTTTTAGAATTTTCCACCATTTTCTTGTGATCCACACAGTCAAAGGCTTTGGCATAGTCAATAAAGCAGAAATAGATGTTTTTTCTGGAACTCTCTTGCTTTTTCCATGATCCAGCAGATGTTGGCAATTTGATCTCTGGTTCCTCTGCCTTTTCTAAAACCAGCTTGAACATCAGGGAGTTCACGGTTCACATATTGCTGAAGCCTGGCTTGGAGAATTTTGAGCATTACTTTACTAGCATGTGAGAGGAGTGCAATTGTGCGGTAGTTTGAGTACAATTCAGACATTACTTCTTTGCAAATTCTTTTTTGCCCCTTTTCTCCTTTCCTTCTAGGTGGGACATCATCAAGCATACCAACATAGGCGACCTGTCTTCATTGAGACAGTTACTTCTTCTGACTGCTCAACCATATTGTTGTGTCTAGTAAAGTTTTCAGTTTCAAATTCTGTTTCAGTTCCAGAGTTTCAATCTGGTTTTTATTAGTCATTTCTACTTTGTTAATATCGTCTAACAGACAAGGCAACTTTTTAATACTTTAATTCTTTAGACATGGTTTCCTTCAGTTCATTAAACATATTTTAAAAAACTTACAGTCTTTGTCTAGTAAGTCCAAAGTCTCAGCTTTTTCAGACATGTTCTTTCCCATGATTATTCTCTACTTATATTTCATTTTCTTTGCATATCTTTATATTTTTGTTAAACTGGATCTTTTAACAGTTTTAACAGATCTTTTAAACAAAACTACATTAGATAGTTGCTCTCAGGGAAGCACTGCACTGGAAAGCTCTGACTCGAGTCAAATACAGACAGACCTTGGGCTTTGGATATTTCAGGGAACTTCTCGACAGGTCGGGCTATGACAGTTATCTGGGAAATGGATTTGAGAAGTTGTGACCTTGATTTGTTTTTGTTCTAACCTTCTGGTTTTTGTTGTCATTGTAGGCAGTTGGTTTGCAAGGAAGGCTGTTATGCTCAGAAGAGAGTGTGTGGCAGAACAGAGTATATTAAAATTGTGCAACATCTATTTTTACCAACATTTGATGTTATGTATTAGAACAATTTTACAGATTGTCACATGCCTATGTTTACTTTGCAGAGTTCTTAAAAAGTTGATTTTCATAATATCTGCCAATGATTTTGTTGTTCTTATGGAAAAAGAAATTTTTGGAATACTTAGCTTTTTTTGCTTAGCCCTCTCAACAAGTAATTTTAAATCAAGTAATTGCATTACTTGATTTTTGCAAGTCAGTTATGCCTGAGTTTAGGAGTATCAGTGTCAAATATGCAAGAACCAAATATGTTAAAGTTGATACTATGTATAGTATTTACATGTTGTATCTATCATGTTAATTATTTTCAATTATATTTAAGTACTAAATAAATATCTTCTAAGTGTCTTGTTCTTTAAATTGGAAATATCTGTCTCTAAAATGTGTTCATATCTACTTTGATGTTTTCATTATGATTCAGTAGAAATGCTAAATTAACAGATCAGGCATATTTTCTCCCATTAGACTAGGAGATAATTTTCACTTTAGATGAAATTAGTGCCTTACTGCCCTTTGATTAAATAGGTAAAGTGGGCAAGCTTGAGAAATGTTTCTGGAAATAAGAAAACCAGTATCTAATACAAAGCATGTACATACTTTGAACTAGTAATTTGAAAATAAAATCTTAGGGTACACGATCAAGGTCTTGATTGTTAAACATGGGCTCATTATTAACATATAGATGCTATGGTTGTTATGAAACCAGTCGTTGGATTTTTCTGAAAAGAGGTATAGGGGTGGGGAGAGAGAGAAAAAGAGAAAGGAAGGGAGGACTGAAAAGGATGAGAAAGAAATAGATACAGATATGAGGGTGGAGGGGAGAGGAAAAATAGAGAAAGTGATAAAGACAGAACAGAGACGAAACAAAACAGAGGGAGAGACTAGAAGAGGAGATGGACTGTGAGCATGTTCTGTGAAAAAGCTGAACTAGGAGGGTTACATCATCATTTTTCAAGCTGTGGTCCATGGAACTTTGTTCTTGAGAATAGTAAGGTTTGGGAAAAGATTTCTTGATGAAATATACTTGGGAAATGCTAGACATGATAACCCCCATTCAAATATTCAAAATGTGTATTAGTAAACCAAAGTCTATGAAATGAAGTTGCTGAACTTTGTGGAAGTTCAGTTCAGTCGCTCAGTCGTGTCCGACTCTTTGCGACCCCATGAATCGCAGCACGCCAGGCCTCCCTGTCCATCACCAACTCCCGGAGTTCACTCAGACTCACGTCCATCGAGTCAGTGATGCCATCCAGCCATCTCATCCTCTGTCGTCCCCTTCTCCTCCTGCCCCTAATCCCTCCCAGCATCAGAGTCTTTTCCAATGAGTCAACTCTTCGCATGAGATGGCCAAAGTATTGGAGTTTCAGCTTTAGCATCATTCCTTCCAATGAACACCCAGGACTGATCTCTTTTAGAGTAGACTGGTCGAATCTCCTTGCAGTCCAAGGGACTCTCCAGAGTCTTCTTCAACACCACAGTTCAAAAGCATCAATTCTTCGGCGCTCAGCCTTCTTCACAGTCCAACTCTCACATCCATACATGACCACTGGAAAAACCATAGCCTTGACTAGATGGACCTTAGTCGGCAAAGTAATGTCTCTGCTTTTGAATATACTATCTAGGTTGGTCATAACTTTTCTTCCAAGGAGTAAGCGTCTTTTAATTTCATGGCTGCAATCACCGTCTACAGTGATTTTGGAGGGCCCCCCCCCCAAATAAAGTCTGCCACTGTTTCCTCATCTATTTCCCATGAAGTGATGTAGAAGTTAGCATTTCCTGAACTTATTTGCAGAAGGAACACTTGCTGTGGATCACAGCTAGTGACACTCAGAGAACACAGTGCACTTCTGCAGAAGCAACTGATGGACCTGGAGACAATTTTTTATGTATTTTAGTTTTTCAATTAAAGCTAAAGGGGAGATAAGGATATATTATGTGAGGAGTGGTGGCAAGTAAAGAGGAAGACAGTCTTATTTTGAATCTTTTTTGGGGGAGTAGAAGTATACTTGTTTTCACTAAGGTGTGTCAGAAAATACTGTGGATAATAATGAGGTATTTAAAAATTGACAAAATTAAACAATTTCTTATTTGTGACACAGAACTATCAGAATGCAGCGAGTTGGTTATTAGTTTGCACAGTTCCTGACCTGTGGCGGTTGATAATTTGTGAGTGTGCATGTGTATGTAATGGATGAGTGCATTTGTCTTTATTGTGATCCTTAAGATCAGGGGCATCCACCACTACCTCCCCACCTCCACCCCCAGTCCATGGAAGCATTGTCTTTCATGAAACCAACCCCTGGTGCCTAAAATATTCTGGACCGCTGCTTAAGATGATATGGTTTCATGGAGTTTATTACTTAAAGAAAGCTAGAGGAAAACGAGTTGTTTTCAGCTTCTGATCCTCGGTGACTGCGCGTTACCTTTTCTAGTTTGGTAAACTGAGGGAAAGCTGTTGAAAACTTTCTGCTGGTTTGTGTGCTCGGTCTTGAAGTCACGTCTGACTCTGCAACCCAGTGGACGTAGCCCACCAGGCTCCTCTGTCTGTGGGATTTCCCAGGCAAAAATACTGGAGTGGGTTGTCGTTTCCTCTCCCAGGGGATCTCACCGACCCAGGATTCAAGCCACGTCTCCTGCATTGGCAGGTGGGTTTTTTTTGTTGTTGTTGTTACCATTGAGCCACCAGGGAAGCTCCTGCTGGTTTAAGCTGATCTAAAAATTCCTTGGAGTTGAATGCAGTATTTCTTTTACTTGTGGCTGACTTCATGGTTTCTAGGGACTTGTTCCTTTTTATGACTTTAGTGACTGCAACCAAAGGAGAATTAATTTTATTTAGACCTTTTTTTGAACTAAAGAAATTCTTTACGAAAATACGTAAGTTAAGGCTTAATCTGATCGTGAAATCCCTGGCCTTTTGTGTGTGCACACATGCATGTTGTGTGTGTAGGATTGTTTATACTATTACTTTGCAGTTTTACTGATGAGAAGAAATGATTGTGCTTGGATAAAGCAGTATCTAAGGAGTTAATTTTGCATGTTTAATATAATGTGCTCCTATTGAAGTCAGTGTTGCTTAATCATTAGTCAAATACTATTTGTACATAATCTAAGGACACTGAAAGGCCTGACTATACTCTAAAAGGAGTCTTAGATTAAAAATTAGTGCAGACAAGCTATTCTCAGGTAATCCAGATGGTGGTAGTATATGGTTTCTAGAGCCATATGATTGACACTAAATTTTAATAGGAATCTGATACCTCTGGAATATTGTTTGAAAATATGCTATTTTTGATTACAGATTCCTTTGCATTTTTATCAGGCACAGGTAGAAATGCTAGGAAATAAATAATGGATGGAATTATAAATTCGGTATTTCACAAGCTTCTAACTTTTGTCAGTGCTAAATTCATTTTGCATATGGCCTTGAATAGGTTTGACCTACCTCTTGGATATAATCAGTGATTAAAACTGTATGAAAAATCATTTATTTTAAAAGTCACACTTTGAAGTTTCCCATAGTGGGGCTATAATGTTTTAATTGTTTTGATAATTTAACTCCAGGTCTTGTGGATAAGCTGCTCAGAAAGCCACTGGTAAAGGATTCAGTTTTCCTACTTAGGCCTGAAGTGTGTTGCTTGGTTAGCAGGCTATCATGTTACTAATGACCCCAAATTACCACACAAAGCAGAAAGTTAGGAATTCGTTTATAAGAATACTATGATTTAATCTAACTGTGGTGCTGCTATGTAGTGTTTTTAATTTGCAGTAAAATTGAAGTAAGACTAGTGTTTTGAATGTAGTCTACTACCTACTTAAATTGTTCTGTATTTAATCAGCTTATTTACACAATGAAACATCTAGAACTTAGATATCTAAGTTCTTTGGTTAAAAATTAAGTCAGGGCTCTCAAATCTTTTAAGAAAAGATTTGAGTAAAATAATAGCAAGAAATAAACAATAGGAGAAGAAACCATTAAAAACAAAAAATCCTCTAAAAATATCCTGCACAAATTAAAAGGTATTTTCTCACTCAAGGTTCTGTGGTGAGTGAACATGGGAGTTCGTATCATCTTCTTCTAAGGTGAAATATATGCGGCTTTCAAAAATACTAGATAAAATGAGGAGTTACAACAGGAGCCTTTGTAATCTGAATTTTATGGAGAACTAAAAAAAAAAGGCATTATACAATTTCTTAGCATTACGCAAAGACAGTGTGTGGTGAATATGGCCTAGTATTTTGTTGCAAATCAATGATGTGGGACACACCTGGGTCAGGTGTGGTGAATTTCCACTTCTGTACAAAGCAAGGGGAATGTGTTGCACATTGCATCTTTATTGCTGAACCGTGGAGCTGCCTCTTTTTAGTGCCTATGTTGATATATGTATGGTATTGTGCTCAGTCCTGGTCCAACTCTTTGTGACCCTTTGGGCTGTAGCCTGTGAGGCTTCTCTGTCCATGGGAGTTTCCAGACAAGAATACTGGAGTGGGTTGCCATTTCCTCCCCCTGGGGATTTATCATACATAGATGCTGATATTTATGTACTGATATGAGCATATATGGGCTTCCATGGTGGCTCAGACCGTAAAGAATCTGCCTGCAGTGTGAGAGACCCAGGTTCTATCCTTGGGTCAAGAAGATCCCCTGGAGAAGTGAATGGCAACCCACTCCAATATTCTTGCCTGGAGAATTCCATGGACAGAGGAGCCTGGAGGGTTGCAGTCCATAGACTTGCAAAGAGTTGGACATGACTGAGTGAATCACACATACACACACACACACACACACACCCACGAGCATATATATTGCTATATATTTTCTTAATAAACGTACATTTTTAGGATAAAAATCATCATTTAACTTAAAATTTTTAGTGAACTAAATGTATGAAATAAAAAGTATTTTATGCTGGAGAGAGTATCTGGATCTTTCCAATGGCTGTTCCCTTAGAGTTACCATTTTTCTGTTTGCACAAGATGCACTATAAACAAAAGTGTTAAGGTGCTTGTTACTTGATACCTTTGAGCGCTGGCCACCTTCCCTTGCTTTTCCTCAAAGCTGAGGTCATTTAAGATAATTGGAGTTTGACCTGGAATGAATTGGAGCATTCTCCATTCTTAGGGAAGGAGAAAATAAAAGAACTGTCTCTTTGAGGTGATGATTGAAGGGATGCTATAAAATATTTAGATTCTTTTAGGAAAACCAGGAAAAAGTTAAAACATGGTAAAAGTGAACTGGAATGTCTTATTCAAGGTGTTGATTTTCATTTTATTCTAACCTGGAAAAACATCAGTTTCCAGCTCCTACTTTTTCTCTGACAGTTGAAGCAAGGCACCAAAAATGGCCCCAGGTGGGGCAAATATGATGGCATGTTTGTGATTTGATAGTTTTAGACAGTAGATTAAATCCATCCTAATTGGAGTTACATGAGGGAAGGAAGCTGGTTCTATCCTGTGACTGTGCATTTGAACAATCAAGAGATAGCTTTCAGTGTTCAGTGGTGTTAACCCTGAGATCTTTCAGAAGCATTGTACTTCCTGGAAAAGAAAAATCACACCACTTAACAAACTACACAAGATTTGGCAAGAATTATTTAGAAATGTTTCGAATCTTTCTCTTAACCTCAAGACATAACACATGCAGAACTGATTACATGTATTTAACATAGATTAATTGCTTCTTTCAGGACTATTGCTTCAGCTTTTTTTGTGGTTCCAATGCCTACAAATAAAGGTACTTTTAGTTCATACTGGACTTGATGGCTATTAAATCTTCCAACAGGAGGATTCCCTAGAGAACAGGACCTCTGTGACAGCCTTTGTAAGGACAGATGATCTCTCTTGATCCCAGGACATCCACATTTTAAGAGGGATTTCCTTCTTTGATATCTACATATGTTTCCTACTCTTGATATTTTCACAGTGAAACCTAATCAGAGCTGTTTCTGTTCCTGTAATTTTTTCTTTTTTTGGTACTTCATCTAGGCCTTCATATATTGGATGTCTGTTTAACATCATGATAATCCTTTTGGAAAGAGAATGTGCTTTTGCTTACATTGAGTAACAGGGAATAGATGTCAGCATTCAGGAAATAATTATTACTCCAGGAGGGAATGTAGCTCTTTCAGAGGCCTGAGAGCTGGAGTTGGGTCTGAGTTGTGTGTTTTGTCCTTCATGCTATCCCTTGAAATTTCTTTATTTTTCCCAGCTCCTCTTAAAACATATCCCGATCTTGCACAAAGGTGTTACTATGCTATGCTTTTTGAGCATCAAGATTAAATATTTCCATAGTAGGTTTCAGACAGACTGTCACTTGCCTATTACCGAGTTCACTCTATATTCCCAAAATATGGTTCAAAAAGGAGGGCCATTCCTTTTGATGCTGACTGTATGGTTGATGTATTCCATTGTACAGGTTTACTTTAAGGTTAAAGATGGAAGTTTTGAATGTTTGGTGCATGGAAGAAGAGTCTTCAGTTTGGTGCTAATGAACTGAGTCTCTGAGACTTCACATGTGTTGTGAAAAGGGTACCCGTGTTGCATCCTCACAGAGACGAGTCAATCTTGTACTTGTCATGTTGGTATGGGCGAGGCTTTTGGGCAGTTCACCATAGTTACAAGTAATTATCAGTGATGCTGGTAGTCATGACATCTTTCAGAAGGATTTTGAGAGAATTGTCTCTATCAGGAACTTTTATTGACACTGGAACTTTCCAGTGTCCATGGAGCTTTCCTGATTAAATCTTGAGTTTGTAAGAAAGAGAGATTCAAAGTTTTCCAAGAAAGATACATAAGTGATTGGGAAAAGATAATTGACTGGCAAGCTGGTGAGACCCCAAGTTGTTTTTAGGGGTTTTGCTACCTTGATTAACCCACTTTCTTTCCCCACCTGCTAAATTTATGATTTCTCTTTTCCTGTAACTTCAGATTTAGTTGCCGTACGTCTTGAGCTCCAAGAAGAATGCATGCTATAGTAGATTTGACTTCCTTTCTCAACTGGCAAATTCTTTGGTTAGGTAGTAGTTCAAATTTCTGGCATACAGAACCTCCATCAGCCAATTCAACCAGATCATAAGCTACTGGTTCTCTGATTGATTGGCTACTCTGGGGGTAGGTCCCAACAGTAGACCAGTCAGCAGGCTCTGTGAAGTAGGGTTGGGAAGAGAGGTGTATGACAGGAAAAATAAAACAAGGTTGATGCTTTCGTGGTTGGGACTGTAGATCAGGCATTTCCTTAAAAAAAAGGAGGTGGGAGGGGAATGAGATGAGGGCATGTCAAGCACCTAATAATTTAAAAATTCAGCTACAGTATCTCAATGATGGCTAAATTATGGAAACAGAAGCAGATAAATTCAGGTGAAGCTGGAAAATCCTACATTGTTTCAGGCACTTTGTTGTGATAAAAATGAGAAGGATGAAATTAAAATCTTGTGCTTTTTATAACTCAGTTGTTACATCATTGGATGGATTACATAGTGATAGGATAATGAGGGTAGTGAATGTGTAGAGCAGAGTGTTCACTGTCTCTAGGCCTTGTGAATAGCAGTGCAACATGTATTTGCCTCCATCTGTACCAGAGGTGGCAAGGGCCAGTGTAACTCATTTTGAACACAGGGTTTGAGTCCATCAAAGGCTGGTGCACTGAGTGGGGTGTAATGGCACAGGGGAGTTGGTGTTTGCCAGTGGTGTGCTCTGCTGGTCTATGCTGAGGTCCATAGAAAGTGCCAAAAAGGAGCAGGAAAGTGACCTCCCTCTTGGGCTATGTTTTTACTCACATGTTCTATGCTTGTTGACAACAAACAAAATGATCCCCATTCCGTATTGCTAAGAAGATCTATTAAATTTCTTAGTATAGGATGTTACCTGTTACAGAAGTATTGCAACCCAGGTGTTCCTGGCTAACTTCCCAGTGTCCCCAGACAATCCTATTAAGTAGTTACTGACTGGTCTGCAACAGGGCTATGGTTTCATCCTGTCCGGGAACCTAGCCTAGCTCTCTGATGGTGAGAGAGGGACCTGTAGGCCTCAGTCCAGTCTCTCATCGGTAAGGGTGTGTATGGGGGGGTGGGCATGGTTATTCGTGTGTGCATATGCTGTGCTTTGGGGCCGTTCTGCTTTGCACTGAGGGCGTATGCTGGCTGGACAGCTCTGCTCCATCCTTGCACCTTTGTTTGACCAGCAGTCTGTCCAGGCATGGTCCTCTCATAGAGATGGAAGAGGCATAAAACGATGGGAACACATGAGGTTTCTTAAAGCCTAGACTTGCCACTGGCACACTGTCATAGCTGCCTTCTCTTGGACAAGGCAAGTCACATGTCCAAATCTACAGTCAGTTACCTTCTCCCACCCCTAAGATCCTTATTAGCTACCAGCTATCTGTTTTCACCTCCTTTTGAATTTGCTTTTCTAAAATGTCACATAAACGGGAATTCTAATCTGTAGTCTTGTGTTTGGCTTCTTAGGCTAAAGCATAATGATAGTGAGATTCATCCATGTTGTTGCACAGATCAGTACATCGTTCATTTTATTGCTGAGTACCTTTTTATTGTTGTTAGTTTTAGGCTCAGTGGCCTAGTTTTGAGGCAGATTTAATTCCTGTTCTCTTAGCTATGACTTTTCATGATTGAAAGATGTAGGTAAGGCTGTAGAGAATAGCTTCTAGGAGCTACAGGTCAGTTCAGTTCAGTCACTTAGTCGTGTCTGACTCTTTGTGACCCCATGGACTGCAGCACTGCAGGCCTCCCTGTCCATCACCAACTCTCGGATTTACTCAGACTAATGTCCATTGAGTCGGTGATGCCATCCAACCATCTCATCCTCTGTTGTCCCCTTCTCCTCCTACCTTCAATCTTTCCCAGCATCAGGGTCTTTTCAAATGAGTCAGTTCTTCGCATCAGGTGGCCAAAATATTGGAGTTTCAGCTTCAGCATCAGTCCTTCCAATAAATATTCAGGTCTGATTTTCCTTTAGGATGGACTGGTTGGATCTTCTTTCAGTCCAAGGGATGCTCAAGAGTCTTCTCCAACACCACAGTTCAAAAGCATCAATTCCTCAGTGCTCAGCTTTCTTATAGTCCAACTCTCATAACTACTGGAAAAACCATAGCTTTGACTAGACAGACCTTTGTTAGCAAAGTAATGTCTCTGCTTTTTAATATGCTGTCTAGCTTGGTCACAACTTTTCTTGCAAGGAGCAAAGGTCTTTTAATTCATGGCTGCAGTCACCATCTGCAGTGATTTGGGAGCCCAGAAAAATAAAGTCTCTCACTGTTTCCACTGTTTCTCCATCTATTTCCCGTGAAGTGATGGGACTGGATGCCGTGAATGTCTTAGTTTTCTGAATGTTGAATTTTAAGCCAGCTTTTTTACTCTGCTCTTTCACTTTCATCAAGAGGCTCTTTAGTTCTTCTTCACTTTCTGCCATAAGGGTGGTTTCATTTGCATATCTGAGGTTACTGATATTTCTCCTGGCAATCTTGATTCCGGCTTGTGCTTCATTCAGCCCAGCATTTTATCCAGCCCATGCATGATGTACTCTGCATGTAAGCTAAATAAGCAGGGTGACAATATACAGCCTTGATGTACTCCTTTTCCTATTTGGAACCAGTCTGTTGTTCCATGTCCAGTTCTAACTGTTGCTTCCTAACCTGCATACAGGTTTCTCAGGAGGCAGGTCAGGTGGTCTGGTATTCCCATCTCTTTCAGAATTTTCCAGAGTTTGTTGTGGTCCACACAGTCAAAGGGTTTGGCATAGTCAATAAAGCAGAAGTTGATGTTTTTCTGGAACTCTCTTGCTTTTTCGATGATACAACGGATGTTGGCAACTTGATCTTTGGTTCCTCTGCCTTTTCTAAATCCAGCTTGAACATCTGAAAGTTCATGGCTCATGGACTCTTAAAGCCTGGCTTAGAGAATTTTGAGCATTACTTTACTGGTGTGTGAGATAAGTGCAATTGTGGGGTAGTTTGAGCATTTTTTGGCATTGTCTTTCTTTCTAGGAGCCACAGAGTTTCCTATAAAACTTGGAAACAGTTTCACAGTGTTTAAGTGAAAAGTTGATGCTGGGGGAACTAGATTATAAAGTGAGACTTGGAAGAAATATTTGAAAACATCACATGAAGTATGCGAACCAGGGAGAAAACTGAAGGTACTGAAATTAGTGTAAGGAGTGGGTCAGCAAGAGGCTATTGGGCAAGTTGTTGAGAAGGTGGGATAATTTTAAAACTGTGGTTTCAGAGAAGATAATGAGATAATTTTTTGACTGGGGTTTACAGTATATTATTACAGTTTTAACTATTGCACTAAACTCAGGTTAAATTTGTGCAACTTGTATCAGTGAAGAAAAAGTAGAACTGATATCGTGAAGTCATTGGTGCTTTTCTACATTTCTCCCAGCCTGTGAACACACACATTGGATTTCTTTACATTTGATTTGCTTGTATAATTTCTCCCAGCCTCATTCATCCTTCTCAGTGCTTTTAGAGAAGGGTGCCTGGTAAATTTTCCATCAACATTTGCTTGATATCTGGGTAGTAAAGTGAAAGTTGCCCAGTCATGTCCTACTCTTTGTGACCCCATGGAATATACAGCCCGTGGAATTCTCCAGGCCAGAATATTGGAGTGGGTAGCCTTTCCCTTCTCCAGGGGATCTTCCCAACCCAGGGATCCAATCCAGGTCTCCCACATTGGAGGTGGATTCTTTACCAGCTGAGCCACAAAGGAAGCCCAAGAATACTGGAGTGGGTAGCCTATTCCTTCTCCACTGGATCTTCCTGACCCAGAAATAGAACCGGGTCTTCTGAATTACAGGTGGATTCTTTACCAACTTAGCTATCGTATTTGGGTAGATATTCCCCAAGTTTTCTAATTATTCTTTATCTGTTTCTCTTATAAGTGTTGGACATGTATTTACAACTTCTTTTGTATATTCCTACTAGTTGTCCTACAGGGAACTTAAACTGATGCCATGAATCTGACCAACAGACCTCTTCTCTTTTTCTGTGCCTTCCAATTGGGGTAATAGCGTCTCCAACCCTACTGATGCTGAAATAGCTTCTGGCTCCAGTCCTTCCCTTCTCTGTTCCTAGATTTATTTCAGATTTTCATGATCTCTTATGAGATTACAACAGCAGCCATCTAGCAGTTCTCCCTGCATGAATTTAAAGTTGCCTTATCTTTGCGGTTGGATATTGATTTAGTGTTTCAGTTTTTCCCTTAGTTCTTGACTCTGAGGCTGGATAACGCATGTGTGATATGTCTACTCAATGGCTATCTGGGTAGTATCTCAGTTTCTTAATTTGATAACTTTGATCATTTTATTTTTTCAAAGAAGTTACATAAGAGTAAAATATTCCAGCAAACTTCATAGTTTTTAATAATGCTTGACAATATTTGATTGTGAAGGTCAACAGAAATAGCTAAAAACAGATATAAAATTGCCACTGAAATTCACTTTTCCATGTTATTTTCATCTCTAGTTATATGGATGCAGCAAAAAAAAAGTATCACCTTCTAGGTAATAATTAACTGAAGTATACGGGTGGTGTTTGTCTATAAGCTCAGAGTAGATTTTGGTTGAGTAGTACTGGCAAAAAAATCTGAATAAACTGATAGTATTTTAAAAACTGGTGTTTGAAAGCCTTTTGTAATGTAATTCTATATAAACTCATCTAAAAATTTGTACTAGAAGAAATCCTGTTCTTAGCCAGGTCATTATACTTTGCTTCCTAAAGACTGAGGACTGCATCCGTGTTATCAACCTCATATGGACTTAGTCTGAGTTGTTTATTTACTCATACAATGATTGGATATATTGTAAGAACAAAGCTTCTCAGACAACTGTCTCTCCTGTAGTTCTAAAATACATTGCATAATTCAAACAATGTAAATGTATGCAAAAGACTTCAAGTCTGATTTTTCAGATGATAAATTGAATGCAGGTGTTCATTATTTACCTCATTGTAAGATGGCCTATTTTGTTTCTACTTGAAACATTCTGAGTAGGATTCTATAATGGCAGAGTGAGAAACTTGTGCATGCATGCCTTTGGTTTAGTATTTCTCCAGTGCATATATTCTTTGTTGGGCAAGCTTCCCAGGCTGCTTTGCAGAAATAAAACTGCAAGTGATGCTGAAGCTGGAAAAATAGATATGTGATTGGATTATTTGTAACCATGGGCCATTACATGATCACCATAAAACAGTAGTCCCTTACTTTTTTGTGTTATAAAAGCTCTGACAATTGTTGAATCCCTCCCCAGAAAAATAACTGCATTATACACAAAATAATATTTTTAGAGGTTTTTCCAGTCCCTCTGAGTCCTTTTCATTTACCTTATGTTAACAACTCTGTCACGTTCTCATATGTTGTTGATGGAAATGTAAATTGAAGCCATCTCAGTGGGCGACAATTTAGAATTACTTACCTAATTAGAATGCACATATTCCTGTTTCAGGGTAAAGATAACCAACTGAACGTGGATCTAGTTTTGTTTACTACCAAAACCTCATTAAAGTCCCTTAGCAAGGGACTAAAACAATGTGAACCCACAGGAATAAGGAGAATGAGAAGTGGTGATGGCAAACAAATAACTAGAAAGAAGGTGAATGAATAGTAACTGATGGCAATGAATCTGAGAAGGCTGAATTAGAAGGGAATTGTAGGGGAAGCTAAGAATTAAAATGGACTACAATAGAATTGCTCAAAGTTCAGGAACCAGTAGCCCCAGGTACCCCTAGACAGAGGATGAGATGGTTGGATGGTATCACTGACTCAGTGGACATGAGTTTGAGCAAACTCTAGGAGAATAGTGAAGGGTAGGGAAGCCTGGTGTGCTGCAGTCCATGGGGTCACAAAGAATCAGGCATGACTTAACAACTGAACAACAACAACCTTTAGAACTGAGTGAAGGGGGACAAAATTAGGAGACTTTAGCGGAACGTAAAAACTACTAAAAAGTAGTCTGATCTCCAGATCACCTTCTCTACTCTATGACCCTTCTCATCCCCACTGCAGAAGCAGGCTTGTGGGGAGAGCTCCCTTCGTCTGGAAGAGAACACTGGTTGAAGGAAGGAGTGCCTTGCCCCAAACAATGACTAACAGACCATGTGCGTACTGCCCTTGGCGTCTTCTCCCACTCAGCAGGAAATATCTTGGTGGCTTGGTTTTCTCTCCTGGCTGGACATTGGAAATGTTTTATTTGAATAATATGTTTAGTCTAAGAAGGAAGACCTAAAAGTACTATCCTCAGAGATTCCCTGGTAATCATCTCAAACCCATCACCCTGTAGTGAAGCTCACGATTTACAAACCCCACTCCTGCACTCATTGCTGAATAGGTTTACCATCCCACTTGAAGAATGCACTTACCATTGAAGATAGAGACCAAAACAAAGAGAAAAGCATACCACGAGAAAACAGCACATATGCAGAGAAAGGAAAACTCTTAAAAAGTTAATATCATTACAGAAGTAAAACTTCATTGCAAATGTGAACTAGGATCAGAAGGCTCAAACAAATTAATGTTCAGAGGATAAAAACAAGATCTGGAGTTAAAATCTGAGGATCTTTCTCCAAAATATTGAAAGATGAAATACAGTGAAGAAAAGAAAATTAGAAGTCCAGTAAAAAAGTAAGCATTCAATGACAAAACTTTCCCAAAGAGAAAATTGAGAGGAAGAAATATCAAAGAAATAATGCAACAAAAAGTATTTTTTTAGAGCTTACCTCTTGCAGTCCTTTTCTCAGAAAGCTACTAGAGGATGTGTACAGAGAGTTATTGAGAAAAATTACATGGGTGTTGGAAATTCATGGCAGGAGAAAGATGAAGAGTATCCCCAGGATGATGGTGTAGGGTGTTCTCAGGATGATAGCTGTGTGTCCTTGTCACCAGTCCCTGCTGGAAAAGGTCAGAAGACTCCAAGGGTGACTTCTTCAGGAATACAAAGTTGGTGAATACCTTACCTGTCTGAATATCTTCAGAGTAGATCTAGACAAATAGTTATTTGCTGTTGAATGACTCATAGAAAACTAAACAGTTGAAACAAAAGAGAAGTTATAACTCCAGGAAAAACAAAGACTTGTGTAGGAAAGGAATTTCAGTGTATAACTTAGCTATGAGTAATGATGACATAGTCACTAATGGAAACACTTGATGTAATCAAAAATGAAGAGAGTGAAGGCATGGGAAATAGCAAGTGTTGGTGTGTATTGTGATGCGGGGAGGAGAGGAGACAGAATTCTTCGATATCTGAGGGCTAACTCAGAAAATAGAGCTGTATGTTCTTTAGAGAGATGGTGTGATAGTAAACTATTTCAGTCGTTCAGGCCTGACAGTATTCTGCTTTCTACCTTTATTGTGTCCTCCTGGTAAGTGAAGTCTCTCCCTCTGTTCCTTGATTCTGGATTGAGCCTGCTAGCTTGCTTTGGGATTTTTGCAGAGGAGATGTAGACAGAGGCGTGAATGTGCCTCTGCTGTTGGGTTTGCCCTTTGTTGCATCTGTTGTCCTAGGGAAGGCACAGTCTGGTCGCTGTCCCTCCAGTGTGGCCTGTGGTGTGCAACCCAAGGATCAGAAGTGCCACAGCCGACCTACAGTCCTGCAGGTTATGACACAGTCGGCCTCAGCCATCCCACCGCTGTGTGTGAGAAAGAAGTCGATTGCTGTGTGCTACTGAGATTTGTGTATTTGTTAATCCTCAGTGGCTCAGACGGTAAAGAATCTGCCTGCAGCGCAGGAGACCTGTGTTTGATCCCTGGGTAAGGAAGATCCCCTGGAGGAGGTGATGACAACCCACTTCGGTATTCTCGCCTGGAGAATCCCCATGGACAGAGGAGCCTGACGGGCTACAGTCCATGGGGTCACAAAGAGTTGGACTAAGCACAGCACACAGTAGTTGACTTGTTACACGTGGAAATGAATATTAGAGGCGTCAACTGAAAGAAGGAAAAGTGATTGCCTGTGGTGAAGACAAAGTAGAGCAAAGGGAGTGAGGTTGACTTTTTCATAACAAATTTGTAGAGATAGTTGGTTCTTTGAACTATGTACTTTGATAACTGAAACCTATGAACTAAAAATTTAGAAAACAAAACAGATGACATGATTTTGTACTTGGAGTTTGTAGAAATCTAGTGGATGGACAAATGAGCAAGGCAGTCGGGGTGCTAGTAATAAAATTTTCTGTGCCTTCAACCGTAGTCTGCTGGTTGATGAAGGACAGTCTAGAAAAATGAGCACTGACTAATCAAGAACCAGTGGAGGTTTTGCAGGATTGGATGCCTCATTCAGGGACACTGGGAGAGGAGAGTAAGAGAAATGAAGGTTGGAAGTTCCAGTCAGCTTGGATTATGAAATGGAAAGTTTCAGAGGAGTCTCAGCTGAAGGTAAAGATAAAGTTCTCCACAACAGGAATTAGTTGTTCAAGTGAAAATAAATTCTAGTAAGGAAGTGGCTAGAATATTTAAAGTTTGTGCACATGGACCTCGGATTCAGCCAGTCTAATGTCAGTAATTTGAGTAAAATGGAAGACTGATCCCACATGTCTGAAATGGCAGGGCCTATGAAGTAGTGACAGACGACAGTATTGTGAAGACTGGAAGATTTGTCGAGATGGCGTGCATTTTGGAGGGACAGAGGGTTTGCACAGAAAGAGAGATGTAAGGGTCTGGAATGTTAATCCTGCCTGTGAGGCCTGAAGTCACTGGTGGTTGGGAAAATCAGGAGAGAACACTTGAGAGTGATGGTGAGAAATGGATGTTCTTTCATATCTAGGAGGCGAAGACTCAATAAGTTATGAATATGTAGCAAAACAGGATGGTACAGGGGAAAGGGCAGCGGAGGAGGTGGTTAACTCTAGGATGATGGTCCATGGAGACTGACTGAGCAGCGCGAGAGGTATATTGCAAGCTATTGGACAGTAGTCACTTAACTACTACATAGAAGAGATGGAAAAAGAATATACACATAACAAAAGCTACCAACTATATGTGGTTTATAGAATGAAACGAAATGAGAAAGGCTATGTTTGTCATTGTCACAAGTGAGAATAAAATTATTCCTTCAACCTTTTTTATCCCCATTTTTTCTTTATTCTTCCAGTTTCACTGCCAGTGTGTCTTCCATTTTTCTTAACAGAGACTAAGTGTGAGGAAAGTAGAAGGAAAAGGTTGTACACAATTTCAGAGTTACCCCCAGTATCAGTACAGAAAACAAAGAACTCTAAATAGCCATTAGATATTACTAAGTAGCTATTACTGAATAACTACTTTTTAAACCTTGATTTGGGGCTCCCTGGTGGCTCAGATAGTGAAGAATCTGCCTGCAGTGTCGGAAACCTGGGTTTGATCCCTGGGTCGTGAAGATCCCCTGGGAGAAGGGAATGGCAATCCACTCCAGTTTTCTTGCCTGGAGAATTCTGTTGGCAGAGGAGCCTGGCAGGTCACAAAGAGCCGGACATGACTGAATGACTAACACTTTCAGTTTCACTTTCAAACCTTAATTTGTATGTGCTGTGCTTAGTCACTCAGTCATGTCTGACTCTTTGCGACCCATGGACTGTAGCCCACCAGGCTCCTCTGTCCATGGGGATTCTCAGGCAAGAGTACTGGAGTGGGTTGCCATGCCCTCCTCCAGGGGATCTTCCCAACCCAGGGATTGAACCCAGGACTCCCGCATTGTAGGCGGGTTCTTTACTGTCTGAGCCACTAGGGAGGCCCTTAATTGGTATGGTTAACTATATTATAGCCCCTAACTATCTGTACTTTATCAAGGAATAACTATAGACGAGACACTGTGCCAGACACCCCACATGGCTATTATGCTAGTTCTTTTCAGTAGTTTTTATTCTCCATATCTGAAAATGGAAGAAGCTTGAGGGACAGACTTGTTTAAGTATTTTCTCCCAAGTCAGATAACTTGTTATGTAGAAGGACAGTGTTGGAACCCAAGTCTGTTTGACTTCAACATCAATGCTCCTAGCCACTGTTCAGTGAAGTACACATATACTTTCTTTAATTAAGCAGACCCCCATTGATGGACTTGTTATGAATCTTAATGCACAGTTTGCAAATGGCTTAAACTATTGCTAGAAAAAAGGAAGAACAGGAACAAATTGAGGAGTAATAGCCCATGTTTATCATGATGCTAACCAGATTTAATATTTTATAGTAGACATATTATTTTTAGATTTGCATGCTCAGAGCTTTAAATGCTCTGCAACTTAATTAGATTGATTTGCTGAAAGCATTAAATATATATGTTTGGAAACAAAATCTTAACTCTTGAAAGCATATATTTCTTGAGAATATAACAACTATGTTGCATATTACATTATACTACATAAATACTGTATAAAGTTTTTTCCAGTAAGAGCAAGGACCATGTGCATGTGTCAAGGGTGAAAATTAAATCTTCATGTTAACCTTGTCCCTTAGTCTTTCTTCTCAGAGGCAAACAGGTTTCTCCTGAGACCTTCTGAAGGGATGCAAATTCACTCTTAACCTTTTATTTTCCATCTACAGAGGAACTACAGTTCCCCCTGTTAGCTGTTTTGTCACCCTGCCTCCTGCATAGCAATCACCTTGAGACTGTTCCTTCCTACTCTCCTAGCAATTCTCTTTTTTCCTTACCTATTAGAATATCTTGCTTTCTGCATCCTATGTCTTCCCTTTTTTCACTGTGCTCCCCAAGTTTGTGGAGCACCATCACCTGAGAGAGAGTATGTGGGGAACTTCTGCTTTCCCAGGCGTGTAAGGAACTTAGAAATGATCACCCTATCCTAACAGTACAAAGCTAAACAAACTGAAAAATAAAAAACATGTCTTAAATCTAACAGAGAAGTGAGATAACAGGACAGATTGGTGTCCTGAAACAGGCAAACACAGTGGAGTAGGAAATGGCAGCCCACTCCAGTATTCTTGTCTGGAAAATCCCATGGACAAAGGAACCAGGCGGGCTATAGTCCATAGGGTTGCAAAGAGACACAAGTGAAGTGACTTAGCACTCACACTCACGGTGGTTCTGTGTTTAGATTTTGAGAACCTCCGTAGTGTTTTCTACAGTAGCTATACCAATTTACATTCCTATCTACAACACACAAATGTTCTTTTTTTGCTACATCCTTACCAGGAGTTTGTAATTTGTGATCTTTTTGATGATAGCCATTCTGACAAGTGTGAGATGATATCTCATTCTGGTTTTGTTTTGCATTTCTCTAATCAGCAATGCTGAGCATCTTTCCTGTGCCTATTGATTACTTATAGGTTTTGTCTGGAAAAGTGTCTCTCCAGGCCTTCAGCCTATTTTTAAAAAAATTGAGTTGTTTGAATTTTTGATGGTTTATATGAGCTGGTTATATGTTTTGGATATTAACCTTTTATCAGTCACATCATTTGCAGATATTTTCTCCCATTCAGGAAGTTGTCATTTAATTTTGTCAAAAGTTTCCTTTGCTGTACAAAAGCTTTTAAATTTAAGTAGGTCCAGTTTATTTGTTTTTGTTTCCTTGCATTAGGAGGTAGAGCAAAAAAAAAAAAAACCCCAAAAGCTTTCACAATTTATGTGAAAGAGTGTTCCTATGTTTTCTTCAGTTTCCGCTCTTACATTTAAGACTTTAATACATTTTGAGTTTATTTTTGTATATGATATAAGGAAATGTTCTAGTTTTATTCATCTACATGTAGCTGACTAGTTTTCCAAGCACCACTAGTTGCAGAGACTGTGTTTTCTCCATTGTATATTATTGTCTTCTTTGGTGTCAATTAAATGATGGTGACAGCCTATCACTATCATTATTTCTGGGGTCTCTATTCTGTTCTTTTAAACTAGGTATTTGTTTTCATGCCAGTACCGTGTTTTTTTTTTTTTTTTTTCTTTTTTTTACCATAGCTGTGTAATATAGTTTGAAATCAGGGTGTATAATACGTCCAGCATTGCCCTTCTTTCTCAACATTGTTTTGGCTATTCAGAGTCTTTTGTGTTCCCATAGGAGTTTTAAAATTATTTGATCTTTCTCTGAACAGTGGCATTGGTATTTTGATAGGGATTGCATTGAACCTGCGATTTTGATACTCCACATCATCACCAACTCTGGATATTGTCAGTGTTCTGGATTTCAGCCATTCTAATAGATGTATAGTGATATCTCATTGTTCTTTTAATTCACATTTTCATACAGAATTCATTGCTGGTGATAATGTAAAATGGCACATCCATTTGGGAAGACAATTTGACAGTTTCTTACAAAACTAAACATACTCTTAGCATATGATACAGCAGTTGCACTTCTTTGTACTTACTGAAATAAGTGGAAAATTTGTATCTGTACAAAAGCCTATACTTCAATATTTGTACCTGCTTTATTCAGTCACCAAAACTTGGGAGCAACCAAGATTTCCTTATACACACATATACTGTGGTACTTCCAGATAATGAAATATTCAGTTCAGTTCAGTCAGTCAGTCGTGTCCGACTCTCTGAATCAAAGCAAGCCAGGCCTCCCTGTCCATCACCATCTCCCGGAGTTCACTCAAAGTCATGTCCATCGAGTTGGTGATGCCATCCAGCCATCTCATCCTCTGTCGTCCCCTTTTCCTCCTGCCCCCAATCCCTCCCAGCATCAGGGTCTTTTCCAGTGAGTTAACTCTTCCCATGAGGTGGCCAAAGTACCTGAGTTTCAGCTTTAGCTTCATTCCTTCCAAAGAACACCCAGGGATGATCTCCTTTCAAATGGATTGGCTGGATCTCCTTGCAGTCCAAGGGACTCTCAAGAGTCTTCTCCAACACCACAGTTCAAAAGCATCAATTCTTCAGTGCTCAGCCTTCTTCACAGTCCAACTCTCACATCCATACATGAACACTGGAAAAACCATAGCCTTGACTAAACGGACCTTTATTGGCAAAGTAATGTCTCTGCTTTTATCTAGTGCTAAAAAATAATTCAAGTCATGAAAGACATGAAAGCACTTTTAATATATATTACCAGGTGAAATAGACCAGTCTGAGCAGACCACATACTATTTGATTCCAGATATGTGACTTCTGGAAAAGACAAAACTATAGATACAGGAAAAAGTTAATTGGTTGCACGGAATTGGGAGAACAGAGGAGGATGACTAGGAGAACAAAGAATTTTTAGTGCAGTGAAGATATAGTATATGTTACCATTGTGGTGGATACATAGCGTTATACACGTGTTACAGTGTGTAGAATGTGGACCGCTAAGAGTGAACCCTAATGTAAACTGTTGACTTCAGGTATTGTCTGTGTGTCTATGTAGGTTCAGTGTGCTGTTCTGGTGTATGATTTTGTTAGTGAGGGAGCCTATATGTATGTGGGGCTGGCAGTAAATGGGAACTAGCTGTACTTTCTGCTCAATTTTGCTCTGAACCTAAAACTCAAAAAAAGGTAGCCTGTTAAGAAACCTAGATTGAAAAAGTACATAGGAACTAAAATTCTACTGAGACTTTCAATGTTTCTGTAAGTCCATATTCTGCCTTCAGACAGGATATGTAGCTTTTATGATTTTATATTGATAATCACTATCTTCTAAATTTTGAAGAAACTCTTCCACTATTTATCTGATTTTCATTGTTGGCTGTTAAGTAGTCTTGTCTAGTTTGGATTCCTGCTTCTTTACAAGAGACTTTTTGTTTTTGTTCATTGGATTTAGTGTATTTTCCTCTATTGGCGTCTATATTGTGTAAGATTGTTTAAATTTGGGGACTCGTTCTTTATTACTGCAATTAAAAATTATTTGGTTGTTTGCTTCTCCAGACCTTTTATGTTCTTCTGATTTTTATTAACATACTGGACTTTGACTCATTATGTTTTTCTGTTTTCTACCCTTCTAAATATTATCCTTATTTTATGAGTATAAACACTATCATTCTGGGACTGTTAAATCTTTATTGACTGTGTAGTTTCTAGTTTTTCCAAAACATTTTTTGCCATTTTGACCTTATCTTTCATGTTAGTCTTACCTTGCATTTCAGTTATATCTGGCTTTTCTGTTCACGTGTATGTGCTGGTGATTGGTTGTACTTTGTGAGTTTTATGGTGAGAGGTGGCTGTTGATTGTAAATTTCATTCCAAGGTGACTGGGCTGGACAGTGTGCCAAGGGGTTATGCCCGAGGATAATATTCAGCTCAGTCCAGTCGCTCAGTCATGTTCAACTCTTTGCGACCCCATGGACTGTAGCACACCAGGCCTCCCAGTCCATCATCACCTCTTGGAGTCCACTCAAACTCATGTCCTTCCAGTCGGTGATGTCATTCAACCATCTCATCCTGTCATCTCCTTCTCCTCCTGCCTTCAGTTTTTCCCAGCATCAGGGTCTTTTCAAATGAGTCAGTTCTTCACATCAGGTGGCCAAAGTATTGGAGCTTCAGCTTCAGCAACAGTCCTTCCAATGAATATTCAGGACTGATTTCCTTTAGGATGGACTGGTTGGATCTCCTTGCAGTCCAAGGGACTCTCAAGAGTCTTCTCCAACACCACAGTTCAAAAGCATCAATTCTTCAGCACTCAGCTTTCTTTTTTTTTTACTTTATTTTTTAATTTTTAATTTTACTTTATTTTGTTTTACAATACTGTATTGGTTTTGCCATACATTGACATGAATCAGCCATGGGTGTGCATGAGTTCCCAGTCCTGAACCCCCCTCCCACCTCCCACCCCATATCATCTCTCTGGATCATACCCGTGTACCAGCCCCAAGCATCCTGTATCCTGTATCGAACGTAGACTGGCGATTCGTTCCTTACCTGATAGTATACATGTTTCAATAACATTCTCCCAAATCATCCCACCCTCTCCCTCTACCACAGAGTCTAAAAGTCCATTCTATACATCTGTGTCTCTTTTGTAGTCCAGCTCTCATATCCATACATGACTACTGGAAAAACCATAGTTTTGACTAGACAGACCTTTGTTGGCAAAGTAATGTCTCTGCTTTTTAATATGCTGTCTAGGTTGGTCATAACTTTTCTTCCAAGGAGCAAGGGTCTTTTAATTTCATGGCTGCAATCACCATCTGCAGTGATTTTGGAGCCCAAGAAAATAAAGTCTGTCACTGTTTTCATTGTTTCCCCATCTATTTGCCGTGAATTGATGGGACCAGATGCCATGATCTTAGTTTTCTGAATGTTGAGCTTTAAGCCAGCTTTTTCACTCTCTTCTTTCACTTTCATCAAGAGGCTCTTCAGTTCTTCTTTGCTTTCTGCCATAAGGGTGGTGTTATTTGCATATCTGAGGTTATTGATAGGAGAATATTATTAATACTGTTTTGGGCTCCAGGTTTAGGGAGGCAGAGGATTCTCAGCATCTGTGTATTTGTGTGTTTTTCATGTGATCAGTGATAACACTTTGGCCCCCATACTGGATAATGTCCACATTTTGTGCAGCTGCACCTTAATTAACTTGGTGGTGGTTTAGTCACTCAGTCGCATCCGACTCTTTGAGACCCCATGGAATGTAGCCCGCCAGGCTCCTCTGTCCATGGGATTCTCCAGGTAAGAATACTGGAATGGGTTGCCATTTCCTTCTCCAGGGCATCTTCCCGACCCAGGAATTGAACACGGGTCTCCTGCATTGAAGGAAGATGATTTACCAACTGAACTTACTTGATTAAAATCTACCATCTTGCTGGTTGCTTTATTTTTGTTCCTTTTCTTTTTCCTGCCTGCCTTTGTATTAGTTTCTCATTTTATGATTCCCTTTTATTCCTATTGACTTCTTACTCTTACCTTATAAAGCATTTGTCTAGTGGTTACCTTAAGTTTAGAATTTGGTGAGCACCCAGCAGTGGGTTGCTAAAGAAAAGCTTGAATGGGGTATTAACTCATGTTGTGTTTGTATTTCCCAGAGGTTCTGTATTCTCCTAATTGCCTCTATTCAGTATTTATAGTTTGTTGACATTTTTTAGGAGATTTTATCTTACTGTCTGTATGGGACACGATGTTTCTTCCTTTTGTGTTCTGCTGTAGGTGAGCTGGTGATGGCGTATTCTACTTCTTGGGGGAGGCATGCCTGTTCTTAGATTTAGCGCTACTCAGTTGTCCTGTGACCTCAGCTCTGATGGTTTCAAGAAAAAGTTCTGTTTGTGTAGTTTATCTGCTTTTTTCTTTTGTTCTTCAGATGAGCATCACTTTTGCTAGCTTTTCATATCGTAGGCAGTAGAAATCATCATCCACGTTCTTGAGAAACAAATTCAGATTTTAATTTGTCATAAAGTATGCACTTTTTTGAGGTAACCATAGAAGTAAGGTTTAATGCAACAACATTACCAAAACCCCATAATTGAAGTGAAAGTCACTCAGTCATGTCCAACTGTTTGAGACCCCATGGACTATACAGTCTATGGAATTCTCTAGGCCAAAATACTGGGGTGGATAGTCTTTCCCTTATCCGGGGGATCTTCCCAACCCAGGGACAGAACCCAGGTCTTCTGCTTTGCAGGCAGATTCTTTACCAGCTGAGGCACTGGGGAAGCCCAGGAACACTGAAGTGGGTAGCCTGTCCTTTCAGCAGATCTTCCCAACCCAGGAATCAAATCGGGGTCTCCTGCATTGCAGGCAGATTCTTTACCAACTGAGCTATTAGGGAAGCCACCAAACTCCATAAATAGTTGTAAAATTATTCTATACAGTGAATGACTGATTCAGAGTATTTCTGCCAAGATTGCTCAGTTTCTGTTTTGGGTGTATATTTTGGAAGTATCTGATCCGTCATTTTCTTTGTTTCCTACTGGCTCTGTTGATTGGAGCCCTGAAGACTTCTTGCACTTTGTAAGCTGCTGTCACTCTTGGTTGGTGCATCACGTGACTGGCAGGAGCACAGTGTCAAGTACTCCTCATTCCTGAGATGGGAAGAAAGAGGCTGTTTTTCTCAGTGTGCACTTCGTGCGCACTTTTAAGGCTGTCCATGAATATGTTCAGTATCCTGCGTCTGCAAAGAGAGGCAGGAGAAGGGTTATTGCTGGTCTTCTTTGGGGTTTAGAGAGAAGTGAAAAGTCGCTCAGTTGTGTCCAGTTCTTTGTGACCCCATGGACTGTACAGTCCATGGAGTTCTCTAGGCCAGAATACTGGAATGGGTAGCCTTTCCCTTCTCCAGGGGACCTTCTCAACCCAGCGATCGAACCCAGGCCTCATGCATTGCAGGCGGATTCTTTACCAACTGAGCCACCAGGGAAGCCCATCTGAGTGACTTTCACTTCACTTTGGGATTTAACCAAAAATAGTTATTACTGTAGATTAGGACTTCCCTGGTGGCTCAGACGGTAAAGTGTCTGTCTACAATGCGGGAGACCCGGGTTCAAGCCCTGGGTTGGGAAGATCCCCTGGAGAAGGAAATGGCAACCCACTCCAGTATTCTGGCCTGGAGAATCCCATGGGCAGAGGAGCTTGGTAGGCTACAGTCTATGGGATCGCAAAGAGTCGGTCACGACTGAGTGACTTCACTTCACTTCACTTACTGTAGACTGGCCTTACTTGCATACTACTAGATGAGATTGTGTAGATGTTGGCATTATTAATAGAATGTGGAGATTTTGTTGTTGTTGTTTAGGCACTAAGTCATGTCCAGCTTTTTCCCACCCCATGGACTACAGTGTGCCAGGTTTCTCTGTCCTTCACAACCTCCCGAAGTTTGCTTAGATTCATATGCATTGAGTTGGTGATACTGTCTAACCATCCCATCTTCTTTTGTTTATTTATTTATTTTCCATCCCATCTTCTACTGCTGCCTTCCTCTTTTGCCTTCAGTCTTTTTCAGCATCAGGGTCTTTTCCAATGAGTCAGCCCTTCGCATCAGGTGGCCAAGGTATTGGAGCATCAGCAACAACCCTTCTGATGAAAATTATTAGGGTTGATTCCTTTAGGATTGATTGGTTTGATCTTGCAGTCCAAGGGACTCTCAAGAGTCTTCTACAGTACCACAATTCAAAAGCATCAATTCTTTATGGTCCAACTTTCACATCTGTACATGACTACTGGAAAAACAATAGCTTTTACTATAAGGACCTTTGTTGGCAAAGTGATGTCTCTGCTTTTTAACATGCTGTCTAGGTTTGTCATGTCTTTCCTCCCAAGGAGCAGGCTTCTTTTAATTCGATGGCTGTGGTCACCATCTGCAGTGATTTTGGAGCCCAAGAAAAAGAAATGTCACTTCTTCTACTTTCCCCCACCTATTTGCCATGAAGATGGGACCAGATGCCATGATTTTAGTTTCTTGGAATGTTGAGTTTCAGGCTAGATTTTTCACTCTCTTCTTTCACCCTCATCGAGAGGCTCTTCAGTTCCTCTTTGTTTCCTGACATTAGAGTGGTATTATCTGCATATCTGAGGTTGTTGATATTTCTCCTTGCAGTCTTGATTAGAGCTTGTGCTTCATCCAACCAAGCATGATGTACTCTGCATATAAGTTAAATAAGCAGGGTAACAATATTCAGTCTTGACCTACTCCTTTCCGAATTTTGAACTGCTCTGTTGTTCCATGTCCAGTTGTTTCTGTTGCTTCTTGACCCATATACAGGTTTCTCAGGAGACAGGTAAAGTTTACTAAAGCATAATTTATTTGTATGTAGCTACAGGTATGACATAAATCAAATATCTTATGATTATATAGTGGAAGTGACAAATAGATTCAGTGGATTAGATGTGATAGACAAAGTGCTTGAAGAGCTATGGATGGAGGTTTGGGATTATACAAGAGGCAGTGATCAAGACCATCCCCAAGAAAAAGAAATGCAAAAAGGCAAAATGGTTGTCTGATGAGGGCTTACAAATAGCTGAGGAAAGAAGGGAAGCTAAAGGCAAAGGAGAAAAGGAAAGAAATACCTATTTGAATGCAGAGTTCCAAAGAATAGCAAGGAGAGATAAGAAAGCCTTCCTCAATGATCAGTGCAAAGAAATAGAGGAAAACATAGAATGGGAAAGACTAGAGATCTCTTCAAGAAAATTAGAGATACCAAGGGAACATTTCATGCAAAGATGGGCTCGATAAAGGATAGAAATGGTATGGACCTAACAGAAGCAGAAGATATTAAGAAGAGGTGGCAAAAAATACACAGAAGAACTATATAAAAAATATCTTCATGACCCAGATAACCACGATGGTGTGATCACTCTCTTAGAGCCAAATATCCTGGAATAAAAAGTCAAGTGGGCCTTAGGAAGCATCACTATGAACAAAGCTATTAGGGGTGATAGAATTGCAATTGAGCTATTTCAAAACCTAAAAGATGATGCTGTGAAAGTGCTGCACTCAATATGCCAGCAAATTTGGAAAACTCAGCGGTGGGCACAGGACTGGAAAAGGTCAGTTTTCATTCCAATCCCAAAGAAAGGCAATGCTAAAGAATGTTCAAACTACCGCACAATTGCACTTATCTCACCCACTAGCAAAGTAATTCTCAAAATTCTCCAAACCAGGCTTCAACAGTACATGAACTGTGAACTTCCAGATATTCAAGCTGGATTTAGAAAAGGCAGAGGAACCAAAGATCAAATTTCCAACATCTGTTGGAACACTGAAAAAGCAAGAGAGTTCCAGAAAAACATCTACTTCTGCTTTATTGACTATGCCAAACCCTTTGACTGTGTGGATCACAACAAACTGTGGAAAATTCTGAAAGAGATGGGAATACCAGACCACCTGACCTGCCTCCTGAAAAATCTGTATGCAGGTCAAGAAGCAACAATTAGAACTGTACATTCAACAGCAGACTGTTTTCAAATCAGGAAAGGAGTACATCAAGGCCGTATATTGTCACCCTGCTTATTTATCTTATATGCACAGTACATTATGTGAAATGCTGGGCTGGATGAAGCACAAGCTGGAATCAAGATTGCTAGGAGAAATATTAATAACCCCAGATATGCAGATGACACCACCCTTATGGCAGAAAGTGAAGAGGAACTAAAAAGCCTCTTGATGAAAGTGAAAGAGGAGAGTGAAAAAGTTGGCTTAAAGCTCAACATTCAGAAAACGAAGATCATGGCATCTGGTTCCACAGCATCATGGCAAATAGATGGGGAAATAATGGAAACAGTGTCAGACTTTATTTTTGGGGGCTCCAAAATCACTGCAGATGGTGACTGCAGCCATGAAATTAAAAACCCTTGCTCTTTGGAAGGAAAGTTATGACCAACCTAGACAGCATATTAAAAAGCAGAGACATTACTTTGTCAACAAAGGTCTGTCTAGTCAAAGCTATGGTTTTTCTAGTAGTTCTGTATGGATATGAGAGTTGGACTATAAAGAAAGCTGAGTGCTGAAGAACTGATGCTTTTGAACTGTGGTGTTGGAGAAGACTCTTGAGAGTCCCTTGGACTGCAAGGAGATCCAACCAGTCCAAGGAAATCAGTCGTGAATATTCGTTGGAAGGACTGTTGCTCTAGCTGAAACTCTAATACTTTGGCCACTTGGTGGGAAGAGCTGACTCATTGGAAAGGACTCTGATGCTGGGAAAGATTGAAGGTGGGAGGAGAAGGGGATGACAGGATGAGATGGTTGGATGACATCACTGACTGGATGGACATGAGTTTGAGTAAGCTCTGGGAGTTTGTGATGGATAGGGAAGCCTGGCATGTTGCAGTCCATGGGGTCACAAAGAGTTGAACATGACTGAGCAACTGAACTGAAGTGTTGATAATACTATATTAAAGATGAAATTTCTTAAATTTCTTCAATGTCATGTTATAGTGTATATTGTTTATAAGAATAGAGGTTTAAACTGAAACAGTTCTGGTTAATTTGGGACTCTGTATGTACCTGATGGTATATTTTCTTGTCATATTAACTTCACAAATCATTAAAATGTAGGGTTTGTAATTTCCAATAAAATAAAAATTGGCAAACTATTCTAAATGTCATATTCATATTGTTGCCTTCCTGCAGTCTCTCTTAAATGGATATGCTCTTGTGTGTGTGTGTTATTTGCTCAGTCATGTCTGACTCTTTGTGACCCCATGGACTGTAATTTCCTCTGAACATGGGATTCTCCAGGCATGAATACTAGAGTGGGTTCCTTTTTCCTTCTCCAGGGATCTCCCAACGTAGGGATTGAACCCTGGTCTGCTGCATTGCAGGCAGATTCTTTACTATCTGAACCACCAGGTAAGTCATGGTTGTGCTGTTGGTAAAATGCAAATCCAGCAGATGTCTGCAATGTCTGTATCCTTGAGTTTTATTCAGTCTTTATTTTTAAAAAATATTTATCTGTGCCAAGGCTTAGTTGCAGTATGTGGGATCTAGTTCCCTGAGCAGGGATGGAACTCAGCGCACCTGCATTGGGAACGTGGAGTCCTAGCCACTGAGCCACCAGGGAAGTCCCGATTCAGTCTTTAGAATGAGATGAGAGTCCATTTTCTCTAATGGGGCTTCTCTAGTATCCTTACATAGAATTAAATACTGTATCTCCTGGTCTCCTTGTAAATATTCTGCTAATGCTCCATCTATCACATTCTGTTACAAAATATTTGTTGTAGATCAGCCTCCTCTTTTAAACCTGAGTTCCTTGAGAACACAAAACATGTCTCATTTATCTTTATATGCTGGTACTTAAAAGAAAGCTTGGACATGATAGAAACCTAGTGACTGTTATTTAATTGCATTATGTTGGTCATTTGGATGGTTCTGCCTAAAGTGTTAAAAAATATTATTTATATTTTACTAAATCTGATAGGCATTCACTTTTTTTTCTCATAATGGAAGACTGATACAGTACCATGTTCAGAATCAAAATATATCCTCTAAAAAGATCTGTTGTTATTTAAAATAGCAATAAGAAAGCTGTGTCCTGCCAGTGTTTTAGTATAAATATGAGAAATTTGGGGTTTTATGGATGGGTATGACTTCCCTGGTGGCTCAGACGGTAAAACATCTGTCTACAATGCGGGAGACCCAGGTTCAATCCCTGGGTTGGGAAGATCCCCTGGAGAAGGAAATGGCAATCCACTCCAGTACTCTTGCCTGGAAAATCCCATGGACAGAGGAGCCTGGTAGGCTACAGTCCATGGGGTTGCAAAGAGTCGGACACTGAGTGACTTCACTATGGATAGGTATATTTGTTAAATTAAGTTCTGATATGGTAATCCTCAGTCATACCTTTAGGCATTTTACAAACATGTTTGGAAATGTAGCTTTTGAGCAAAGGAAATAAAGTATTGTATTTATCTGACACCTGAGCTCAGACAGTAAAGAAATCTTCCTGCAAAGTCTTAGACCCAGGTTCAGTCTTTGGGTTGGGGAGATCTCTTGGAGAAGGGAATGGCTACCCACTCCAGTATTCTTGCCTGGAGATTCCAATGGACAGAGGAGCCTGACGGGCTACAGTCTGTGAGGTCTCAAAGAGTCGGAAATGACTGAGCAACTTTCACCGAAACTATTCAGGAAGTTAAAAACATGATTCCAACATTTCTGTTTTCTATTGGTTTCATTTGGCTTTTAGGGCATGAAGAAGATTAATCTAACTTGATTAATCAATAGCTAATTAAACAGTTTATGAATTCTCTAGGCTCTTCTATATGCAATTGATTATGAAATTGAAAGATTATTTAATATTTTATTAAATTAAATAATATAATTAAATAAATTATATTAATATTTTAACTTCTTAATTCTTTTTTCTTCCTACCCAGTGTAGTGACTATGACTTGGAATTTGGAACTGAGTGTTTGCATTTGGCTCTAAAATACAGTCATATCAAAGCAAAACTTGTGGAAGGATCCCCTGACCTCTGGAAGGTAAGGAAGTTGGTACTTAGCTCTGTGTTGATGTGTCATTCCTGAAGACATACTCTGCAAGTACTGACACTTTCCAGGTGCTTTAGAAAATAGAGAAGTTTAAAAACATTTGGCTTCATATTGAAACAGTATTTCCAGGAATAAAAGTATGTGTGTACATATACATTAAAGGTGTTAAAGAGTCTCAGTGGGTTTTCTGTTCCATCAAATTATGGTATTATTTCTGTTGCTCGGTTGGAAGAAAATTCATGTTGGGATAGTTTACTCAAACAGATCCCATTTAGCCAGTAAGATTATTTTGTTTGCAATTTTTGTGTATGTTCTTGGTGTGTAATGTTTTACTGTGTAGCCCTACTCTCACCTGCATTGAGGGTACCACTCTGCTTCTCACAGCAACAACATTTCCTCTTGGTCCCTCGGATGGTAGCTCCAACTTAATGTGTTATTGAAACATGTATCTGCAGTAGTTTTGACCCAGTAGGCTTGGTGCTTGGAAGAACTCACCACCTCCAAGAGGCATTGTACTCTTTCCTGTGGTCAGGCTTGACTGATTTCATGACAGACTTCTTTCTTCAGGAGGAATGAAGTGGTTGTAGCATTATCATACTGCATGTTCCTGTTGAGGCTGGAGTGCTTTACAGCACGACCCTCCTGGTTTCATCGGGTAGAAATGTGGTAAACTGAACAATGTATTCTGAAATAGAATGGTAGGGTCATATCATAATTTTGAATAAGTACTGTTCCTTTGGAAATATTGGATGAAATCTTTATAAAGCATCCATCTAAATCTGGCTAGTAAACATTCATCCTAATTCTGAGCTAATATGAATCCAAAAGCATATTTCTTCATGACATAAAAACAAAAAGAAGCCCTATGTGTTAGGTATTTTGTACAATCATGTGATGGGCCTTGCTACACATGCTAAGATTGTCTCATACATATTTAAATTGTTACAAGATTACAGGATATTGACATGCCTGATTTATTGCCTGGTGGAGAAAATAAATGCAGTATTATTGCTCTTTTAAGAGTTTCCAAATGTCATTAATCCATCGGGTCAACATTTTGTTATTTTTATTTTTTCTATATGTGAGAGATGGTGATACACATATTCATTGGATTTGAGTAATTACCAATTAGGTGTTTTGTGCAAGATCCTGACTCACATCACTACAGATCTGCTAAACTTACTTTACAGGCTATGTTAAAAATAAATAAGTGAAACCTCAAGACATTTATTGCTACTAACATGTCAACACCCTCTGGACCCTTTGCTCATTGTTTTGAGGAGGCTGTGTTATTATCTGTTTCTCATGGGTATTCTGAGCCTTGTTTAAATGTGTGAAGCACCCTCGGGTCTTCAGGTAGAAAGAAAGCTCTTTTAATTTTCCACTTGAACTCCACAGATGTACTTCAGTGTCTTTTGCATTAAATCTCAAATTTCACTGCTTCCATCAGCAGCACAGAAGCACAGTTTTAGTCCTCACACCTTGGAGCTTGCTTCCGTTGTACGAGCGACAAATGTCATGCACTGAGTGGAAGCTGGCCTTTCCAAGTGCTTCTCTTCATTCCCTTGCTGAGTCATTTCACACATGGTGCTGGGGGTTGAATTGTGTCCCGCTTCCCCCTAGAAGTGACTCATTAGAAAAGACCCTGATGGTGGAGAAGACTGAGGGCTGAAGAAGGGGGTGACACGTCATGCGATGGTTGGATGGCATCACTGATGCAGTGGACCTGAGTTTGAGCAAGCTCTGGGAGTTGGTGATCGACAGGGAAGCCAGCTGTGCTGCAGTCCACGGGGTTGCAAAGAATTGGACATGACTGAGCAACTGAACTGATAGCCAATAGGAAAAGGTAGACCAAAAAAAAAAAAAATTCAAATTTTAGGGGAATTTGCTGCCAGTGTCGTGGTTAGGACTCCACACCACTTTCACTGCTGAGGGTGCAGGTTCAATCCCTGATTGAGGAACTAAGATCCTGCAAGCCTTGCGGTGCAGCCAAAAAAAAAAAAAAAACAGAATTTTAGCTGTCTTTCTTTATACAGTTTCTTTTTGAATATTAGTGTAGTACCCAAGGACCTTTGGGTAGTAATACATATATTTCATTCTTAAGACTGATTTCAATGCATAAGTGTTGTTTTGCAAGTATGCTAGAAAAGTCATTTTAGTATTTGAGACCAAGTTTTCTTTGCTTTAAAAACCTCATTGTTAAGATAGATTTATTTGGAAAAAAGAATAAAGTACTTTCACAGTTATCCTGTTTAAATTTGGAATGCAGTTATATTCCTCAAAGAAAGCAGGAAGGAATAAAAAATCAGCTATAGTAATTAGGCATCTTTCCATTAATTACTGTTTTGAGTTTACCTTACATAGCAGACAGTTAAAGGGAATAAAAGCCTTTTCTCATCTAAATTGCAAATATTGAGTGCTGATTCCAGCTGTCTAGTTAACTTTGGGTTTTCATGGAAACAAATATACTTTATTCACTTCTAAGAAAAGTGTATCCCTAAAATGTTGTTTCTGCAGATTGAGTTTTGCTCACTGTGTTCAGTGCTCTATTGCAGCCGTTAGAATAGGACCGATGATGTGGAATTATTTGAGATATATTTACTGAATGAGTGAATGAGATCAATGCAGTCTTTAATTTGGTAAAATGCATAGTCTGAAGCTTTAAGTGTCTGTTTACTACTTTTTTTCCCCCCAGATAATAGAGCTATATTTTAGATCAGTAACTATAGTACTGGTTCTGGCTGGCATTGCTTGTTTTAGAGATAATTTAACAGTGTCATACTTGATTTTAATAGATTGGTTGACTGCTTGAGGAACTTTCCATTTGTCGTACAAGTCAGCTTTACATTAGTTCTGAGTTGTAAGATATAGATTTTGGGCCAGGGTGGTTTACCTGCTGGGATCTAGGCATAACAGGGAAACCTATTTGGGTAAAGGTGCCGTGAATCACTTAGCTGAACAGTTTTTGCACAAGTTTAGTTTGGAGATAATCTGGAGAAAAATTGTCCAAATTATCGATATGAAAAGGTATTAATTATTTCTCAAAGTGGGTTTTGAGACACTGGCATCATCTGAGCACTTGAATGATAAGCTCCTAAGACCTTAGAGTACTTACTAATAGATTTAATTATTTACTCTGTTCTTCAGTTCTGTGATGAAGGAAAAGCAGTTCTACAGTGCAATGCATCTGACATGTTCAGTGCCTGGGCTCACTGCATGTGGTCTGAGAACTATTTGCTATAGGACCATGGCAGGTTATATACAAGGAATAGGTTATAACAGCAAAGAGGCTGTATGTTCTTAAGCACAGATCATGATTTTTCTTACATTCATGATGGTAGCCTCCAGGCTATCTCTGTCAGTCATGTATTAGTAAAAATATTAAAAAGGTAAGCCTTATCTGAGGGTACACAGATAAACTCAATTCAGAAGACCCTCACTGTGAACTGGTCTTTGAGAATCATCTCATTTCAACTGAACATGCAATTTGGTAATTTTTCAAATATATTCTTTTCCTTATTTCCTTCCACAAAAAACCTTACTATTAAACAAGAATTCTAATACTTGTATGTAAATGCTACCACATTTTCTTTGATATGATACTTATATAAGACTTTGGTAACAACTGCCACACAACATCTGAATTTACTTAAAGATTTAAAAACAGATCTTCAAGCATTTGTAGAAGCAAATATATTTTTTTCTGAATAAACTGATGTTGTTATAATTTAAAACTTGTCACTGTTGTGTGTTTATGGTTTTTCCAAAATCAAGAATTTCCTTGGGGTCATTATTTTATTGCTTTAACATTCCTTTCTACTCTGTTAAATCTAATGAAGTTTATCTGTCCTCTAGGTGACCTACAAACGAGATCTGTATGCAGCTGAATCGATTATTAAGGGTATGTTTGGCCTTGTGACTGTCAGTTCCTGTGTTTCAAAACCGTAAGCCAGTTCAGAATTTCTCATGACATTTTAAAGACCTGACTTCTCAGAAGTATAAATCTTGTAGACCAGGGAGGTCTGTGATTTGTCTTTTTGAAAAATAATTACTTTATTTTATTTCCTGCTTTGAAATATCACTTATTATGACTTATGTTGGGGCTTCCCTGGTAACTCAGACAGTAAAGACTCTGCTTGCGATGTGGGAGACCTGGGTTCACTCCCTGGTTTGGGAATATCCCCTGGAGAAGGAAATGACAACCCTCCCCAGTATTCTTGCCTGGAGAATTCCATAGACAGAGGAGCCTTGCGGGCGGCAGTCTGTGGGGTCGCAGAGTCGGACATGACTCAGCGACTATCATACATGCTTTATGTTACATTGGTTTAACTTTTATGAAGGAAATACTTTATTAATCTGAGAAAAGTGGGTGACATTGACATTTTAGAAGTGAAAACTGACATTTTAATTTGTAAATGTATTTTGTTTTTATTCAGAAAACTATCTCCTCTCAACACTTGCCAACACATGACATAAGACAGCATCTTTTGCCTGAGAAAAATTTTTCTGAAAAAGAGAAATTGATCTGAATGATCTTTAGTTCCTTTTAGTTTTGACAATGACTGTGATTCTGCTTTGTGATTTTAGGTATTATATACATAATAATACTTTTCTCATTTTTTTCATCTCTCTTAAGAGCGCAGCTGCACAGAAGTGGTTTCTTTCATAATCAATAAATATTTATTAAATGTGCTTGACACTTTGCTGGGAATGTGATGATGATGCACGAGATGCATTCATTCTGTATTTTCACAACCTCTTACATCACATCACAATTTCTTAACCTTGGCATTATTGGCATCTTGGGCCAGGTACTTCTTTGCTCAGGGAACTATTTTTGGCGTCATAGTAGTTGCATGATCTCTACTTAATAGATGCCGGCGGCACTCTACCCTCCCTCCTTTCCCGCGCTGTGACCATCAGTTGTCTCTGGACAGCACTGTTGTTGTTGTGTATGTGTGTATATGGTCCTAGCCAAAATCAGAGGGGCCCACCCCCAATACTGAAGCAAGTGTGGTACTTTACAATCTGTTTGTAATTTACTCCTTCAAAACTAGATTAAGGACAGAATGATGTACTCAGATACTGACTGAGATGTGACCTTGATTGAAGTTGGAAAAAAAAAAAAAACATTGAGTGGGAATTGTGAATGCAACTTTTTTTAAAAAATCTTATTTTATGCAAAGCCTATTTAGCGATCATCTGGCTTCACATTCAGAAAACTGAAATCTCTTCTCTGTGTGTGACATTCTGTATTTGTATTTTATCTTTATTTTTTTTTGTGGTTTGACAGTATTGTGTTTCAAACTATTAATATAACGATTTGGGCATCTGTGTGTATGCAAGCAGATGATCTATAGCTATAAATCAAAATGTTGACATATATTTACATATGAGTCAGGCAATGTATAAACATGACTCTGGAGAAGTTGCCTAAACCATGATGTAGTTGGTTATATTCTCAACAGAAGGAAATTAAAAACTTAGTTTGGTTTCTTTATGAAGTCTTATCTCTAGTACCTAGGTAAAATGGAACTGATCTGTTTTGCAAGAAGTTGGTAAATGGTTCAGTGAGGATTCTATACATTTCAATACTTTGCCTATATATTATTAATATATAAATAAAAGCCTCCATTTTAAGTATAGTTGCAAGGGCTTTAGTTTTGGAAATTGTTTGCAGAGAGAAATTGTTTTATTTAGTTAACATGTTCTAGTATTCTACTTTTCCACCTTATTTGTCTCTTGAGAAACCTGTATGTGGTCATAAAGCAACAGTTAGAACCAGACATGGAACAATGGACTGGTTCAAAATTCAGAAGGGAGTATAATAAGGCTATATATTATCACCCTGCTTGTTTAACTTATATGCAGAGTACACCATGCAAAATGCCAGGCTGGATGAATCACAAGCAGGAATCAAGATTGCAGGGAGAAATATCCATAATGTCAGATATGCAGATAATACCACCTTAATGGCAGAAGTGAGGAAGAACTAAAGAGCCTCTTTGATGAGGGTGAAAGAGGAGAGTGAAAAAGCTGACTTAAAACTCAACATTCGAAAAACTAAGATCATGGCCTCTGGTCCCATCAGTTCAGTTCAGTTCGGTTGCTCAGTCATGTCTGACTCTTTGCGACCCCATGAACTGCAGCACGCCAGGCCTCCCTGTCTGTCACCAGCTCCCAGACTCCACCCAAACCCATGTCCATTGAGTCTGTGATGCCATCCAACCATCTCATCCTCTGTTGTCCCCTTCTCCTCCTGCCCTCAATCTTTCCCAGCATCAGAGTCTTTTCCAATGAGTCAGCTCTTCGCATCAGGTGGCCAACACTTCATGGCAAATAGAAGGGGGAAAAGTGGAAGCACTGACAGATTTTATTTTCTTGGGCTCCAAAATCACTGAAGATGGTGACTGCAGCCATGAAATGAAAAGACACTTACTTCCTTGGAAGGAAAGCTATCACAAACCCAGACAGCATATTCAAAAGCAGAGATATCACCTTACTGACAAAGATCCGTCTAGTCAAAGCTATGGTTTTTCCAGTAGCCATGTATGGATGTGAAAGTTTGACCATGAAGAGAGTTGAGCACCGAAGAATTGATGATTTTGAATTGTGGTGTTGAAGAAGACTCTTGAGAGTCCCTTGGACAGCAAGGGGATCACACTAGCCTATCCTAAAGGAAATCAACCCTGAATATTCATTGGAAGGACCGATGTTGAAGGGTCTATACTTTGGCCACTTGATGTAAAGAGCCGATTCATTGGAAAAGACCCTGATATTGGGAAAGGTTGAGGGTAGGAGAAGGGGATGACAGAGGATGAGATGGATGGATGGCATCACTGACTCAATGGACATGAGTCTGAGCAAACTCAGGGAGATAGGGAAGGACAGGGAAGCCTGGCATGCTACAGTCCATGGAGCCACAAAGAGTCAGACCCGACTTAACAATTGAATGACAATTCTCAGAGAAATTGATCTGTCTGTATGTAAACAGATAATTTAAAGAACAGTGTCCTTATATTCTTTAAGATTTGCATTTCTAATAATTTTCCAAGAGATTCTGATGTTGCTTGTACACTTTGAGGACCACTGCTAAGGGCCTTCTTACTCTCTTTGGGTTTCTAGACAAGTAGAGTTTTGATTACCAGAGATCTTGAATACAAAACGTCTGGCCCTGCCACATTAATTCACAGTCTGCATTTTAACAAAAACTCTGGCCCATTAGTTTGTACATTAATTTCCAAAAGCGTTCTTCTGGTCTGTTCTCCAGTCATTCAGAGTTGATTTTTTTCTAAATAATCTTTATTGTATTTAGAACTTCAGATCTTACCACACTGTCAGTTTCAAATGTTTGTTGGCTCACCTGAGATTTCTACCTGCCTTTATGACTGTGCTAACATTGTTTCTGAGGCCTCATAGTAGAAATATATCTGAGTATAGGAGGAGGGAAACTTAGATTTAAAAAAAAAAAATTCTAAAGTACAATATGGTTTATAGTGGACTACCCATTTACCTGTTGCCTTTCTATGTCAATGTTCAAAGTATTTTTCTAGGTACTTGTAGAACACAACATTTATTGGGTACTCACTTCGTGCAAGGCATTGTTTAAAGCTTTTTATATGTATTATCTCTTGCTTCTCCAAGAACTCCATGTTGTAAGTAATGTGGTTATTTCCACTGGTCAGATTTTCTTCTTTGAAATTCTTGGGCTACATATATGTAGGAATTCTGATTACTGTGTATTTTTAGAAGCTACTGCTGTATGTCATACATTATATCATATCACAGGATGATTTGGGACCTTACTGCATAATGAAACTTGTATATAAGTCATCAGTATTTATGTTCAATGTAAGAATGACCAGGAAACCCCAGCCAGTTCAAGTTTAGGACTTATTTTTAAAAATAGTTTGTTTATTTTTGACTGTGCTGGGTCTTCATAGCTGTGCGGGCTTTTCTCTAGTGTGGAGAGCACAACGTTGGGCTGTGGGCTGTGGGCTGTGGGCCTTTCACTGGGGCTGTGGGCCTCTCACTGGGGCTGTGGGCTGTGGGCTTCTCTCTGCAGCGGCTTCTCTTGCTGTGGTCCCCAGGCTTGTGATACATGGGCTTAGTTGAGCAATGGCATGTAGGGTCTTCCTGGAGCAGAGATTGAACCCGTGTCTCCTGTATTGGCAGGCTGGTTCTTTACCACTGAGCTATGAGGGAAGCTCCTCCAGTTTAGGACTCATTTTGTCATCAAATTTATATATGACAGCAATTTTTAAAATGTTCAAGAACTTTCTGCATTTTAGCACTGACTGTAACTTTGTGTGACTCTCGCTGAGATGTAATTTGGTGACAGTGGGAAGAATGTCTCTTCTTTTTCCTATCCTCTAACACTGAGTTGAACCAGGTTTGCTGGTACTTTTTTTTAGAATCTAAGGACATTAAATTACAGGGATAGCTGGCCCTCCCTTTCCACTTCATCTCACTTGTCCTGCTCCTGGAAGAGTCATAGTAAACTCCACTGTATCTCTTTTAAAATAGAGAGATAAACTATCTGAGTGTATGCACTTTTGTCAACGTTTAACACCAGAAGTCTTTAGCACCCATGCTAGGTACTTAATAATATTACTTTCTGTAGGTGTTTTTTTAATGTTATTTTTTTTTCTTTGTCATGCTGTTAATGTAGATATTATTGCTCCCAGATTTGTAGATGGGAAAACTGAAACTTAGTGAGACTAAGCACTTTCTTCCAGGTCACATAGTAAGAATGAGATCCACAAGTGAATCTCAGATCTCCCTTCAGCTTAGGCCTGACACTATTCTGGGATGTGGCCACTTGGTACCTCTGAATCAAGTACCTATTCACATTGACCACTAAAGTGTATACTGAATTCATTATCTCGCTCTGGTGGATACAGATTCCCTGGTGGCTCAGACATCAAGAATCTGCGTGCAGTGTGGGGACTTGGGTTTGATCCCTGGATTGGGAAGAACCCCTGAAGAAGGGAATGCCATCCACTCCAGTATTCTTGCCTGGAGAATTCCATGGACAGAGGAGCCTGGAGGGCTGTAGTACATGGGGTCACAAAGAGTCAGACATGACTGACAACTAAAAAAAAAATAATTGGTGGGTATAGCAAATGGTTTATAAAATCCAGCCTGCCGAATACAGGTTCTGTTGGGTTAAAATTTTATCTTTTGCTGGCCTGATAAAGAATGATCACCCAGTTGAGACTAAAGATGTCTCCTAGTTCTGTGCTAAGCACACAGTAGTATTTTAAGAGTGTGGGAAAAGCAGATAATATTGAAATGGTAGACATGACTAGAGAAAGAGTGAGCATCAGAGTAACAGTTTCAGATTTGGGGATTGTTTCTTTCATTTTTTAAATTCTGGTAAGTTAAACACCTATCACCAAGCCATACAGTTTTTCCTCTTCTAGGATGGAACATTTTTTCACTGTGGTATGAGTACTTAGTATTTTGTAAGTTGTCTTTACTGTGCTGCTTTTTTTTTTTTTAACTTAATACCAATTATTACTGAAATAATATTCTGATGTAACTTTGGTGTTTTTCAGACTATAAAACATTTCTAGGATAAATGTCATAACTAGCAAGAGTATTTTTTACTCCTAGATTGACTAGTCACTAAAACAGCATGTAAATTTTGGTCCTTCTTAATTCTTGTTCAAGTTCATCTTTTCAGTTTAGAAATTTTGGTGTAACTAACTTAAGGCAAGCTTTGATACTAAAATCTTCAAATTGTGATTTATAGCAAGTCTCAGAATCTGACTTATTTTATGTTATTAGAGAAGCTTTATTTTTTAAGCTTAATTTATTTTACTGTCAGTGTCTTTATGTGGAAATCCATTTATAGTGAACTGTTCAATAATAGGAAACATATATAAGTAGTACTCTTACATTTCTTTTACAGTCTTTGACAACATAGCATTGAAAAATGTATAGTGAATCACAAATTTACTTTTATTTAAAGCAAGTTCAGTTCAGTTCAGTCCAGTCACTTAGTCGTGTCCGACTCTTTGTGACCCCATGAATCCCAGCACGCCAGACCTCCTTGTCCATCACCAACCCCCGGAGTTCACTCAGACTCACGTCCATAGAGTCAGTGATGCCGTCCAGCCATCTCATCCTCTGTTGTCCCCTTCTCCTCCTGCCCCCAACCCCTCCCAGCATCATAGTCTTTTCTAATGAGTCAACTCTTCGCATGAGGTGGCCAAAGTACTGGAGTTTCAGCTTTAGGATCATTCCTTCCAAAGAAATCCCAGGGCTGATCTTCAGAATGGGCTGGTTGGATCTCCTTGCAGTCCAAGGGACTCTCCAGAGTCTTCTTCAACACCACAGTTCAAAAGCATCAATTCTTTGGCGCTCAGCTTTCTTCACAGTCCAACTCTCACATCCATACATGACCACTGGGAAAACCATAGCCTTGACTAGACGGACCTTTGTTGGCAAAGTAATGTCTCTGCTTTTCAACATGTTATCTAGGTTGGTCATAACTTTTCTTCCAGAGAGTAAGCGTCTTTTAATTTCATGGCTGCAGTCACCATCTGCAGTGATTTTGGAGCCCCAAAAAATAAAGTCTGACACTGTTTCCACTGTTTCTCCATCTATTTCTCATGAAGTGATGGGACCGGATGCCATGATCTTCGTTTTCTGAATGTTGAGCTTTAAGCCAACTTTTTCACTCTCCTCTTTCACTTTCATCAAGAGGCTTTTTAGTTCTTCTTCACTTTCTGCCATAAGGGTGGTGTCATCTGCATATTTGAGGTTATTGATATTTCTCCCGGCAATCTTGATTCCAGCTTGTGCTTCTTCCAGCCCAGCATTTCTCTGCATAGAAGTTAAATAAGCAGGGTGACAATACAGCCTTGACGTACTCCTTTTCCTATTTGGAACCAGTCTGTTGTTCCATGTTCAGTGCTAACTGTTGCTTTCTGACCTGCATATAGGTTTCTCAAGAGACAGGTCAGGCGGTCTGGTATTCCCATCTCTTTCAGAATTTTCCACAGTTTATTGTGATCCACACAGTCAAAGGGTTTGGCATAGTCAATAAAGCAGAAATAGATTTAAAGCAAAGCATTTTTAATGTTCCTTCTTCTGAGGCATAGAATTGGATTTGATCATTGTTCTTTAATTTTAACTCTCTTAGGCTTCTATTGTGTGTGAAGTTTAAAATATGAACTTTTCTAGGGATTAGTGTGGTTAATAGGTAGATTGACTGATAGGTTTAAACAGTTATTTAAAGAGATATTGTACTTTTGTCACACAAGCTGGTTGAGTCCACCCAAGCCTGCTCTCCCTGCTCAGACCTACTCAAACTATTAAAGTGATTAGAGCAGTAACCTATTTTACCTAGATTTGCATATACCAGGCAAATAGTCCCAAACCCTCACTTGATTGAATCGACTGACCATATCATGGCAAAAGTTTCAATATGCTAAAATTTTCTAGGATGGAAAGCCCCTATGGGATTTCTAACTAAAAGACTGCATTTATTTTCTACCATCATCCTTGATCACATCTTTTAATATTTTTTAATTTTGTGGCTGGGGTGTTTTAAAAATAATTGTGTTCTGTTCTCTCCTGATTATGATTATACAAACCCAAGTAAGCTAGTGCTATAAAGAAGCCTTATGGTGTTTTATATAAAAGTGAAAAGAATAGATAAAGTTGATAATCATTTCATGGGTAACTGACTTTAGTTAATATTACTTTAAATAGTAATATTCATATTTTTATGAACATTAATATTAATATCTATAAAAATTCACATCTTTTCCAAGCTATATAATTTTTTCCACTTGCTAAGCACTGTATTTGAAAGGAAATTGATTTCTTGGAATTACAGTATCTCCTTTTCATTCAGAAATTTAGACTTTATTCTGAAAATAGATTTTTATTTTCAAAATCATTGATGCAGATGATTTATTTCAATGTCAAGTATTTATGCACAACCAAGCTATAAATCCCCATATGCCTGCTTTTTTATGTTTCATACAGTTTTTTAAAGAAATCATACAAGTTGGCAAGCAATTGAACTCTTTTGTGCTTATCCATTGAAAGTAGCTAAATATACTTTTAAATTGGCTCTGGGGCTGAAAGGAATATAGTCAAATTACATGTGAATAAAACTGATTCAGTGTTACTGAAATTAGGAAAACTCATAGTGTCACAATGTGTACTTTATGTATATGGAGAAACTAACATTTTTATTTTTAAGTGATTCTTTATTAGTGCATAGTTACTTTCAGGTCTTTTCAAACAAATTGCAAAGATGAGAAACTTTAAATTAGTTTCCTCCATCTGTGGTACATCCTCATCAGGTTTTTCTTGCTAAATAGTCAGTGATGACACCATTTTATTATTAACCATGCTTTTTGGATAATGCAAAATGACAACTAAGATTTACATGGAAACTATAATTTTTTATGTGTCTGGCTTTTGACAATGATATTTCATTTTCCAAATTTTCACGTTAATACCATAACTACTTTGTAAATAATACACTTTTTGTTCTTTACTGTCTTGAATAGTCCTGTGACTGTATCTTACGTGAATCTGTAAGGACATTGGCGTCAAGCTTTAATTTGCAAGAACAAGAAGTCTGCAGTATGATTTAATAGCAGTTTGTTTTCCTTTGAATTTACTGGAAAAAAATGTAAGTTGGAAAGTTAAATATTTGGGTCAAGATTAGAGAAAGTGGAATTTGCTTTTTTGTTTAACTTTATAATTTCCTTAATTTGTTATTAGCTCTGGCTAATTCAAGCATAAGCAAGTAAGTCTGTCATATTCAAAATCTAAGGTCACAATGAGGTATTAAGTGACTAGCTAAATAAGACTTGATAACAGACAAAAGCCAGGCAGTTATGCCTAACTCTGATGTAGGTAGGAAGAAAAGTAATTTAAAAAATGCAAACATGATATTTGTGTTTTAATTAATAATACAGTATATTTTATATATATCCTGATGAGTCCCTAGCCTTAGAAAATTGCATTTTCTTTATATTTACTTCTCTTAATTAAGAAAGAATATATACTTTGAAAGGTATTGCATCATTTACTTGGAAAAAAGTAATATCCTTGCATGTGAAAATGTGCAAGAGATAAGATGTCACACGTCTGCTTTTTATTTTCAGAAGCAAGGTAGGAAACTTCATTTGATATTCAGTGACTCACTTAAAAATGTGGTTAAGATCTGATATAAAATGTCTTTAAAAAATCCACGTACATACTATTGTTCTCCGGGTAAAACTTACACAGTTGACAAGAAAGCTAACCCTGAGGAGACTATTTTGACCTTTCAGCGTGGGTCTCTGTGTTTTCTTTTGCCAGTCTGTATTTCCTGTCCCTGTTGTCCACTTGTCCTCTACTCATGACTTGGTGACTGCTTCTCCTTGCTGCCTGCCTCCTCCCTTTACTGTTCTAAACACTTCCTCTAGCAAGGTGTTCAGCGGAACCTCAGGCACCAATGTACAGGTGGAACTGACATGGCTATTTCACTGCTCGGCAACGGTGATTCTGCTTAAGACTACTTTAAAATTTTTCATGTAAGACCAAAAACAGCCTCTAAGATTGATTTTTGGTTCAGTGAACTGAACAGGAGAACAGAAAATGACTGCCCTCACTTTGAATGGATTAAGTCTTGACATCTTTTGGAAATGCCTATTTTGGGGTTTGATTTAGTTGTTTCTTACTTCACCTATGAACACTAAAATTTTGACTGAAGAGGTCAATATAGTCGATAAAGCCTGATGGGAATCATTATGTTAGATGTTTCTAAGAAAACTGAAGACTGACTTCTGGATCTTTTGTCCATTTGCTTATACAACTAATCTAGTATTCTCTCTTCAACACTGTGTTTGAAATTTTTTTGTAAAGTACAAACAGCATCCTGACCACTTATGAGTCCCTGTTCATGATTAATTAGTGGAAGCATATGCCTAGGTATTCCTTACTCTTTATGAATGTGTCAGTGGGTTTGTCATGCAGTAAACAGGATTGGTGGCTCAGTGGTAAAGAATCTGCCTGCCAACGCAAGAGATGCAGGTTTGATCCCTGGGTCAGGAAGATTTCCTGGAGAAGGAAATGAAAACCCACTCCAATATTCTTGCCTGGGAAATGCCATGGACAGAGGAGCCTGGCCGGTTACAATCAATGGGGTCACAAAAAGAGGTGGACACAACTTAGAAACTGAACAACAATAACAATAGTGCAGGAAGCTGTGTATATTAAAGATTTTATGTATTACTGTTTTATAAATTTGAATGAAGACTCCAAATTGCACCTGTTATCTAACCCTTCAAGGAACACCTGATACTTTATATATACCAAGAGTTCTAATACTCAAGAGCAGTTAGAAGAATATTTAGAAGATGAGTATATTCAAAAGCAGAGACATTACTTTGCCAACAATGGTCCATCTAGTCAAGGCTATGGTTTTTCCAGTGGTCATATATGAATGTGAGAGTTGGACTGTGAAGATAGCTGAGCACCGAAGAATTGATACTTTTGAACTGTGGTGTTGGAGAAGACTCTTGAGAGGCCCTTGGACTGCAAGGAGATCCAACCAGTCCATCCTAAAGGAGATCTGGGTGTTCATTGGAAGGACTGATGTTGAAGCTGAAACTCCAATACTTTGGCCACCTGATGTGGAGAGCTGACTCATTGGAAAAGACCCTGATTCTGGGAGGGTTTGGAGGCAGGAGGAGAAGGGGACAACAGAGGATGATATGGCTGAATGGCATCACCGACTTGATGGACATGAGTTTGGGTAAACTCTGGGAGTTGGCGATGGACAGGGAGGCCTGGCTTGCTGCAGTTCATGGGGTTGCAAAGAGACGGACATGACTGAGCAACTGAACTGAACTGATACTACAAATTAGATCTTGGCTAGCTTTGTAAGCTTTGAGATTCATATATTATGCCTCCTATATAGGACTTTAGTTAGAAAAGACATTGTATATGAATACATTTTGTTAAACTGTATATCCTAACCAAAGGGGGCTAAGTTCTAGTTTGCAAAGCACATTAAATTGGTAGATTGAAAGCTTTGAAGATATTCCACTACAACTTGATTGAAACTTGAGAGACTTTCAAAAGAGTTTGACAAATGAAGCTGTGATACATCAAAAAATTGGGCAAAATAGATTTGCCCAATTGCCTCAAAATTGGCAAAAATACATATACCAATTGGAATTGGGTAAATTCCAGATACCATGCTAGGAGTCCTTTGATGCACCTCCAGGGTGGAGGGTTGCTGCTGCTAAGTCGCTTCAGTCATGTCCAACTCTGTGCAACCCCATAGATGGCAGCCCACCAGGCTCCTCTGTCCATGGGATTTTCCAGGCAAGGGTACGGGAGTGGGTTGCCATTGCCTTCTCTGGGTTGGAGGGTTGGAAATGTGTTAATGTTCTTCTCTGCTACTGTCAACTCCTGGGAGAGCAAAGAGATAAACAGGGGCAGAGGAGGATCCTTTGCTAGACGGACCTTTATGTCTTTTTTCACTTCTTCTTGGAGTTAATAATATGTAGCTGTAGCATTGAAGGGTTCTGCACAAAGTCAGCTGACCTTCTGAGCTGTTTTCTCTATATTATACCATTACGTGAAGTGAAAGTGAGGTGAATGTGAAAGTCGCTCAGTTGTATCTGACTCTTTGCCACCCCATGGACTGTAGCCCTCCAGGCTCCTCTGTCCTTGGGATTCTCCAGGCAAGAATACTGGAGTGGGTAGCCATTCCTTTCTACAGGGGATCTTCTCGACCTAGGGGTTGAACCCAGGTCTTCTGCATTGAAGGCAAATTCTTTACTGTCTGAGCCACCAGGGAAGCCCATATATCATTATGGGCTTTGATTAATGCTTACTTGGATTTGGTATTGACAGTGTTGTCTTCTCTACTACATGTGACCTAGTGACCCAGCTGAGATTTTTATGTTACTTTCTAAGTCTCTAAGCATCTAGTTTAGGCTCCCCAGGTGACTCAGTGGTAAAGAATCTGCCTGCCACTGCAGGAGACACAAGATATGCAGGTTTGATCCCTGGGTCTCCTGACCCAGGCAGATCCCCTGGAGTAGGAAATGGCAACCCACTTCAGGATTCTTGCCGGGAAAATTTCATGGACAGAAGACCCTGGTGGGTTGCAAAGAATCAGACCCAGCTGAGCCACTGAGCACACATGCCCACAAGCATCTGATTTAGGGTCCCGCTGGAGACTCTTAACTCTTGCCTAGTTAAGTATGCATATGAGAGACAGTGTGACTTTGCTTTCAAAGTTTAAAGGTTTAGATGGCCTCTACTATTTTGGTATAAGGTGGACAATGTTGTTAATCAGCTGTCACCCAGAACGTGGTCTTGTTATGAGATTAGGGAGGCATGTAGCCAGGTATTTCATGATTCATTGAGTTGAAGGTGGCATTGCTTGTAAGAAGCAATGTTACTTTTATACCATTGAGAAAGGAAAGTGCAGGCAAAGTTCTGGTTGTGGATAAGATGGAGTACGATCACTCCCCTCTGTTGCTCCTATTGAATGACACTGTAAAAATTGGACAGAATACATAGAACAGCTGTTTCAGGCTTCAAAGTAAAGAGTAAAGGTGGGTTAATGATAAAACCTGAATTTGAAGTGCTGCCTCACTGGCAGTGAATTCTGTCACGGTCTTCTGTGTCTTGATCTGGGTCCAGGGTAGCCCAGATTCCAGAAGTGGCAACTGGAGTTGACAGAGCTCTGAGAAAAGAGAAGCAGGAAAGGAATTTCCCAGTGTTTGGGGAGTGAAGATAGCTCCCCTTTTTTCTCTGCTTTTACTCCGCAAGCGTTTCAGTGCCACATGCAATCATATGGCAGTAGTAACAGTGACAAAAGGGAAAATGGGGGCTCAGAGAAGCCTAAAATTCTGAGGGAAGTGAACATTTCTCTTCGCTTAGCGTCGCTATGATTTTTTTTTTTTATAGATCCTTGTTGTGTGTGCGTGTGTGTTAGTCGCTCAGTCGTATCTCTTTGCAACCCCATGGACTGGAGCCTGTACGTGTCATAGATTTATTCAAACCCGTATAACGGTGGAATATACAACAACAACAGTGAACCATTAATGTAAACTATGAACTTCAGATGATTTTGTTATGTCCATTTAGGTTCCTCAACTGTAACAGATTTGCCGTGCTCTGCTGGTTAGTTGACAATAGGAGGTGCTATGCATGTGTGGGGCAGGGACTATGTGGAAAATCATTACATATACTTTTCCCTCAGCTTTGCTTAAAAATCCTTAAGGTGTTTTTTAGAAAGCAGTATAATTAATCAGACTACATTAAATCAGTAATTACCACTGCTCTATGGATGGCTACAATTAAGAATTTGCCTCCTAAATCACAGAATTTTAGAAATACTAAGTTATGGAAATGCTTCAGGTATTACGGTTTTTATCAATTAGTTTTAATCATTGCATAGCGTTAGAAGTATACAAGGAACTTAAAATGGTCAAGTGAAGTTTCTGTAGCTCCCTTTCACAATGTAGAATTTCTGTTCCACATGTAACTTTATTCTGTATTTTTTGCTTCTTTTGTATCTTTTTTATTTTTTAAATTATGAAAATATGATAGCACATTTACAGGAGACTTGGAAAATACAGAACAAAGTTACATATCATTTACTGTATGTAAGATTTTTAAGTAGATAAATTAAGATTTTTAGTTGTTGTTTCAATGTCAGACTCTCAGAAATTAATAGATTGAATGTACAGAGAAGTAGAAGAATATATCCTGAAAAGCATTATGAACCAATTGAACATAATTAGAATTTATACAATTTTCACACAATAGTAGGATACAAATTGTATTCAAGTTCCCATAGACTATAAACTAGGAGACACTGGAATATATCCAGAGACATAAGACTAGGTGTAAAAATTTCATGGTCTAAAGGTATTGAAATCATACAGAATCCATTCTCTTATTACTGTGTAATTATGTTAGAGATAAATATCAAAAGATATTTGAAAATAACCCATATATTTTAAAGTGCAACGTGACATTTACTAAGCTAGATCTTTGACTTAGCCATTAAAAGCCTCAATACAGTTAGAAGACTGGAAAAACTCAGGGTGATTGCAGAGAAGAAACAATTTAAATGATAAATTAATATCAAAATGAGAAATTAATATCAAGCATACTTTAAAAATTCCATGTATTTGGAAATTAAATGTCTGCTTTTATTTTTTTTTATTCTGAATATTTTTTATTGTATACGGTAATAATGACACTTGAGGCCAGTGAGCCCACACACCATCCTAAGCACTTTATGTGGATTAACTAATTTACTTCTTTCTGCACAACAAACCTGGTGGGATTGTCTCCACTTTACAAATGAGGGAGCTGAGACCAGAAAGCTGAGAGAGAAACCCTGCCCAAGGTCACAGTAGCTGGCAGAGAATGAGGGGTATATCTAAGAAGTCATAACAAGGAAAATTAGAAAATATTTGTAATAGAATAAAAATAAAAATAAATGCAAACGGAATTTAGCAGAATTTGTTGCATGAAGCCAAAGCTGCTTAATTGAACTAAATACAGTGTGGAGTCTTGAATAAGGTATGGAAACAAATGAGGGACACTGGCATGACACTCTGTGAGATCTGAGCTAAGCCTGCACTTTAGTCAGTGATACTGTATCCCGTGTCAATTTCCTGGTTTTTAACAACGTAGTATGTCCTTCTATTCTCAGAATTGGATTGGAAGTTTCTGGCCTCATTCAAATTTTTTCTTTAATCATTAAGATGATAAACTTTCTAGACTTTTAGCAGTAATATTAGATGCCAAAATACATGGAATTACATCAAAATTTTGAGTGAATATAATTTAGAAATCTAGCATTCTATTCATATTAAGTCAAGTAGAATAAAAATATTAATTTTTAGCTAGGCAAAAATTCATAAGTTTTCTAAAATATATAGTATACATCCTACATATACATATGTTTGTGAGTGTGTGTGTATATATGTATATATATACATACACAAAATCTTTTGTATATTTATATATTTTGTATATATATGACAAAATCTTTTCTACTGTGCTTGGTAAAGTCTTGAGAATGAAGATCAAAAGAAAAAGAGAGGTGGAGAAATTCGATAACATAAACTAAATGAAATGGGAGCACTGAGTATGAAATAGAAAAAGATCATCATATAGTCCAGTTGTTTTTAAGCATAGCTGCTCATTAGAAACACATCTGGAGCTTTGGAGGAAAAAACCAATACCTGGGCATTTGTATTTCTCAAAAAATCCCAAGATAATTCTGATATGCTTCTGGATTTTAAAAAGTGATTACAGGTTTTTCTATTAACTGGTAGTTTTAGTAATATTCTATTATTTTCTTTTGACCAGTCATGATAACGATTATTGTATTAAGCACAAATCACAATAGTAGAAAACATTATCAGTTTCCACAATCAATAGCCATACAAAACCTAAAAGATCATTACAATTGTAAGCCATAATGAAAACATGATTAACCTAGCAATATAAAATAATTATATACAATTTAGGGGGTTAAATAGAGTGATGTTGTAAGTGGAGGTGCATACACGCATACTTTTTCATCTTCCCAGCCAGACTTTGTCCTTTGGTTCTTGCATTTGATCCATTTACATTTAATGTAATTATCAATATGGATTGTCCTATTACCATTTTCTTAATTGTTTTGGGTTTATTTTGTGTAGGTCTTTTCTTTCTCTTGTGTTTCCTGCTTAGAGACATTCCTTTAGCATTTGTTGTAAAGTTGGTTTGGTGGTGCTGAATTCTCTTAATTTTTGCTTGTCTGTAAAGCTTTTGATTTTTCCATCAAATCTGAACAAGAGTCTTGCTGGGTAAAGTATTCTTGGTTGTAAGTTCTTCTGTTTTATTACCTTAAATATATCATGACATTCCCTTTTGGCTTGTAGAGTTTCTGTTGAGAAATTAGCTGATAACCTTATGGGAGTTCCCTTGTATGTTATTTGTGCTTTTACCCTTGTTGCTTTTAATATTTTATCTTCATCTTTAGTATTTATCAGTTTGATTACTATGTTTTTCGGTGTGTTTCTCATTGTGTTCATCCTACCTGGATCTGTCTGTGCTTCTTGGACTTGGTTGACTATTTCCTTTTCCATGTTAGGGAAGTTTTCAGCTATTATCTCTTCAAGTATTTTCTCAGGTCCTTTCTCGCTCTCTTCTTCTGGGGCCCTTAAAAATGCAAATGTTGGTGTGTTTAATGTTCTAGAGGTCTCTTAGACTGTCTTGATGTCTTTTCATTCTTTTTTCTGTTCTGTGGCAGTGATTTCCACCATTCTGACCTCCAGGTCATTTATCTGTTCTTCTGCCTCAGTTATTGTGATATTGATTCTATCCAGTGTATTATTCATCTCTGTTTGTTCTTTAGTTCTTCTAGGTCTTTGGTAAACATTTCTTCTCTCTTCTCCATTGTTTTCCTGAGATTCTGCATTATCTTCACTATCATTATTCTGAGTTCTTTTTTCTGGAAGGTTGTCTATCTCCACTTCATTGAGTTGTTTTTCTGGGGTTTTATCTGTCCCTTCATCTGGAACCTAACTTTCTGCTTTTTCATTCTGATTAACTTTCTGTAATATGGTTTTTGTTCTAGCTTCTATGGGATTGTGGTTCTTCTTGCTTTTTCTGTCTACCCTCTGATGGAGGAGGCTGAGAGGCTTGTGTAAGCTTCCTGTTGGAAAAACTGAGTCTTGCCCTAGTGGGCAGTGTTGTGCTTCACTTTAGTTCAGTTCAGTTCAGTCGCTCAGTCGTGTCCAACTCTTTGCAACCCCATGAATCGCAGAACACCAGCCCTCCCTATCCATCACCAACTCCCAGAGTTCACTCAGAGTCACGTCCATCGAGTCCGTGATGCCATCCAGCCATCTCATCCTCTGTTGTCCCCTTCTCGTGCCCCCAATCCCTCCCAGCATCAGAGTCTTTTCCAATGAGTCAACTTTTTGCATGAGGTGGCCAAAGTACTGGAGTTTCAGCTTGAGCATCATTCTTTCTGAAGAAATCCCAGGGCTGATCTCCTTCAGAATGGACTGGTTGGATCTCCTTGCAGTCCAAGGGACTCTCAAGAGTCTTTTCCAACACCACAGTTCAAAAGCATCAATTCTTCGGCACTCAGCCTTCTTCACAGTCCAACTCTCACATCCACACATGTCCACAGGAAAAACCATAGCCTTGACTAGACGGATCTTAGTCGCCAAAGTAATGTCTCTGCTTTTGAATATGCTATCTAGGTTGGTCATAACTTTTCTTCCAAGGAGTAAGCGTCTTTTAATTTCATGGCTGCAGTCACCATCTTCAGTGATTTTGGAGCCCAAAAAAGTAAAGTCTGACACTGTTTCCACTGTTTCCCCATCTATTTCCCCTGAAGTGATGGAACCGGATGCCATGAACTTCGTTTTCTGAATGTTGAGCTTTAAGCCAACTTTTTCACTCTCCACTTTCACTTTCATCAAGAGGCTTGTGCTTAGTAAAGCTTTAATCCAATTATCTGCTGATGGGTGGCATTGCGCTCCCTCCCTGTTAGTAGGATTAATGATGATCTCCAAGAGGACTTATATCAAGGGGCCCCTTCCAGTACTGCTGCTATCAGTGCCTCTGTCCCTGCAGCAAGCTAATGATAATCCATGCCTCCATAAGAGACTCTCTAACACTAGCAGATAGGTCTGTTTCAGTCTCCCATGGGGTCACTGTTCCTTTTTTCTAGGTCTTGGTTTATGCAAGATTTTGTTCATGCTCTCCAAGAGTGAAGTCTGTTTTCTCCAGTCCTGTGGAAGTGCTGTGATCAAATCCTGGTCACCTTCAAAGTCAGATTTCTTGGGGATTCCCAAGTCTTTTTTTGGATCCCCAGGCTGGGAACCCTGACATGAGGCTCAGAACCTTCACAACAGTGGGCAAATTTCTTTGGTATTATTATTTTCCACTTTGTGGGTCACCCACCTGGTGGGTATGGGATTTGATTTTATCGTGATTGTGGCCCTCCTAACATCTTGTTGCGGTTTCTTCTTTGTTTTTTGATGTGGGTATCTTTTTTGGTGGGTTCCACTGTTCTCTTGTTGATGGTTGTTCAACAGCTAGTTGCGATTTTGGTGTTCTCACAGGAGATGAGCACATGTCCTTCTAGTCCACCATCTTAAACCGGAAACCAGAGTTGCTGTGATTTTAAGGGGTGGGGTTAGAGCACTGTTGCGGTTTTTAATTTCTCTTGTTCTTTAGCACTGGACAGAGGTGCAGTCATAGGAAATGTGTACAAAATGGGGTAAATAGAACCACGTCTTCCTGGTAGGAGGGCTGAAAAGAAATGCACTAAAGAAATGGAATGTACAGGGAGAGTTTGGGATGAGAGAGGGTGTTACTCAAATATACAGAACATGATCTAAGGTCACTTAAACATACAAAGAGTGAGAAAAATTTAAACTCCTGTGGGAAAGATGACTAATAGATACCTGTGCTGAGATGGCACAAATGTTAGAATTTTCTGAAAAATACTTTTAAAGTGCTGGGTACATAAATGCTGTAACAAGTAAGGGGAAATCCTCTTGAAAGATGAAAAGTCTCAATGAAAGCATAGAAAATATAAAGAAGAACCAAATAGAAATCTTAAAACTGAAAAAAGGTAACAACAACAACAAAAAACTTACTGGATGGTCTTAATAACAGAATGGAGATGGCAGAGTATCACTGAAGTTAAAAATAAATCATTGAAAGTTTTTCAGTTTGAACTATTAGATGAAAAAAAATTGGGAAAGAAAATTAATAGTGCTTCTCATGTGTGGGAAAGTATCAGGTCATCTAAATCCTGGAAAGAGAGGAAAAAGGGCAGTTTAGAAAAAAAAAACATTTGAAGAAATTTTGAATAAAAACATCCCAAATTTGATAAAATATATAAAACTGCAGATGCAAGATGTTCAGATAATTACAACATGATAACCCAAAGATTATCAAAGATTATGCTTCCGTGGTGGCTCAGGGGGTAAAGAGTCTTCCTGCAATGCAGGAAAGCTGTGTTTGATCCCTGGCTTGGGAAGATCACCTGGAGAAGGAAATGGCAGCCCACACCAGTATTCTTGCCTGGAAAATTCCATGGACAGAGGAGCCTGATGGCCTACGGTCCATGGGGTCACAAAGAGTCAGACATGGCTGAGTGACTAACACTTTCACTTTCACTTTCAACCCAAAGATATCCACACACAGATTCTTTGTAAGCAAAACTACTGAAAAGTAAGACAGTACTCTTGAAAGTAGCCAGAGAGAAAGAATGCACTGCTAATAGAGGAACAACAATTTGAAAGACTAAAAATTTCTCCTGAGAAAACATGGGAACCAGAAGAAAGTAGAACAAGATTTTTTACAGTTCTAAAAACAAATAGTACTAACTTAGTATTTTATATCCAACCAAAATATACACTTTAGGAATAAAGGTAAAATAAAAGCAATCTCATGTAATTGAAAACAAATATAATTTTGTTGCCAGAAGATGTACTCTGAAAGGATATCTCAACAAAGCCTTTCATACAAACGAGATAATGGCAGAAGGAATCTTGGAACATCAGGAATTAAGCTGGAACAAAAGAATCAATGGGCATCCCTGGTGGCTCAGTGGTAAAGAATCTGCTTGCCAAGCAGGAGATGCAGGTTTGATCCCTGGGTCAGAAAAATCTCCTGGAGAAGGAAATGGCACCCCACTTTAATATTCTTGCCTGGAGGACTCCATGGATGGAGGAGCCTGGTTGGCTAAAGTCCATGCTGTCCCAAAAGAGTTGGACATGACTTAGTGACTAAACAACAACAGCTATAGAACCAATCAGTAGAAAAGACTCACGTGATTCTCTTTTACATTTAAAAACTATTATAGATAATATTTTTTGATGAGTTTTCCTATGAGACAGCTGCAGTGTTGTGGATAAGTAAATGCAGCACAAAGATGGTAGGGTAAGTTCAGTTCAGTTCAGTTCAATTGCTCAGTCGTGTCCGACTCTTTGCAACCCCATGAATCGCAGCACGCCAGGCCTCCCTGTCCATCACCAACTCCCAGAGTTCACTCAGAGTCACGTCCATCGAGTCAGTGATGCCATCCAGCCATCTAGTCCTCGGTCGTCCCCTTCTTCTCCTGCCCCCAATCCCTCCCAGCATCAAAGTCTTCTCCAATGAGTCAACTCTTTGCGTGAGGTGGCCAAAGTACTGGAGTTTCAGCTTTAGCATCATTCCTTCCAAAGAAATCCCAGGGTTGATCTCCTTCAGAATGGACTGGTTGGATCTCCTTGCAGTCCAAGGGACGCTCCAGAGTCTTCTCCAACACCACAGTTCAAAAGCATCAATTCTTCAGCGCTCAGCCTTCTTCACAGTCCAACTCTCACATCCATACATGACTACTGAAAAAACCATAGCCTTGACTAGACAGACCTTAGTCGGCAAAGTAATGTCTCTGCTTTTGAATATGCTATCTAGGTTGGTCATAACTTTTCTTCCAAAGAGTAAGCATCTTTCAATTCCAGGTTGGTTTCTACATTTTACTTGCTGGTGTAAAATAGTTTATTTAAACTCTAAAAGGGTAGATATGAATATTGAAGTCCTTAGAGCAATCACTTAAAAATATACAGAGATTTGATCAGAAACAAAAGAGAGAAACCTGAATACTATAAAAAAGTTTAAACCAGGAGTTGTTCATTTGCTTAGTCATGTCCAACTCTTTCTGACCCCGTGGACTGCAGCATGCAGCCCTTCACCATCTCCCGGAGCTTACTCAAACTCGTGCGCATTGAGTCAGTGATGCCATCCAAGCGTCTAATCTTCTTATCATTCCCTTCTCCTTCTGCTTTCAATCTTTCCCAGCATCAGGGTCTTTTCCAGTGAGTTGGCTCTTTGCATCAGGTGGACGAAGTATTGAAGCTTCAGCTTCAGCAGCATCCTTCCAATGAATGTTCAGGGTTGATTTCCTTTAGGATGGACTGGTTGGATCTCCTTGCAGTCCAGTGGACTCTCAAGAGTATTCTCCAGCACCACAGTCCAAAGGCATCAATTCTTCAGTGCTCAGCCTTTTTTCTTGCCCAGCTCTCTCATCCATATGTGACTACTGGAAAAACAATAGGTTTGACTAGACGGACCTTTCTTGGCAAAGTAATGTCTCTGCTTTTTAATATGCTGTCTAGGTTTGTCATTGCTCTTCTTCCAAGGGGCAAGTGTCTTTAAATTTCATGGCTGCAGTCACTGTCTGCAGTGATTTTGCTGCTAAGTGGCTTCAGTCGTGTCCAACTCTGTGCAACCCCATGGACGGCAGCCCACCAGGCTCCTCTGTCCCTGGGATTCTCCAGGCAAGAACACTGGAGTGGGTTGCCATTTCCTTCTCTAGTGTATGAAGGTGAAAAGTGAAAGTGAAGTTGCTCAGTCATGTCCGACTCCTAGCGACCCCATGGACTACAGCCTACCAGGCTCCTCCGTCCATGGGATTTTCCAGGCAGGAGTACTGGAGTGGGGTGCCATTGCCTTCTCTAGCAGTTATTTTGGGGTCCCCCCAAAATAAAGTCTCTCACTGTTTCCTATTGTTTCCCCATCTATTTGCCATGAAGTGATGGCACCAGATGCCATGATCTTCTTCTTTTGATTGTTGAGTTTTAAGCCAGATTTTTCACTCTCCTCTTTCACCTTCATCAAGAGGTTCTTTAGTTTCTCTTTGTTTTCTGTCATAAGAGTGGTGTCATCTGCATATCTGAGGTTATTGATGTTTCTCCCTGCAGTCTTGATTCCTGCTTGTGATTCATCCAGTCACATTTTCCATGATGTACTCTGTGTGTAAGTTAAATAAGCAGAGTGGCATTATTCCTCCTTGATGTACTCCTTTTCCAATTTTGAACCAGTCTGCTGTTCTATGTCCACTTCTAACTGTTGCTTCTTGACCTGCATACAGGTTTCTCAGGAGGTGGGCAAGGTGGTCTGGTATTCTTATCTCTTGAAGAATTTTCCACAGTTTGTTGTGATCCGCAGAGTCAGAGGCTTTAGTGTGGTCAGTGAAGCAGAAATAGATGTTTTTCTGGAATTCTGTAGCTTTCTCTGTGATCCAAAGGATGTTAGCAAGAGAGAAAGGAGACAAGGGGGAACATAACACAGAGGGAGAAAAGATATATAAATAATGAAGTAAATGACCTAAATCCAATGACATCAGTAATTTCATTAAATGACAGTGGTTTTAGCATACCAATTAAAAGGTAAAGTTTTTAGAATGAATATTAAAATATAGCCCAACTATATGCCGCCTGTAAGAGTTCATTTCTAATATAATGTTTTAAATGAAGGTTGCAAGTAAATAAAAGTAAAAACACATACCATGTATCCACTAATAAAAAGAAAGCTGGAGTGGCCATATAAATATCAGACAAAGTAATAAAGACATACCTTACGTAATAAAGGGAAAAATTCACCAGGAAGACATAATTCTAAATGTGTTTCCACTTAACCACAGAGACTGAAAATATATTTAGCATGAACTGACCAAAATGAAGGGAAAATTAGATAAATCAACAGTGATAGTTGGAAAATGTAATATTTCCATATTTGCTGGAATCAATAGAATATAAACTAGGATATAAGAAGAGTGAATAGTACCACTAACTAACTTGATTTAATTTACACAGAAGTTTCCACCTAGCAGTAAAAGAATAAACATTCTTCTCAAGTGCACTGAGAACATTCTCCAAGACATAATGTACCCTAGGTAATAAGACAAATCTTAACAAATTTAGAAGAATTGAAAGCGTGCAAAGTATGTTCTCTGACCATAATAGAAGCAAACTAGAAATCAATAATAGGTTATTTTAAAAAAGACAATTGGAAAATAAACATTAAACCATCTGTGTCCAACAGAAAGTCTCAAGATAACTTAGAAAATACTTCTAACAAAATGATATCACACTTTATAGAATCCTGCTAGAACAGTACTTAGAGGGAACTTAATAGCATTTAAATGCTTATATTAGGGATGAAAAAAAGTCTTGAATCAATGATCTGAGTTCCTGTGTTGAGGAGCAATGTAAACCCAAAGCAAGCAGTAGGAAGGAAATGATAAAGAGCAGAAATTAATGATGTTGAAAACAAAATGTTAGAGAAAAAAAAAATACCTAAAGCTGGTTCTCTAAAAAGATTAATAAAACTGAATAAACCTATCATAAGACTGCAAGAAAAAAAGGAAAACACGATTGGAAATGTTATACAGTTGCTGGTGACAATGCCAAATGGTATAGCCACACTGAAATGCCACTTTACACTTCTGATAGCAAGAAAAACACATTTATTGTATGAGCCAGCATCCTATTCCAAGGCAAATACTCTAGAGAAAGGAAAACTTACTTGCACACAGGAAACTGTATGTAAATGTCTATAGCAGTTCTATTCATAATCATCAGAAGTGTGGGGCAATGCAGATATTCTTCAGTGGATGAATTGTTGAGCTGGTACAAATCTATACAGAGGGAATGCAATTCAAATGAAAATCTGTGAATTGTCCATTTATAAAATAACTTAACCTCAGAGGAATCATACTGAATAATAGAAACTGATCTCCAGAGGTTATAATTTGGATGATTCCATTTATTATCATATTTAAAAGTTTTTATTTTATATTGGAGTATTGTTGATTAACAATGTTGTATTAGTTTCAGGTGTATCGCAGAGTGTTTCAGTTACACAAAGACATGTATATATATATTTTAAAATTATTTTCCCATTTAGGTTATTACTGAATATTGAGCAGACTTCCCTGTACTCTACAGTAGGTCCTTTTTGGTTATCTATTTTGATTTTATGGTTTTAATTTTTAAAATTAAAAGAATTACTGTATATTGGAATGTAGTTAATTAACAGTGATATTAAAGATGCCATGAGGGATTGAACTGCTTTGTATCCTGACTCTGGTGGTGGTTATGCAAATCTGTAATGTTACAACTGCAGAAATGACAAGTGTACACACAAAACGGTAATTTTACTGTGTGCTAATAGAGGTTAAGTGTGTCTTCATAAGGTCCTGATGATCAGCAACATTATGATGCCATCCCTATTCCAGAGAAGTTCTACAGAGGAAAAACAAAAGTTTTAATTCATGAAATATGGTAATTCAGTAGTGAAAGTTTACCAGTTATTTCATTACAAGCTACAAGAGAAGACTTTGTATTCATCTCAGTGTGATGTCATTTTCCCTTACATTCTATTAGCCTGAATGTTTGGGAGATAACGGGGTATGCCACAAACTGTACAGAATCCTTTTTACTCCATGAACCTGTGAGACTGCCATTCATGTATTGTTTCAATTGAAAAAGTAAAAGATTGGGAAACTCCTGGGTAAAATGCTGAAGTAGGGAATTATCTGTGTTGTGTTTCAGTTCTGTCAGCATGTGGGGTGGCTGAGGGCCTTGACTCCACACGAGGTTGCTTGATTGGAATGCTGGCTCCTGCAGTTACTAGCTATGTAATCTCAGGCAAGTCATTTGTATCATCATCTCTGAAGAGGCTAGGATGATTTTGCCAGCTTTAGTTTGGTTAGAATTTTATATGTATTTATAATAATAATAATAAATAATAATAATAATCATCATCAATCACTCAGTGAGAAATAATCCACTGATTTGGCTGAGTTACTCTAGGCCTCAGTTGCTTTTTATGTTAAAGGAGGCTAATATTTTCTGTTTATTAGGAATATTGCATTGATTCATCAGAACTTATAGGACTCTCAGATATTTTGAGCTCTTAAAGCTTCGTGCTTTGTAAATAAAAATACCATTGCTCATCTCTTTTCATGTTATTGGCAGTTTTTTTCTAAGTTAAAATTTTTTTTTAAGTTTACTGATTGCTTTAACAGTGTGTTTTAGCCCCTTTTGTACCATTATGTGCTATACTGAAGACCGTATTTTGTCCCTTGATCATCTATAAATATACTTTTTGAATGAATAGAAGTACAGATGAGAAGACTAGTCTAATTTAAGGTAATTTTTTTTTCTATTTTGTAAAACTTTTTATTGTCAAATAACCCACAGACAGAGAAGCCTAAACCAAACCAATTTGTAACTTAAAGAATAATGCACAGGTTTGCTTCAAGTCACTCAAATCAAGAAGAGAACTTTGTACTCACTGAACAAAAGCATTTTCCTCTGTTTTACACAGTTGTAGTGACAATCCAGATTTTGTAGCAATCTCCTAATATTTCTTTTAACATTTATCACTCATATGTGCATCCATAGAGTCTGGTTTGGTTGTGATAATTTTTAAAATGACATCTAAAATCTCAGTCTACAGGTTCCCTATCTCTTTATTTTGCTTACACTTTGTCTTTTTCTAGACTTGGGCCATTTGACTTGTAGTGCTTCTTCTCTTTTGAATTTTGATGAGTGCATATTTATGCATGATATAGTTCTGTATGTTTTTCTGTCCTCTACAAAATCATAACTGGACCTAGAAGCTTGACTAGATTTAGTTTCATCTTTTTTTTGCAAGACTAGAGGCGGTGTGAGTTTTTTGTTGGGACACCTAATGTCTGGTTGCTCTGTACTGTGTTGATAGCAGCACAGCTACTCATTGCTTGTATTTGTTAATAGATTCAGAAAGTGAAAGTATTAGTCACTCAGTTGTGTCCAACTGTTTACAACCCCATGAACTGTAGCTCACAGGACTCCTCTGTCCATGGAATTTTCCAGGCAAGAATCCTGGAGTGAGTTGCTATTCCTTTCTCCAGGGGATCCTCCCAACCCAGGGATCAAACCTGTGTCTCCCGCATTGCAGGCATCTTCTTTCCCATCTGAGCCACCAGGTTTGAGGGGGCCTGCAAAGTCATGAAATATATTTTAATTCTATTAATTAGTTTTCAGGTATTAGTTGAGTTATTTTCACAAACACTTCTATCTACTGTTCAGTTATCTAGTGGTCCAGTTTCTATGACAAAAGTAAATGCTTGATTATTTTCCTTTATCGGTTTATCATTCTCTAAAGTTAGCAATTATTTTATGAATAGCATTTTTACATGAAGATGAAATATTTCATGAGTTCATAGTGATACTTCAGTGAAAGTGAAAGTGAAGTCGCTCAGTCGTCTCCGACTCTGCGACCCCATGGACTGTAGCCTACCAAGCTTCTCTGTCCATGGGATTTTCCAGGCAAGAATACTGGAGTGGGTTGCCATTTCCTTCTCCAGGAGATCTTCCCGACCCAGGGATTGAACCTGCATCTCCCGTGTTGTAGGGAGATGCTTTACCATCTGAGCCACCAGGGAAGTACCCACCAGGGAAGTCACTTCAGTATTAAGTTGTATCTTATTTCTAGCGTGTTGAGAATCATGGTTCTCAAAGCTAGAGGGAATAATAGAATTAGAATATTATATAAATACTCATTTGTTTTATTCAACAGTGCACACCCTAGGTCTCAAAATGCCAATAATTAATGTTATAAACCAATATTATTTCCATAAAAGTTTAAATTTTTTCCTACATGTACTGTCCCCAGTTACTCTCCTATTCCTTTTTTTTTTTTTACAATGTATGTTTTCAGATTATATAGCTGTTATGCACTGTACTGTTTTAACTTGAACTCTTACACAGTTGCAGTTCTGCTAGTAACTGTTTTACACTGTTCATCAATAATTTTGTTCATGTCTCTCTAGACTTAGTTATCTTAAGCATGAGCTCTCGTACATTTCTTGGGAAAACTCCCTGGGAAAATTTAATTTAACTCATATTAACAACTGCTCGTGCTTTATTCTTGAAAGTTAGTTTTACTGAATATAAAATCCTTGGCTCATGTATTTTCCCTGGCATAACTTAAGTGGGTTTCTCTGTGTTTTTCTTGTATAAAGCCCTATGATTATCTCATTTTATTTCCTTATCTGTTTGTTCTTTTTGCCTGTGTGCCCAAAGGAATTATTTTTATAAGTCTATTAATTTTGCTAGAAAATGTCTTCATGTTGATTTTTATTGGTAATTTTTGTAGATATTGATATGTAATATACTTGTGTGTGTATAGCTGTTACGTGTAGTTTTTAGTAATGTCTTTTTTTTTTCATAGAAACCATTATGTTTATTTTGGATTATCTTTACCTAACTTTAATATTTATTACTTTATATTGAATGTTTATTTTTTTAAAAAATTTATTGTTACATTTTTCTCTTAAAGCATTATTGGTTAGTTTTATAGTTGTGTCACTTTCTAATGTGGTCTTCATTTCTTTTTTTTTTGTTTTCTCTTTTGTACTTTTTTACTTTAAATGGTTGTATAGAGTTGTAACACATATATATTTTACATATATATAGCAATATATTTATCATAATCCTCTATGAATAAATATATATATATATTTGGATTTTATTTTATTTTTTTATTTTTAATTTTTTTTACTTTACAATATTGTATTGGTTTTGCCATGCATCAGCATGAATCTGCCACAGGTATACATGTGTTCCCCATCCTGATTTGCATTCTTTACTGAGTTCTGCAACTTAATTTGAGTCTATTAAATTCCAAATTAAGTGGTTCTTTCATGTTTGACTTCATTAGTAATGTGTTTTAGCTTGTTTTGAAATAGATTACAGTTTGGCTTGATTTGATAGGTACATCTTTCTGGCATGCTCTATTATTTTTAGAGGTGTTATTCTGGTCCTTGTTTTCTGTTTGCTTATAATAATTTTTTGTGGGCTTTGGCTTGGATATTTTTCTATTTTTTGGATGTGAATTTCTTTTTTCTTAAACTTGAAGATGAAGAAAGGTGTCACAATAACTCAAAAAGCTTCCTCTTCTGTTGCTGTCTCATGGTGTCTACAAATAGGGAAACGCAATTTTAGTATCTTTCTGACCCTGTTCTTCTCTCATACTTTCATGTGGATCTTCTCTTCCTTTTGACTTTGTTTCTGTCCTGTGTAGTTTTGGTTCCTCTTCCAGTTTCTCTTTTACTTGGACCCTGTGCTGAAGGGGGTCTCTGGTGTGTCAGTTTGCATAGTATGTATGCCGTTCCTTCAGACCTAACCAAGTTCTCTTGTATTGTGTATGCGTGCCAAGTTGTTCCCGACTCTTTGTGACCCTATGGACTGTAGCCCCCCAGGCTTCTCTGTCCATGGGATTCTCCAGGCAAGAATACTGGAGTGGGTTGCCATTACCTCTTCCAGGGGATCTTCCCAACCCAGGGATTGCATTCACATCTTTTATGTCTCCTGCATTGACAGGTGGATTCTTTACTACCAGCACCATTTCTCTTGTACTAACCCTATATTAAGTTATTTTATTGTATAAAACTCCTCCAGTTAGGGTGACTATTGGCTATCTGTGGCAAATTAAGTTTTTTCCATTATCCTATCTGTTAGACATCCTGTTTTTACTGATTCCTAGATGGTGTACAGTGTTTTAGGTCTTAGATTGCTGTTAGTTCACTTTGTTTGACTGCATCGTGAGGGTCATTTATGTGACCTTTGTATCTAAGCTTATTGAAAATGTTGTCCATGAGTTCTTGGTTTTACCATCCAATTTTGTTTTTATATTGGGATTCTTAAAAAGTGTTCCTTGACTGTCATTGCCACTTTTCAAGAGTTCTCTTTTATTTTTCCCTTTTAAATAATTTTTTCTCTTGGTATTGAGCAAAATTTTGTAAATGAGATGTTTTTTCAAAAAATTTCTCTCTTAATCATAAGTCACTTTCATGTGCATAATTGAATATTTTCTACTTCTTTCCATATGGAAACTAGTAAATGTATGTATATTTGTGTATTATCAAATAGAAGAGAAAATAATCTGTGTGTGTACCTACAGGTAAAAATGATTCTTAAGTGTTAAGCCTACAAAACTTGGAGTTACATTATATTGAAGACATTTTCTTAAGGCTGACCTTATTTTTTAATTCTTATTCTAGAAAATAAAAATTCAAGATAAATGTTTTATTTTGGCTTTTTGATAGTTAGGAATGTTTTTGTATTTAAAGTTATTTGTTTTGAAACAAAATTGTTGCATTAAAAAAAATTTCTAAGTCTTACATATTTTACTCAGCATAATGCATTTGGTGTCAATTCAAACTGTTGCATTTATTGCTAGATTATCGCTGCATTTGTATTCCGTTGTGTGGAGGTTTTATCCATTTACTGATCGAAGGACATCTGGGTTGTTTCCAGTGTTTAGGAGTTACTAATAAAGCTTCTCTAAGCATTCATGTATAGGTTTTGTGTGGACATACACTTTCATTTCTCTGAGGTAAATACCCAAGAGTGGGATTACTAGGTTCATAGTTCAGTTCAGTTCAGTCACTCAGTCGTTTCCGACTCTTTGCAACCCCATGAACTGCAGCATGCCAGGCCTCCCTGTCCATCACCCACTCCTGGAGTTCACTCAGACTCATGTCCCTTGAGTCAGTGATGCCATCGAACCATCTCATCCTCTATCATTCCCTTCTCCTCCCGCCTTCAGTCTTTCCCAGCATCAGGGTCTTTTCAGATGAGTCAGTTCTTCACATCCGGTGGCCAAAGTATTGGAGTTTCAGCTTCAGCATCAGTGCTTCCAATGAATATTCAGGACTGATTTCCTTTAGGATAGACTGGTTGGATCTTCTTGCAGTCCAAGGGACTCTCAAGAGTCTTCTGCAACACCACACTTAACTCCATGAACAGTATGAAAAGGTTCATGGGTGCAATGGCACCCCACTCCAGTACTCTTGCCTGGAAAATCCCATGGATGGAGGAGCCTGGAAGGCTGCAGTCCATGGGGTCGCTGAGGGTCGGACACAATTGAGCGACTTCACTTTCACTTTTTACTTTGATGCGTTGGAGAAGGAAATGGCAACCTACTCCAGTGTTCTTGCCTGGAGAATCCTGGGGACGAGGTAGCCTGGTGGGCTGCTGTCTACGGGGTCACACAGAGTCGGACACGACTGAAGCTACTTAGCAGCAGCAGCAGCAGCAGGTATATGTTTATCTGTTTCAGGAACTGCCGTACAGTTTTCCAAGGTGGCCAAGTCATTTAGCATTCCCAACAGCAAGATTTTGGAGTCTAGTTGCTATGTGTTCTTGCCAGAACTTGGCATTGTCAGTGTTTTTTATTTTAGTCATACTGATAGGTATGTAGAGGAATCTCCTTGATATTTCTCTAATATTTAATGGTGTTGACCCTCTCTTCATGTACTTTTTTTTTCTGTTTGTATCTTTCTTAAAAAAGTTATTAGTTTAATTGGAGGATAATTACGATATTATGATGGTATTTGCCATACATGGGCAGGAATCAGCTGTGGGTGCACATGTGTCCCTCCATCCTGAACCCCCCCTTCCACCTCCCTCCCATCCCATCCCTCTGGGTTGTCCCAGAGCACCGACTTTGAGTGCCCTGCTTCATGCATGGAACTTGCACCGGTCATCTATTTTACATACACGTTTCAATGCTGTTCTGTCAAATCATCCCACCCTCACCTTCTCCCACAGAGTCCAAAAGTCTGTTCTTTACATCTGTGTCTCTTTTGCTGCCTTGCATACGTGATCATCATTACTGTCTTTGTAAATTCCAAATATATATTCTCTCTATATAATACATTCCATATATATAATGCATTCCATATATATGCTTTAATATACTGTATTGGTGTTTCTCTTTCTGACTTACTTCACTCTCTACAATAGGCTCCAGTTTCATCCCCCTCATTAGAACTGACTCTGATGCATTCCTTTTTATAGCTGAGTAATATTCCATTGTGTATATGTACCACAACTTCCTTATCCATTTGTCTGTCGATGAACGTCTAGATTGCTTCTGTGTCCTAGCTATTGTAAACAGTGCTGCAATGAACCTTGGGGTACATGTGTTCTTTCAATTCTGGTTTCCTCAGTATATATGCCCAGCAATGGGATTGCTGGGTCGTATGGCAGTTCTATTTCCAGTTCTTAAAAGAATCTCCACAGTATTCTCCATAGTGGCTATACCAGTTTTTCTTCTCACCAGCAGTGTAAGAGGGTTCCCTTTTCTCCACACCCTCTCCAGAATTTACTGTTTGTAGACTTTTTGATGGTGGCCTTTCTGACAGGTGTGAGATGATATTTCATTGTGGTTTTGAGGGATCATGGAAAAAGTAAGAGAGTTCCAGAAAAACATCTATTTCTGCTTTATTCACTATACCAAAGCCTTTGACTCTATGGATCACAATAAACTGTGGAAAATTCTGAAAGAGATGGGAATACCAGACCACCTGACATGCCTCTTGAGAAACATATATGCAGGTCAGGAAGCAACAGTTAGAACTGGACATGGAACAACAGACTGGTTCCAAATAGGAAAAGGAGTACGTCTAGGCTGTATATTGTCACCCTGCTTGTTTAACTTCTATGCAGAGTACATCATGAGAAACAGTGGGCTGGAAGAAGCACAAGCTGGAATCAAGATTGTTGGGAGAAATATCAATAACCTCAGATATGCAGATGACACCACCCTTATGGCAGAAAGTGAAGAGGAACTAAAAAGCCTCTTGATGAAAGTGAAAGAGGAGAGTGAAAAAGTTGGCTTAAAGCTCACCATTCAGAAAACGAAGATCATGGCATCCGGTCCCATCTCTTCGTGGGAAGTAGATGGGGAAACAGTGGAAACAGTGTCAGACTTTATTTTTTTGGCTCCAAAATCACTGCGGATGGTGATTGCAGCCATGAAATTAAAAGATACTTGCTCCTTGGAAGAAAAGTTATAACCAACCTAGATAGCATATTTGAAAGCAGAGACATTACTTTGACAGTCAAGGCTATGGTTTTTCCAATGGATGTGAGAGCTGGACTGTGAAGAAAGCTGAGTGCCGAAGAATTGATGCTTTTGAACTGTGGTGTTGGAGAAGACTCTTGAGAGTCCCTTGGACTGCAAGGAGATCCTAACCAGTCCATTCTAAAGATCAGTCCTGGGTGTTCTTTGGAAGGACTGATGCTAAAGCTAAAACTCCAATACTTTGGCCACCTCATGTGAAGAGTTGACTCATTGGAAAAGACTCTGATGCTGGGAGGGATTGGGGGCAGGATGAGAAGGGGATGACAGAGGATGAGATGGCTGGATGGCATCACCAACTGGATGGACATGAGTTTGGGTGAACTGCGGGAGCTGGTGATGGACAGGGAGGCCTGGCGTGCTGCAATTCATGGGATTGCAAAGAGTCGGACACAACTGAGTGACTGAACTCAACTGACTGAATAATGAGTAAGGGTGTTTGCTATGACCAGTGTGTTCTCTTGGCAATACTCTATTAGTCTTTGCCCTGCGTCATACTGTACTCCAAAGCCAAATTTGCCTGTTACTCCAGGTATTTCTTGACTTCCTACTTTTGCATTCCAGTCCCCTATAATGAAAAGGACATTGTTTTTGGGTGTTAGTTCTAAAAGGTCTTGTTGGTCTTCATAGAATCGTTCAACTTCAGCTTCTTCAGCATTACTGTTTGAGGCGTAGACTTGGATTACTGATGGCTGATGGCCTCACCGACTTGATGGATATGAGTTTGAGTGAACTTTGGGAATTGGTGATGGACAGGGAGGCCTGGTGTGCTTGCGATTCATGGGGTTGCAGAGTCAGACACGACTGAGTGACTGAACTGAACTGATATTGAATGGTTTGCATTGGAAACGAACAGAATTCATTCTGTTGTTTTTGAGATTGCATCCAAGTACTGCATTTTGAATTCTTTTGTTGACTATGATGGCTACTCTATTTCTTCTAAGAGATTCTTGCCCACAGTAGTAGATATAATGGTCATCTGAGTAAATTCACCCATTCCAGTCCATTTTAGTTCACTGATGCTTAAAATGTCAGTGTTCACTCTTGCCATCCACTTCCAATATGCCTTTATTCATGGACCTAACATTTGAGGTTCCTATGCAATATTGCTCTTTATAGCATTGGACTTCACTTCCATCACCAGTCACATCCACAACTGGGTGTTGTTTTTGCTTCAGCTCTGTCTCTTCATTCTTTCTGGAGTTATTTCTCCGCTAGCATATTGGGCACCTACTGACCTGGGGAGTTCATGTTTCAGTGTCCTATCTTTTTACCTTTTCATAATGTTCATGGGGTTCTCAAGGCAAGAATACTGAAGTGGTTTGCCATTCTCTTCTCCAATGGACCACATTTTGATGCTTTCGAACTGTGGTGTTGGAGACTCTTGAGAGTCCCTTGGACTGCAAGGAGATCCAACCAGTCCATCCTAAAGGAAATCAGTCCTGAATATTCATTAAAAGCACTGATGCTGAAGCTGAAACTCCAATACTTTGGCCACCTGATGTGAAAAGTCCCTGATCCTGGAAAAGATTGAAGGTGGGAGGAGAAGGGGACAACAGAGGATGAGATGGTTGGATGGCATCACTGACTCAATGGACATGAGTTTGAGTAAACACCAGGAGTTGGGGATGGACAGGGAAGCCTGGTGTGCTCCAGTCCATGGGGTTGCAAAGAGTCAGGTATGACTGAGCGACTGAACTTAACTGAACTGAATAATGAGTGATGTTTAGCGTCTTTTCCTGTGTTTGTTAGCAATCTGTATGTCTTCTTTGGAGAAATGTCTGTTTAGTTCTTTGGCCCACTTTTTGATTGGGTCGCTCATTTTTCTGATATTCAACTGCATGATCTGCTAGTATATTTTTGGGGTTAATTCTTTGTCAGTTGTTTAATTTGCTATTATTTTCTCTCATTCTGAAAGCTGCCTTTTCACCTTGCTTATAGTTTCCTTCATTGTGCAAAAGCTTTTAAGTTTAATTAGGTCCCAATTGTTTATTTTTGTTTTTATTTCCATTAGTCTGGTCATAGAAGATCTTGCTGTGATTTATGTCAGTGTTCTGCCTATGTTTTCCTCTAAAAGTTTTATAATTTCTAGTCTTACATTAGATCTTTAATCCATTTTGAGTTTATTTTTGTGTATGGTGTTAGAAAGTGTTCTAGTTTCATTCTTTTACATGTGGCTGACCAGTTTTCCCAGCACCACTTCTTAAAGAGATTGTCTTTTCCCCACTGTATATTTTTGCTTCCTTTGTCAAAGATAACGTGTCCACAGGTGTGTGGATTTATCTCTGGGCTTTGTATTTTGTTCCATTGATCTATATTTCTGTCTTTGTACCAGTACCATACTTTCTTGATGACTAGCTTTGTAGTATAGTCTGAAGTCAGGAAGGTTAATTCCTCCATTTCCATTCTTCTTTCTCAGTATTGCTTGGCTTGTCAAGTTTTTTCTGTTTCCATACAAATTGTGAAATTATTTGTTCTAGTTCTGTGAAAAATACTGTTGGTAGCTTGAAGGGATTGCATTGAATCTATACATTGCTTTGTGTTGTATATTCATTTTCACTGCATTGATTCTTCCAATCCACAAATATGGTATATTTCTCCATCTCTTTGTATCATCTTTGACTTCTTTCATCAGCGTTTTCTATATATAAGTCTTTTGTTTCTTTAGGTAAATTTATTCCTAAGTATTTTATTCTTTTCATTGCAATGGTGAATGGGATTGTTTCCTCAATTTGTTTTTTCATTGTTAGTGTATAGGAATGCAAGGGATTTCTGTGTATTAATTTTATATCCTACAACTTTACTATATTCATTGATTAGCTCTAGTAATTTTCTGGTGGTATCTTTAGGATTTTCTATGTAGAAAATCATGTCATCTGCAAACAGCAAGAGTTTTGCTTATTCTTTTCCAATTTGGATTCCTTTTATTTCTTTTTCTTCTCTGATTTCTATGGCTAGGACTTCCAAAACTATGTTGTATAGTTGTGGTGAAAGTGGGCACTCTTGTCTTGTTCCTGATTTTAGAGGAAATGCTTTCAATTTTTTGCCATTGAGGATAATGTTTGTTGTGGGTTTGTAGTATATGGCTTTTACTATGTTGAGGTACGTTCCTTCTGCGCCTGCTTTCTGGAGAGTTTTCATCATAAATGGGTGTTGAATTTTGTTAAAGCTTTTCTCTGCATCTATTGAGATAATCATATGATTTTTATCTTTCAATTTGTTAATATGGTGCATCACATTGATTTGTGAATACTGAAGAATCCTTGCATACCTGGAATAAAACCCACTTCATCATGATGTATGATCTTTTTAAATATCTTCATGTACTTTTTATGCCCACTGATAGATCCTCTGTGGTGAAATATCTGTTTTAAGTCTTTCCACTCATTTTAAATGGGTTGTTTATTTTCTTGCTGTTGAGTTTTGAGAGATTTTTACATATGCTGGATGCAGATTCATTGTTGAATATGTGATATGCAAATATTTTTCCTAGTTTGTACCTTGTCTTTTCATTCTCTTAGAAGTATCATTTGTAAAGCAAAGTTTTGTTAGTTTTAATAAATTCTAATTTATCCTTCTATCTGTTATACATTATGATTCTTTTGTCATATCTCAGGACATTCTACCTAATACCAAGGTATATATATTTTCCTTTATGTTTTCTTCTGAAACTTGAGACTGTTACATTTGCACTAATTATTGCATATCATTTATGTATGATTTTTGCATGTGAAGTGTAAGGTTCATTTTTATATGTAAATATTCAATTGTTCCTCTACCTTGTTTTAAAAGAAGGATAATTTTTTTTACAATGTTGTGTTGGTTTCTGCTATACAACACAAATAAACCATGCATGTTTATATATCCCTTCCCTCTTGAACCGCCTCCCCCACCGCCCCACCTTCCACCCCACCCCATCCCTCTAGGTTGTCACAATACCTGGTTGAACTCCCTGTGTTACATAGAACCTTCCCATTGACTAGCTGTTTTACATATGGTAATGTATATGTTTCAGTGCTACACTCTTGGTTCATCCTACCCTCATTCCCATACTGTGTCCACAGGTCTGCTCTCTCTGTCTGTGTTTTATTCATGCCTTGCCAATAGGTCCATCAGTGCCATTTTTCTCAGTCTATCTATATGTATTAATATATGATACTGGTTTTTGTCTTTTTGACTTACTTCGTTTTGTATAACAGGCTCTAGGTTCATCCATTAGAACTGACTCAGGTTCATTCCTTTTTATGGCTGAGTAATATTCCATTGTATACATGTATCACAACTTCTTTATCCATTCATCTGTTGATGGACATCTAGATTGCTTCCATGTCCTGGTTCTTGTAAATAAGTGCTGCAGTGAATGTTGTGGTACATGTGTCTTTTTCAGTTATGGATTTCTTAGGATATATGCCCAGTAGTGGTATTGCTGAGTCATACAGTAGTTTTATTCCTAATTTTTAAAGGAGTCTCCATGCTGTTGTCCATAGTGGCTGTATCAACTTACATTCCCACCGTCTGTGCAAGAGGGTTCCCTTTTCTCTACACCCTCTCCATCATTTATTGTTTGTAGATTTTTTGATGATGGCCATTCCGACTGGTGTGAGATGACATTTCATTGTAGTTTTCACTTGCATTTCTCTAGTAACGAGCGACGTTGAGCATCCTTTCATGTGTTTGTCGGCCGTCTGTATGTCTTATTTGGAGAAATATCTGGTTAGGTCTTTTGTGCATTTTTTATTTGGGTTTTTTGTTTTTCTGGTATTGAGCTGCATGAGCTGCTTGTATATTGAATCTAACTTTAGAGATAGAAATTTTAAAATGCAACAACTTTTAAATTCATTTCTCTAAAGTTAGATTCTCCTGATAGGATTTCTGATCTCTCATTCTAGATATCTAGTTACTTCTTTATATTCACAAATTTGTATTGCATCCTGGTCTAAAAAATGAGATGAGATATGGCCAACAAAGGTAATTTTTACTCAACAGATTTAAGACAGAGAATTTGTATATTAGTTTCCTAGGGCTGCCATAATAAAGTACAAACACTGGGTGGCCTGAACAACAGAAATGAACTTTCTCATAATTCTGGAGGCTGGAAGTCTGAGGTCATGATTTTGGCAGGATAGGCTTTTCTGAGGCTTGTGTGTTTGACTTGTGGATGGCCTAGCCTCTTCTCCCTGTGTCTTCACAGGGCCTTCCCTCTGTGCGTGTCTGTGTGCAGATTTCTTCTTCTTCTTCTTTTTTTTTTTTTTACAAAGACACCAGTCATATTGGATTAGTGTTCACCCTGTCTTCACTTTAATTGATTACTCTTGATTGCTTTTAGAGTTTATAATCCTAAATGTAGCCACATTCTGAGGAACTGGGACTTAGAGCTCCAACAGATACATTTTGAGTGTGACACAGTTGGCACCATTAACAGTGTCTTGGTTATGGTCCTCGCACAGGGCTGGGAAACTAATCAGTGTTCAGTACCTTCTTGGTGCCCTGTGCTAAAACCTGGCATTGGTGTTGGAAAATAGTAAGTTACAGAGTCAGGAGTTTGTGATTTTGGGGAGAAAGGAACAAATAAATAATATAACCCAATGTAAAAACAATAATGAAGGCAAAATTCAAAACAGTATGAGAGAGAGAAATATCATCTAGGATACTACTTCCATAGATTTGAGTTGGAAAGCTTGAAGTTTACAGTGCATGGCAGTATGATCTTGGGCAAATTAACTGGCTTTATAACCTCATTTAGCTCATCTGTAAAATGGGGAATTGCTCTCCTTGGTTTTTGAGATGATTAAATGAAATAATGTATAAAAGTATTACCATAGTAAAAAGCAATGCAATACTACAAATAATTATAGAATGGTATGAATAGAATAATCAAAATGAATGCACTGACAACCAGAATGATGGCTGGCTATAAGGAACTGAAATGGCTCTGTTGGTGTGTACCACCTGACCATATGCTTTGTGGATAGATTTACCAGGGTCACAGTACATGTGGATTTCTTTCCTGTTTGGAAACTCTATGGCAAGAGACCTTTCCCCAGGAACACTTAGATTCAGCAATGTGGTGATTCATACTCAGATATGAGGAGGATCCTAGTTGTGTGGTTATATGTGTTTGAGAGAGATATCTTCATGTATCAGAACTGGAGGTTTGGAGATGGGGGACTGTAGTTTCAAAAAATGTCTTCCTGGTGATTCTGTTACTGTCTCCCCTTTTTTTTCTCTTACCACCAAAACACATCTGAAACATTTGCCTATAGTTACTAACGCAGGTGATGCTTGCTGTAGCCCTTACTGGAGAATCAGACAAGGAAATGTAATGGCACTGCAGGCAGGGGGATCATGAACTTTAGGCACAAGGATCGTGATGTGTCCAGGGAATTGGAGGTGCTGTGATTTAGTGACTGAAGAATAAGGTGTAAAACCTAAGGGGTTGGGGGTGATCATATGCTGGCCCATGTAAAATAAAAGGGATGGGAATCCTCTAGTGAGGACTTTATAACACTGAACTATCTGTTGAAAAATGCTTAAAATGCTTACTTGCCAGTGTATTAGAGTTCTTCAGAGAAACACAATAAATGAGATGTGTATACACACAGTAAGGAATTGGGTTATATGATTATAGGTTATCGAGACTGACAAGTCCAAAATCTACAAAGCCAGTATCCCAGTTCAAGTCCAAAGGCCCAGCAGACTTGTGTGGAATCATAAAGAGCCAGGTTTCAGTGTAAAGCTGTTACACAGGAGATTCATTTCTTACTTGGTGGGAGGGTCAACCTTTTGTTTTATTTAGGTCTTCAAGTGATTGGATGAGGCCCACCCATATTAGGGAGAGCCATCTGCTTTACTTAGTTTACAGATATAAATGTTAAACTCATCTAAAAATACCCACAGCAAATACCCAAATTATGTGTGACCAAATATCTGGGCATCCTGTGACTCCATCAAGTTGACAAAGTTAATCACCATAGCCAGTAAAGTAAAATCAAGTTTCACATTATTTTTGGCATTATTATTAATTATTGGCAATCATACATATACATTGGCCATTTAGAAGTTGTCATGCATGGGGAGAAAGATTCCACTCAAACTGAAAATTTTGAGTTTGTTAATTAATGCTTACAGCTTTTATACTAACCTATTGATTTCCAAGTTATGTTCCAGTTTTTTATGTTAAGTCCCTTTGAGAGCTGTGTGACACCAAATGTGATATATAAATCAAATTATTCAATATAAATTTGAGTACATGTTTAAAATGATTTTTCAGGGGAATGTACCCTACTGGTTTAGATATCAAAATATTTCCTCATGTGACACAGGTGCCTTTTAGAAAAATTTTTAAAAAGTTGTTTATAAAAGAAGGTATTATGAAGATTGAAACTCAGAATAATATTAGTCATCAAGTTGACTGGTCAGGTATGATTTAATTTCAGTGGTTTTCCAATTTATCCTTAGGTTGTTGAGGGGAGAGAACAAAGAATAGATTCTTGTGTGAGTGTTTTTGATTCTGGGAAGTCAAATGATTTTATGGTTTTTTCCCTCAGTGCTATTGTTTTTATTTTAACCTCTAAATACTTCTAAGAAGTGCTTTATTAATAGTTAGAACAGTAGATTAAGAATTCTAAAGGCTTCTGTTTTTCTTTTGATTTCATCATTAACCTCAAGGAAGTTGTTAAATGCTTTGTTTGCACTGAGAAATAATAAGGATTAATCATATTATGTTGAGAAAGTGTTTTGTGCTTCCTGAAAAAAGTGAATTTAAAATATGTGCATTTTCTCCCCTCTTCCTGAGTTGAGGAATACTAGAATAAATGTGGATTTGAGGAGGTACAGTTAGAGTTCTGTTCCTATAGCTACATTCCTTCTCATTTTAGCCTTCCATGTGCATGGCACAGGTCTGTCATAGCAGATGTTTTTTGTTGATAAAGATCTTAAGTACATCAACATTGTCAGTTAAGGTTGTCAGTGTGTGTTTGTTGAATTATTAATAGAAATCATATAAGATGCTTTAACATGGGGCTTCCCAGGTGGCACAGTGGTAAAAAACCCACCTGCTGATGCAAGAGACATGGGTTTAATCCCTAGTTAGGGAAGGTCCCCTAGAATAGGAAATGGCAACCCACTCCATTATTCTTGCTTGAAAAATTCCATGTGCAGAGAAGCCTGGTGGGCTGCAGTCCATGGGGTTGTAAAGAGTTGGACATGATTGAGCCACTGAGCACAAACACAAGACGCTTTAGCCTAGGTCTGGTGGACAAATTAAGACATGAATAATTAGAATTCGGAAGTATCTATTTCAACTTTAGAAGATTTTAGTGGTGAAAACAGGGTACTATTTATTACTTAAGATGTGTATTCCAAGACTTCCCTGGTGATCCACTGGTTAGGACTCTGTGCTGTCATTCCTGGGTCCCTGGGTTTGATCTTTGATCAGGGAACTAAGATTCTGCATGCTACGTGGCATGGACAAAAAAAAAAAAAAAAAGATATGTATTCCATTACCACACAGAACTACTGCATGTTTGGTGAAACTTTGAAACTTGAAAAAAATGGGGCAAAGTTGATAGGGATTGTTTATTAAACTCTGAAAGGTGAAGACCGCGAGACACTATGTGGAATTAGAGGTAGGCCATATAAGGACTTCCCTGGTGGCTCAGATGGTAAAGTGTCTGCCTACAGTGAGGGAGACCTGGGTTTGATCCCTGGGTCAGGAAGATCCGCTGGAGAAGGTAATGGCAACCCACTCCAGTACTCTTGCCTGGAAAATTCCATGAATGGAGGAGGGTGTAGGCTACAGTCCATGGGGTTGCAAAGAGTTGGGCACAACAGAGCGACTTCACTTTCACTATATTTTGATAAGATAAAAGGAGTCTTAATTTATATCTTACTGAATGTATATGACCATAAAAGCATTTATTCTGTGAATATTTATTGGGGAGGTACTTGTACAAAGCATTATGCATAACTTTACATATGTTAACTCATACAGTCTTCATTTAATCCTCCTATAGGATCTTTTATTATTCCCATGTCTTCTTTTAGATACTTATAAACTCCTTATATTGGGCTTCCCTGATGGCTCAGTGGTAAAGAATCCACTTGCAATGCAAGAGACGCAGAAGATGCGAGTTCGATCCCTGGGTCAGAAAGATCCCCTGGAGAGGAGGGCATGGGAACCCACTCCAGTGTTCCTGCCTGGAGAATCCCATGGCCAGAGGAACTGGAGGGCTACAGTCCATGGGATCACAAAGTGTCAGACCCAACTGAAGTGACTAAGCACAGAATAGACTCCTTATATTAATAGAAAAAAATGGCTTTACATAGAAATTGTTAGTCCCCTTTCTCATTTCATACATGTAAAATGCTGTCAAAATATGACTATATTATTTGTAGAATCTTTTCAGATATAAAATTTGTGTAAAATTTTGAAAAACTGCATTTGCCTCAGAAATTTCACCAATATCAGACACCAAGAAGTGACTCATACCTGTAATTGAAATATAAACATGGCATTTTATTCTTATGGTATTGCCTTTACAGTATTGAGCAAGACATGGCTAAATTGTAAACCCCAGTGAGTCATGCAGATCAGTGTAGGAGTTGGGTGGATTTGGGTTTCTTTAAAAGTTTCACACCCCAAATATCAAAGGGAAATGAGTAACACAGCACCTTTTTTTCTCACTAACCTTTTCATTCTCCAGTGACCACAATTGGAGAAGGAAATGGCAACCCACTCTATTATTCTTACCTGGAGAATCCCAGAAATGGGAGCCTGGTAGGCCGCCGTCTATGTGGTCGCACAGAGTAGGACACGACTGATGTGACTTAGCAGCAGCAATGACCACAATATGCACATGATAGAAAACTGAAAAAATACCCCCAAATGATTATACTCAAAAAGATTTGTACCACTTTGGGGGAATTAACCAACTATAGTAGGTAATTTGTATATTTTTAAAGATACAGAAATCTTTATAAATCTCACAATATAGCAAATTAGTGCAGTGCGTAAGCTGAGATTTTTACCCTGGCTGAGCATCAGAATCACTTTTGGAGCTTCAAAAATAGAGGCAAGAACCTTGTTGGTTGAGTTATACACATGTATTTTAAAAATATAAAGGCAAGGCAGAAAGGATACTGAGAGTTGTTTCTTACGTGCAACCGTGGTTGAGAACCAGTTGAACCTAGTTTAGACTTTAAATGACCACAGCCAGGCAGAAAATTAATCATCGTTGGTGGTAAAGGACATTGATATGGACTGCAGAAACTGTAAGAAAATGGCCAACTGGGACAGACCTCTGTGTAGAATACAAATGAGAATTACTGAGACCAGCAGGCAATACAGAAGCCACATAATAAAAGATTCACTTTTTTCATTATTACGTCACATTGTCTTGAATCTAGACTCTTATTTATGTTTTGCTCAGTTGATCTTTAATGAACAGAGGAGAATTTACTTGATGTATGGCGAAACCAATACAATATTGTAAAGTCATTAGCCTCCAATTAAAATAAATTAAATTAAAAAAATAAAGTGAGTGAAAAAAAGATATAATTGACATAAAACATTTTAAGTTGTATATCAGATACAATCATATTTGTTGATTGTATGTATTGTGAAATGATTACCACAATAAGATTAGGTAACAGATCCATCACCTCACATAATTAAAACTTTAGATGAATTTTAAAGCCTCTGACTATGTGTATATGTATGTATATAAATTAATTTTTAATCATGTATTGTTTGTTTTGGGGATTTGAATATTTATTTTAATATACTTTCAAACTTAAAAGATGTAAGAATAGTGTATATATAACTTCCATCTGTTTTTTATGCAGATTGAGTGAAAGTCACTTGGTTGTGTCCAACTCTTTGCGACCCCAAGGAATTTTCCAGGCTGGAATACTAGAGTGGGTAGCCGTTCCCTTCTCCAGGGGATCTTCCCAACTCAGGGGTAGAATCCCAGGACTCCGTATTGCAGAGAGATTCTTTACCAGCTGAGCCACCAGGGAAGCGCACGAATACTGGAGTGGGCAGCCTGTCTCTTCTTCAGGGGATCTTCCTGACCCAGGGGTTGAACTGGGGTCTCCTGCATTGCAGGTGGATTCTTAACCAGTGGAGATACCAGGGACTCCCTTAAAAGCTGTAAGAATAGTACATATAACTTCCACCTGTGTTTCAGGCAGATCAGCATTTCCCTGATTTTTTACATCTTGCCCCTGTTGCTTTATCGTTTCTCTATGTGTGAGTCCCCTTGGGCATGCTCATGCTCTCCTTTGCTCTTTCTTTCTCTTTCCTGTCTGCCTTATGGAATTGTGAATTAATTAGTTGGTGTTTTAGGCTGCTAAATTTTTGACCACTCATTGCACAATAGCAGACTAATAAAAACAATAAAAATTAATAACCCGTGAGTCAAATGAGAAATCACAGTGGAAATTAGAAATGTATACAGTGACAAAAATGAAAATGAAATAATTTAAACTGAAAAATATCACAAAGTTTAATGTATAGATTAAGCTGTTATTAGAGCCTTAAGTTTTGATCCTTGAACAACATGGGGGCTGGAACCTCACCTTCCACACAGTGTAAAATTTATGGATAACTTTACAGTTGACCTTCTGTGTCTGAGGTTCTGCCTCTGCAGATTTAACCAGTCACAGTTGTGTAGTACTGTAGAATGTATATATGGGAAGACTCCATCTGTAAGTGGATTTTCACAGTTTAAACATGTATTGTTCAAGGGTTGACTGTATTAGAAAAAAGGAAAAGCAGAGAGCCCACTATTTAAGCGTCTTTTGTAAGAAATTAGAACAGTGAATTAAACCCAAAGATAGTGGAATGAAGAAGATATTGAAGAAAATAGTAAGGATTTAAAAAATAGTAAGGACTTTAAAAATAAGCCTAAGATAGAGTCAATAAAACTTTCTTTTGAAAATGTTAATAAAGTTGATAAAACCTTGGCAAAATTCAACATGAAAATTATTGAAGGCTCCAGTAATTATCATCAGAAATGAAAAGAGCATTGACACAACTCATAGACATTGCAATGAGATGTTGTAAATCACTTTGTTGGTCATATTCATTAAGTGAAAGTGTTAGTTGCTCAGTCATGTTCGACTCTTTGCGACCCCATGGACTATGGCCTCCCAGGCTCCTTTTGTCCATGGAATTCTCCAGGCAAGATTACTGGAGTGAATAGCCGTTCCTTTCTTCAAGGGATCTTCTGGACCCTGGAATCGAACCTGGGTTTTCCAAATTGCAGGCAGATTCTTTACTGTCTGAGTCACCAGGGAAGCCCTATAATGAAATACTGTAGCCTGGGTGGATTAAAGAACAGTGTATTTCTCACAGTTCTGGAAGCTGGGAAGTCCAAGATCAAGGTGCTAGGAGATTTATTTCCCAGATAAGGGCTCTCGTCTGGGCTTGCAGAATCCTTACATGGATGAGAGAGGAAAATCTGGTGTCTTTTTCTCTTTTTATGAGGGCACTAATCTCATCATGGGGACTTCACTCTCATGATTTTATCTAAACCTATTTACCTCCCACAGACCCTGCCTCCTAATACTACCACATTGGGGGTTAAAGCTTCAATATGAGTTTTGGAGGGAACACAAACATTCAGTCTACAGCTTTATGCTAGATGACTTAAATTTAGATCAAATGAACACATTCATAAGCAAATACAACTAGGAAAAGTAGTCTATACATTTAAGACATGAATCTAACTGAAAATGCTACTACAAAAGCAGTTGGCTTTTCCCAGTGAATTTTACAAAACCATTAAAAAGAAGAAATAACGTCAATTTACGTCAAATAACGTCAATTTCATGGTGACTGTAGCCATGAAATTAAAAGACACTTAGTTCTTGGAAGAAAAGTTATGACCGACCTAGACAGCATATTAAAAAGCAGACATTACTTTGCCAACAAGGGTCCGTCTAGTCAAGGCTATAGTTTTTCTGGTAGTCATGTATGGATGAGAGAGTTGGACTATAAAGAAAGCTGAGTGCTGAAGAATTGATGCTTTTGAACTGTGGTATTGGAGAAGACTCTTGAGAGTCCCTTGGACTGCAAGGTGATCCAACCAGTCTATCCTAAATGAAATCAGTCCTGAATATTCATCTAAGGACTGATGCTAAAGCTGAGATTCCAATACTTTGGCCACCTGATGAGAAGAACTGACTCATTTGAAAAGACCTGATGCTGGGAAAGATTGAAGGCAGGAGGAGAAGGGGATGACAGAGGATGAGAGGGTTGGATGGCATCACTGACTCAATGAACATGAGTTTGAGTAAACTCCAGGAGTTGGTGATGGACAGGGAGGCCTGGCGTGCTGCAGTCCATGGGGTCGCAAAGTTGGACACAACTGAGCGACTGAACACATTTTTCCAGAAAACAGAAAAAGAGAGAACAACTTTCCAATTTATCCTATGAAGGCAGTGTAAATGTTTAGTAAAGATCTGACAAGGACCTTAGAAGAAGAAAATTACAGGCTAATTTTTGTCATAAACATAGCAATATTCCAAAGATGGCATTATCAGATTAAAACATTATGAGTTAGAAAAAAGGAGATAAAATTTTATTCACAATTGACATGTTTTTATATGTAAAAAATTGGAAATAAGTTGTAAACTCTTAGAATTTATAAGTGCATTTAGCACAGTTACTGAATACAAAAACTATAAAAATCTTAGTATATTTTTGTGTATCAACAAAGAGAAAATGTAATAAAATATTGTTTGCAATAGCATCAACAAAGTTGTTTAGATATTTAGCAAAAATTACTAAAGGACTCTGTACTGGAGATTATAAAGCTTTGAGAAAAACTTAGGAAGATATTAAATAAAGAAATACATTCATAATTGAAAACCTTGATATTTTAAAGGTGTCATTATTGTCTAAAAAGCAGGTGATTTTGAGCAAATTTATTGTAAAATTTATTGTAAAGATTCCACCCCCGAAAAAGCTTTCTTTTTAGAACAGCTGACACATGGCATAAAATTAATATCATAGATTTTGAGTTACTCCATTTATTTATACAGTTGATCTTTGGACAACATGGGTATTAGAGGCACTGATCCTCCACAAAACTGAAAATCCACATGTAGTTTACAGTTGGTCTTCTTGTCTCTTGGTTCAACCAACTGTGGATTATATAGCACTGTACCAAGAACTATATTATTTTCTGTTGAAAAACTGTGTATAAGTGGAGCCTTTGCAGATAAAACCCATGTTCAAGGGCTAACTGTACTTCATTTTTGAAGGGAGATAATGTCAATTTTAATTTATTGTTGATTTACACTTGATAGAGCTTGGAATTCAGTAAAGGACATGTGATGCAACAAAGAAGGGGTATCTGCATATGCTGTGTTTTGTTTTAAAAAGTATTGTTTAGGCTCTGAGGTGCAGGCTGCTGGTCCTCGCTGGCTCCGTTTACCTGAGGGACCTGCGGCTGCCCCCGCCGGCGCCACGGCCCCCCGGGAGCCCAGCCCCGAGGTGTCAGATATTTCACTCAAAGGAAGAAATAGCTCTGAGTCTCCTGAGATGGAATCTGTTGTTTGGGAATGTGGTTGATCAACTTGACACGTTGGCCACATGGTATCCGATGTAATAAAATGAAAAGAAGAGGCAAGATGATATCATTTTCCCATATTGTGAAACCAAAAACAAATACCTTTTGTGACACCAAGCTAACAAACCTCTGACGGTGCAAAGAGTAATTCTGTTTGAACTTAACAGTAAGATAGAAGAAGTCCTTTCAAGCTGAGACCTGCAGGTGTACAAAGATCTAAAATACATATTGTGTAGGCCTGATCATCTGAATCCCATTCCATCGAGAAAGCATGGCTACGAGTTGGATCGTCTTCTGTCTGTGGCCCTTGACTATGTTTGTGGGCCATATAGGTGGGCACAGTTTGTTTTCTTTGAGCCTATTACCTTGAGGATGTGCCAGGATTTGCCTTATAACACTGCCTTCACGCCCATTCTTCTGAATCACTATGGCCAACAGACGGCAGTTTTAGCAATGGAGGTTCCCAGATTGTGGTGAGCCGTATCCTCGGCTGGTGGACCTGAATTTAGCTGGTGATCCTACAGAAGGGGCCTCAGTGGCAGTGCAGAGGGACTATGGCTTTTGGTGTCCCCGAGAGTTGAAAATCTATCCTGATCTTGGCTGTTCTTTTTGCACATGCATGATTGTTCACCTCCTTGTCCAAATATGTACTTCAGGAGAGAACTTTCATTTGCTCGGTATTTCATAGGATTAATTTCAGTCATTTGCCTCTCTGCCAGGTTGTTTACTTTTTTAACTTTTTTGATTGATGTGACAAGATTCCGTTATCCTGAAAGACACATTATAATGTATGCCGTCTGCTACATGATGGTGTCATTAATTTTCTTTATTGGGTTTTTGCTTGAGGACCGAGTCGCCTGCAGTGCATCCAGCCCTGCACAGTATAAGGCTTCCACAGTGACCCAAGGATCTCATAACGAAGCCTGTATCATGCTTTTTATGATACCCTATTTTTTTCACTATGGCTAGCAGCATTTGGTGGGTAATTCTTACCATCATGTGGTTCTTGGCAGCTGTGCCAAAGTGGGGGTAGTGAAGCTATTGAGAAGAAGGCCTTGCTGTTTCATGCCAGTGCGTGGGACATCCCTGGAATGCTGACCATCATCCTTTTAGAGATGAATAAAATTGAAGGTGATGGTAAATAAATAAATAAATAAAATAAAAAGTATTGCTTAGGTATTATCTTATAAATTAGTAAGAATTATAGTGGAGCCATCATATTAAATGTATATGTAGTCTGGGAAGGCCTTACAAATAGCTGTGAAATGAAGAGAAGCGAAAAGCAAAGGAGAAAAGGAAAGATATACCCATGTGAATGCAGAGTTCCAAAGAATAGCAAGGAGAGACAAGAAAGCCTTCCTCAGCATCAATGCAAAGAAATAGAGGAAAACAATAGAATGGGAAAGACTAGAGATCTCTTCAAGAAAATTAGAGATACCAAGGGAACATTTCATGCAAAGATGGGCACAATAAAGGACAGAAATGGTATGGAGCTAACAGAAGCAGAAGATATTAAAAAGAGGTGGCAAGAATACACATAAGAACTGTACAAAAAAGATCTTCAAGACCAAGATAATCATGATGGTGTGATCACTCACCTAGAGCAAGACATCCTGGAATGTGAAGTCAAGTGGGCCTTAGAAAGCATCGCTATGAACAAAGCTAGTGGAGGTGATAGAATTCCAGTAGAGCTATTTCAAATCCTGAAAGATGATGCTGTGAAAGTGCTGCCCTCAATATGCCAGCAAATTTGGCAAACTCAGCAGTGGCCACAGGACTGGAAAAGGTCAGTTTTCATTCCAATCCCAAAGAAAGGCAATGCCAAAGAATGCTCAAACTACAGCACAATTGCACTCATCTCACATGCTAGTAAAATAATGCTCAAAATTCTCCAAGCCAGGCTTGAGCAATACGTGAACCGTGAACTTCCAGATGTTCAAGCTGGTTTTAGAAAAGGCAGAGGAACCAGAGATCAAATTGCCAACATCTGCTGGATCATAGAAAAAGCAAGAGAGTTCCAGAAAAACATCTATTTCTGCTTTATTGACTATGCCAAAGCCTTTGACTGTGTGGATCACAGTAAACTGTGGAAAATTCTGAAAGAGATGGAAATACCACACCACCTGACCTGCCTCTTGAGAAATCTGTATGCAGGTCAGGAAGCAACAATTAGAAGTGGACATGGAACAACAGACTGGTTCCAAATAGGAAAAGGAGTACGTCAAGGCTGTATATTGTCACCCTGCTTATTTAACTTCTATGCAGAATACATCATGAGAAACGCTGGGCTGGAAGAAGCACAAGGTGGAATCAAGATTGCTGGGAGAAATATCAATAAGCTCAGGTATGCAGATGACACCACCCTTATGGCAGAAAGTGAAGAGGAACTAAAAAGCGTCTTGATGAAAGTGAAAGTGGAGGGGGGGAAAAAGCTGGCTTAAAGCTCAATATTCAGAAAACAAATAGATGGGAAAACAGTGGAAACAGTGTCAGACTTTATTTTTGGGGGCTCCACAATCACTGCAGATGGTGATTGCAGCCATGAAATTAAAAGATGCTTACTCCTTGGAAGGAAAGCTATGACCAACCTAGATAGCATATTCAAAAGCAGAGATATTACTTTGCCAACTAAGGTCCATCTAGTCAAGGCTATGGTTTTTCCTGTGGTCATGTATGGGTGTGAGAGTTAGACTGTGAAGAAAGCTGAGCACCGAAGAATTGATGCTTTTGAACTGTGGTGTTGGAGAAGACTCCTGCGAGTCCCTTGGACTGCAAGGAGATCCAACCAGTCCATTCTGAAGGAGATCACCCCTGGGATTTCTTTGGAAGGAATGAAGCTAAAGCTGAAACTCCAGTACTTTGGCCACCTCATGTGAAGAGTTGACTCATTGGTAAAGACTCTGATGCTGGGAGGGATTAGGGGCAGGGGGAGAGCGGGACAACAGAGGATGAGATGGCTAGATGGCATCACTGACTCAATGGACGTGAGTCTGAGTGAACTCCGGGAGTGGTGATGGACAGGGAGGCCTGGCGTGCTGCGATTCATGGGATCACAAAGAGTCGGACATGACTGAGCGACTGAACTGAACTGAACTGATATGTAGTGAGTTACTTGATGCTTACACATTAGATTTTTTATTATAAATTTTTGGTATGTGAAAGAAACATTTGGAAATATAATCAGACTTTTACTAGGATGTTATAATGTCCAAATATTTCTCCAAATATTTGAGAGACTATAACACATATTTGAATTAACTTGGTTTTCAAAAGCTATTGCTTATATTATAGTTACAAGCAATAACTATAACCTTCTGATCTAAAGCTTTCAGGACACTCCAAGTGTTCAGAACAGCATGCAAGCATTACGTTCTGGCTTCACAGCATTCATTGCTGAATCATTCCATGTTTTTTTGAGTGCTTATTGTATCTTATCAAAATCTTGTATCTTATCACAGTAACTTCATGCTTATAATCTTTCTATCCCCAAAACATTGTTTTAAAAAAAATGTTGTTTCCCTTCATAGCTTTCAAAGCCCCTTGCTTCCACTAAGCAAAACTTACTCACCTTTCAAGAGTGAACTCCTAGCTCATGTTAAAGAATTATCTAATATTGTCAACCAGGTTATCTTTCTAATTGCAGTGATGTTCCATAATACTTACTATCTTGACCATTCATTTGTGTTCTTATTTATAGTTAATTAGGCTCCTGTATTTAAAACTTTTTATTTTGTGTTGGGGTGCAGCTGACTAACAATGTTGTGATTCAAGTGAACAGTGAAGGGGTTCAGCCATACATACAAAGGTATCCAGTTCTCCCCCAAATACTGCTCTCTTCCAGCCTCCCACATTACATTGAGCACAGATCCATGTGCTATACAGTAGGTCCTTGTTGGTGATCCATTTTAAATATAGCAGTGTGTATGTGTCCATCCCCAACTCCCTAACTACCCCTTCCCTCCATTCCCCTAGCAAATGTAAATTTGTTCTGTGAGTCTGTTTCTGTTTTGTAAATAAGTTCATTTGTATCATTTTTTTTAGATGCCACACATATGGGATGTCAAACAATATTTCTCCTTTTCTGTCTAACTTCCTTCACTCGTTATGACAGTTCATAGGTCTATTTACCATTGCTGCAAATGGCTTTATTTCATTCTTTTTAATGGCTGAGTAATACTCCATTGTATATATGTACCACACCTTCTTTATCCATTCCTCTGTTGATGGACATTTAGGTTGCTTCCATGTCTTGGCTCAAGTAACTTAAAAGTATAGACATTTTCAACTTGGTAGGAGCCTTACTGATGGGTGAACACAGTCTTAAAAGGGTAAAATGATTTTAAGATATTATAATTATAGCAGTTCCATTTTCAGTATAGTAGTATCTTCTCAATCCATTTAAATTACTATGCCTGTATTAGTTTTCTTGAATTTGTAGGATGTAAAAGAGTGAATGTGAAGGAATGTGAAACATTCTTATTATTTTTATAATTATGTTATTATAAAATAATTACAATTACAATTATGATATTTATAATATTAATCTGTAATATTTATAATTATAATAATTATAATTATGATAAGGTAGACAGCATGATAGAAAAAGCAAAAGCTTTGGAAAGACCTGAGTCTAAGTACCTTGTGATGAGTAAAAACAGGAATTACAATACTTAGCTAATAATCCATATTTATTTTGAGCCATTAAATGGGATAATGACTATGAAACATTGGGAACTTTCATAGGAAAATCCTTGATGTTCAGTTTATGTCAGATAACTCTCTTCATTTTAGTGCTGTAGAATAGCTGTGTGTTTGTGTGCTTAATTTCTTCAGATTTGGATTCTTTTTCTTCTAATCATAACCCTGTGATCTTGGGCAAGTTACTTTGTTTCTTTGAAGTAAAGTTTCCTTAATCTGTTATATAGATCCACAGTAATACTGTTTGCAGGATCATCATGAGAATTGATGTGAATATAGGGTATGACTCTTGGAACATATAATTCTCTTGATAAGTGGGAAGTGGATAGTAATAGGAATACCATTAACTGGTGACATTATTTTAAATGGTTTCTCATTCTCAGCTTTGTTTGGACGAATTATTAACTATTGCTAGAATAGTGTTTATAGAAAGCCTGTTATATGGAGTTACCAGTATAAGAAGCAGCTGGGTCAAGTGTTAAACCTACTTTGATTTGGGACTCCTATTTAAAATTAGGCTTTTTTAAAAAGTCCTTGACATAATACCATGAAATATTATCTTAAATTGGTAGTAATAAAGCCTTTTCTTAGTATTTTATATCTGCTATAAAGGAGGACTGTGTATATTTTGTGAGAGTGTATCTAAGGTTTACCAAGGTGACTTTCTCTATGTCATACAGCTTATGATTTTAAATTGTATAATTTCCAGCCTTCCATATTTGGAAAATATCTATTTTTGGCTATTTTAACGTGCGATAATAGTTAAAGAGGCAGGAATGTAATTGAATTGACTGAACCTAAAGGAATGGCAAGGAAAATGCTGTGTGTCATCCAGGTACCAGATGGCACAATGAACTGTATGCGGGAGGTATCTGATGGCCTAAAGAGAGGATCTGCTTGAGAGAAGGGATTCCACCAGATCCTGGGGCGATTCCTTGTAAATGCAGAAGGACTGAAGTCTTGAGCAAAAGAGCTGTCGCCTCCAGTAACTCTCTTGAGATGTTTCTGAAGATCTCTTATTTCTGTTGTTTACATGATGTCCCAGTTATCTACCCACAAAATGTTAAATACATTGGTTAATGAGTCAAGAATATCTCTGTGTAGTTCAGGTCACTTCACTTGGCCCAAAGCCCACAAGCCCCTATTCAGTACTTATGAATAGCAGGTAAGTATAGGTTTCAGTGTACTAGGGTTTTGTTTCATAGTCTGTTTGAAGCTTAAAATTTAATCTCTTTTTTATTTCAGAAAGAATTTCACAACAAGTTTGTGTAGTTATGGACACAAAAGAAGATGAAGAACATGTAGGTCGTTGTCTTGAAGAAATGCTAAAAACGGAATTAAATGTAAGTATTCAAAGATCCAGTTTGATAAATGATATTAGATTGCCACATACTTTAATTGTACAAAGATGGCTTCTCTTAGAAGGCATGAAAATGCTTTCAAGCTAATTTTCTTATTTTACTTTAACGAAATTCTTTGTTTTTCCTACACTTTTGACTTGAGATACAGTCCATTCCTTTCATCTACTCTCTTCTGGTCTTCCTCCCTAACTTCATCCTCTGAGTTCTATTTCTCCTTTAAAATTCAGAGTCAGTGTGACTTCTTTAGGAAACCCCCCTGCCCTGGTACACTTGGGCCCCTGTGAGCTTGACACTTGTCTTGAGAGCCACAGTGTCTAGTGCATTCTACATACTTAACTAAAATTCATTGAAAACATGAAGAAAATAGATTGAGAGAAAAAAAGAGATAAACACATTTGCAAAAGATAGGATAATTATGATACTGAAGAGGTGAATGTGTATTTCTTGCTGCCACCTCCTTTTTCTGAACTGGTCAATGTCCAAGTTAACCTCATATTTAATATTAGGGTTAAGGAAATGCAGAAGTAGTAGTGGGTGTGAGGGGGTTATATAGGAATTATGCACTACTTTTACCCCTAAGGACACCCATTATTTTTATGATAATCTTGTGTTCTGAAATGTTTCACTTGCCAAACTGATTTGTATTAAGTTTTCCACAATTTTCTTGTTTTCATTAAATTGTATAACTGCCCAAGTTTATGGTCAATGTATGATGACTTTTTAGCAACATACATAATTCTAGTTGAAAGTAAAAGGAACAAGTTTATTTTAGTAGGCTAGTTTTATCACGGTAGCAGTACAGAGAACAGGCTCTGGTATCAGGCTGCTGGTGCTTAGATGTCTGTTGTATTGCCTAATTTTCTTACCTTAAATTGAAAATGTTAATGATATCTTCATTGTAAAGTTGTTGGGGCAGTTGAACTTTAAAATTGTATTTTAATGCACTTAGAAAAGCATCTGCCATATCATAAGTTTTCAATGAATAGGAACTAAAATAGACTTGATGAGTTGAGATGAAGGTGTGACAATATTAAGTAGTAAATCCTTGTTTTTGTTGTGTCACTAAGTCTTGTCTCACTCTTTGAGACCTCACGGATTGCAGCATGCCAGGGCTCACTGTCCCTCACTATATCCTAGAGTTTGCCCAATTTCATGTTCATTGACTGCATGTCCAAGTAGTAAATACTACTAGTTTCCAAATTTCAGTCCTGTGTTAAATCCATGAACTGCTAAATACATAGATTTCTGAAATGTGTAAACATTTAGTGAATCATCTGGGATAAGTTCTAGAATGTCAGTTTTCAACAAGCTCCCCTCGGTGGTTTTGATGGCAGTCAGTGCTAAATTCTACCAGTAGCTTTTGGAGCAACAATTTAAAGCTGAAAAGAAATGGCAGCTATCTGGCTGTCTCTTGAGTTTGAAGGTTATATACTACATTCTTCTTTTCCATGTTGCTTCTATCTGTAGACTCTAGGTATTCTACTTCTGTTGCTGGAAATTTTAGCATCTTGTTCTTTGTTTTGTGTCTTGAATTCACTGCTAAGAATCTGTTTCTAAATTCTGTGCCCTCAGATGTGTAGAGCAGACTTTTGGACTCTGAGGGAGAGGGTGGGATGATTTGGGAGAATGGCATTGAAACATGTATACTATCATGTAAGAAACGAATCCGCCAGTCTATGTTTGATGCAGGATACAGGATGCTTGGGGCTGTGCACGGGGATGATCCAGAGAGATGATATGGGGTGGGAGGTGGGAGGGGGGTTCATGTTTGGGAACTCATGTACACCCGTGGTGGATTCATGTCAATGTATGGCAAAACCAATACAGTATAGTAAAGTAAAATAAAGTAAAAATAAAAATTAAAAAAAAAATTCTGTGCCCTAATTCCATTGCTGTGTCCTGGGGGATATTTAAGTGTAGATAACTTACCATTGTCTGACCTTCTGAGGCAATAGTTTGGATATTGGCAACATTTTGCCTGAAAAATAATCTTCTACTCTGGGATAATTTCATTCATGCTCTACTCACTCAGTGCAGAAACCAATGGGATGGGACCCTGAAAGACTGTGACTGGAACTTTGGCTCTCAACCCTTGGTTTAGAAAGCTGGGTTCTAAAAATGGGTTCAATACTCTTGTTGAGCACCCAGCTGTTGGATCCTATGTGATTTATCCCTTGATCTTCTCAGTGTTAGATAGTACAAAGAGTCCTTTTTGTTAAAAATTGTTGTGGTAGTCTCTCTTTGTTCCTGCTTTTCCTGTATATGTTTGGTAATTATTGACCTAAAACAGACTGCCATATCTTTCTTCAGAAAAGATAGGTTTCTGTGGGGTAAACAGAGAAGTGAAATTTGTGGTCTGCAACCATGACAAGCCACAAGTAAGTACCCCCGTAGCCAGGGAAGAACACTTTTATAGAAGGGAAAAGGAAGTTGGGAGGGCTAGAGTGAACAGACAGACCGTGGTTTTCCATTTACTGAGCCCTCTCCAGGAAAGATGAGTGCTTGCTCTTGTAGAACAGACGGTAGTAGCAGGTGGTGAGATCTCCCCATTCTGGTCTCCCAGCTCTGTTTTAACAGAAATTTCTATTTATTCATTGCTTGTTGTTTTGTTGTTTTGATTTTTATTGGTGTATAGTTTATTTACAATGTTGTGTTTCTGCTGTACAGCAAAGTGGATCAGTTATACAGATATGTATATATACTCTTTTCAAGATTCTTTTCTCATATAAGTCATTACAGATTATCGAGTAGAGTTCCTTATGCTATATGGTAGGTTCTTATTAGTTATCTGTTTTATTTATAGTAGGGCTTCCCATGTATCTCAGTCTGTAAAGCATCTGCCTGCAGTGCAAGAGAGACCTGGTTCAATTCCTGGGTCAGGAAGTTCCCTTGGAGAAGGAAATAGCAACCCACTCCAGTATTCTTGCTTGGAGAATCCCATGGACAGAGGAGCCTGGCAGGCTACAGTTCATGGGACTGCAACAGTTGGACATGACTTAGTGCTATTTTTTTTTTTAAATAATAGTGTGTATTGTCAATTCCAGTCTCCAATTTATCTGTGCCCCTCTTTCCCCTCTGGTAACCATGAGTTTGTTTTCTACATCTGTGACTCATTTCTGTTTTGTTAAGACCATTTGTAGCGTTTTTTTTTAGATTCCATGTATGAGTGATATCATATGATACTTGTCTTTCTGTATCTGACTTACTTCACTCAGTGTAACAATCTCTAGATCCATCCAGATCATTGCAAATGGCATTATTTTATTATTTATGGCTGAGGAATATTCTGTTTTCTGTATGTACCACATCTTTTTTATCCATTCTTCCTTTGGTGGACATTTAGGTTTCTCTCATGTCCTGGCTATTGTATATAGTGCTACAGTGAACATTGGGGCCCATGTATCTTTTTGAATCATTGTTTAAATAAAGATATGACATGACATTTAGGTATACACACAGTGGTGTATAACTGGCACTGTGTGATTTTTTCCCCATCACCTAGCTTCTCAGGTCCTATCCTCAGTTCCAGTGTCCATTATTTTCAGCACTCTTCATCTGTCTGCCTGTTGGGTCTCATGTGGATACGAGTTGCTGTCATCCTAACTGTGCTGAAAAAGAAATACTAAGGCTATTTTTTAACTTCTGGCTGCAATGTTTTATCTTTCTTTACTTTTCCTCAATTACTCTCAATGCACATATTAAAATTTCATAGAAAACTCAAAGCCTGCTATCTTCTCTCTTTCAGCTACCTTTTGTTTCATACATTTCTTTACTTGGATACCATGATCCTTCACTTTAGTGGATCATGACTCTTTTATCAGTATCTCTGATTCTCTTGTCCTTCTATTAAGACCTGTTTTGTAAAACCTTGTTTATGTTGTCAATTTAACTTTTCACTTCTCTGAGCCTATATTTCATCTTAATACTGCTAGAGAAAATTACACAGAAGTGCAGATTATTGTCATTTAAAAATGATGGTTTTCATTTTGCAGTGAGCACTGAATATTGTAAAGTAAGTCTACCATGATTCCATCGTCAGCTCCTTGTTCTCCTCAGTGGATATTTTAAACTTTTTCCTCTCCTTAAATGTCTAACCCAGGTTTCTTAATGTCAGCACTATAGCATTTTGGACTATATATTGTGAGGAACTTTCCTATACCTTGTACAGTTTAGAAGCGTACCTGTCTTCTACCCACTAGATGACAGTGTTATACCCTCTGGTTGTAGCAAGAAAAATGTTCTCAAACATTGCTAAAGGTTGCCTGGAGTGGGGCAAATTCACCCTCCAGTTGAGAATCACTGGTCTAACCCAACCATTAGTACCTCCACTCTTAGATGTGATCTTGCCTCTAGCTTTAGAGTGTAATTACATACTCAAATATGAGAACATTCTTATCTTCCAAGCACTAGATCTTTCAAGAACCTTGCTTCTGTAGCCACCTTTTCATTAAAACTATTTCCTCTCCTTAGCTTTCATTTTGCTTTTCTCTTCCTTCCCCACTGATACATGTTCCTTCCATTAAAACAAAAACAAAATAGTAGTTCTAAAAGCAAGGTTACCCTGTAGTAATCTTGCATAATTTTAGGATCATTTATCTTCTTGTTCCTCAATCATCACACCCTGGCTTCTACCCCACCTTCCATGGGAACTGCTCTCAGTGAGGTCCTTAGCGACTGACCGTTCTGTGGGAAATCTGTAAGACCTTTATTGGGCTCTTACCTTATCTATTGTACCCCTTGACTCTCTTGTATGATACTCTTCTTTTTCCTAGAAGGAATCTTATCCAGTGGATTCTGTAACATCTTGTCTTTCCTATTAACCTGTTTCATTTTTGGTTTCTTCTTCCAAGTTTCTTTTGCAGGATTCAAGATTCTACTGATGATTTTTAGATTTTTGTACATATTTCTTTTTTTTTTCACTTTACAATACTATATTGGTTTTGCCATACATCAACATGAATCCACCACAGGTGTACATAAGTTCCCACTCCTGAACCCCCCTCCCACCTTCCTCCCCATACCATCCCTCTGGGTTATCCCAGTGCACCAGCCCCAAGCACCCTGTATCCTGCATCGAACCTAGACTGGCGATTCGTTTCTTATATGATATTATACATGTTTCAATGCCATTCTCCCAAATCATCCTGCCCTCTCCCTCTCCCACAGAGCCAAAAAGTCTATTCTGTACATCTGTGTCTCTTTTGCTGTCTCGCATACAGGGTTATCATTACCATCTTTCTAAATTCCATATATATGTGTTAGTATACTGTATTGGTGTTTTTCTTTCTGGCTTACTTCACTCTGTATAATCGGCTCCAGTTTCATCCACCTCATTAGAACTGATTCAAATGTATTCTCTTTGATGGCTGAGTAATACTCCATTGTGTATATGTACCACAGCTTTCTTATCCATTCATCTGCTGATGGACATCTAGGTTGCTTCCACGTCCTGGCTATTATAAACAGTGGTGTGATGAACATTGGGGTACACGTGTCTCTTTCAATTCTGGTTTCCTCTGTGTGTATGCCCAGCAGTGGGATTGCTGGGTCATAAGGCAGTTCTATTTGCAGTTTTTTAAGGAATCTCCACACTGTTCTCCATAGTGGCTATATTAGTTTGCATTCCCACCAACAGTGCAAGAGGGTTCCCTTTTCTCCACACCCTCTCTAGCATTTATTGCTTGTAGACTTTTGGATTGCAGCCATTCTGACTGGTGTGAAATGGTACCTCATTGTGGTTTTGATTTGCATTTCTCTGATAATGAGTGATGTTGAGCATCTTTTCATGTGTTTGTTAGCCATCTGTATGTTTTCTTTGGAGAAATGTCTGTTTAGTTCTTTGGTTCATTTTTTGATTGGGTCATTTATTTTTCTGGAATTGAGCTGCAGGAGTTGCTTTTATATTTTTGAGATTAGTTGTTTGTCAGTTGCTTCATTTGCTATTATTTTCTCCCATTCTAAAGGCTGTCTTTTCACCTTGCTTATAGTTTGCTTTGTTGTGCAGATGCTTTTAATTTTAATTAGGTCCCATTTGTTTATTTTTGCTTTTATTTCCAGAATTCTGGGAGGTGGGTCATAGAGGATCCTGCTGTGATGTATGTCGGAGAGTGTTTTGCCTATGTTCTCCTCTAGGAGTTTTATAGTTTCTGGTCTTACGTTTAGATCTTTAATCCATTTTGAGTTTATTTTTGTGTGTGGTGTTAGAAAGTGATCTAGTTTCATTCTTTTACAAGTGGTTGACCAGTTTTCCCAGCACCACTTGTTAGAGAGACTGTCTTTAATCCATTGTATATTCTTGCCTCCTTTGTTGATGATAAGGTGTCCATAGGTGTGTGGATTTATCTCTGGGCTTTCTGTTTTGTTCCATTGATCTATATTTCTGTCTTTGTGCCAGTACCATACTGTCTTGATGACTGTGGCTTTGTAGTATAGGCTGAAGTCAGGCAGGTTGATTCCTCCAGTTCCAGTCTTCTTTTTGTTCAAGATTGCTTTGGCTATTCGAGGTTTTTTGTATTTCCATACAAATTGTGAAATTATTTGTTCTAGCTCTGTGAAAAATACCACTGGTAGCTTGATAGGGATTGCATTGAATCTGTAGATTGCTTTGGGTAGTAAACTCATTTTCACTATATTGATTCTTCCGATCCATGAATATGGTATATTTCTCCATCTATTAGTGTCCTCTTTGATTTCTTTCACCAGTGTTTTGTAGTTTTCTATATACAGATCTTTAGTTTCTTTAGGTAGATATATCCCTAAGTATTTTATTCTTTTCGTTGCAATGGTGAATGGAATTGTTTCCTTAATTTCTTTTTCTACTTTCTGTTTATTAGTGTATAGGAATGCAAGGGATTTCTGTGTGTTGATTTTATATCCTGCAACTTTACTATATTCATTGATTAGCTCTAATAATTTTCTGGTGGAGTCTTTAGGGTTTTCTATGTAGAGGATCATGTCATCTGCACACAGTGAGAGTTTTACTTCTTCTTTTCCAATTTGGATTCCTTTTATTTCTTTTTCTGCTCTGATTGCTTTGGCCAAAACTTCCAGAACTATGTTGAATAGTAGTGGTGAAAGTGGAATTGAAAAATAAAAGCCATATGATTAGCTCAATAGATTCAGAGAAAGCCTTTGACAAAATTCAACATCCATTTATGATAAAACCTCTCCAGAAAGCAGGAATAGAAGGAACATATCTCAACATAATAAAAGCTATATATGACAGACCCATAGCAAACATTATCCTCAATGGTGAAAAATTGAAGGCATTTCCCCTAAAGTCAGGAACGAGACAAGGATGTACATATTTCTTTTTTTAAAAAGTTGATGGCTTCATGGATCTTTTGTTTGGTAGGGACACAAAATATTCTGTAGCCCTGAGTTTAATCACTTAGCTGAATGTCAGATCTGTATATTCAATCAGAAGTCCTTTAAATATCAATGATATTTCACATTCACAGATTCTTTTTCCAGCCAGTCCTCCATCTACTGGGGGTATCAGTTTCTGAAAATGTGTATCATTTACTTAGTTATCTAAAGCTTGTGTGAGGTCTGACTCATTCTCTATCTCACTCGCGAAGCAAATCAAGTTCCAAAGCATTTGAATTCTACCTCTCATTTATCCTTCCTATGTTCCTTTGCTGTTGATTACCACTGCCACTGTTCTATGCACCATAACTCTTGTCCAGATTATTGTAACAGTCTGTTAGCTCCCCACCAGCCTTCAATGTTACTCTTCGCAGATTTATTCTTTATGGGGCTGTTTGAATGATGATTATAAACTGTTATCTTATGATATTATGCCCCAGTCAAATCTGTTTCTCGGTTTTCCATTGCTTCTAAAGTAGTATGAAAATTCCTTGGTATGTCTCATAAGATCTCTCACATCTTACTAGTAGTACTAATAAAAATAACAAAAATGGCAATAATAACAGCCAGCAATTTTCAGCACTTATTTTGTGTTAGGTGCCATAGCTTTAAATGCCCTTAACAACCTTTTGAAATGTGTACTGTTATCCTTATTTTCCAGAAGAAAGAACTGGGGCATAGAGGGGATATTTAAATGGTTCTCATTAACATTGCTATGAAGGGGGAGCACAGGTACATGGAGGTGAACGTGGACTCAGGTAACACAAATCTATCTTAACTGGTACCCTGGCCAAAGAGCTCTGCACTCTATAACCATGCCCTCTTCAGGCCAGCTTTACTTTCTGTAGTTTCTCAAATGCGATAGTACTGTCTGCCTCATGGCCTTCACCCATGATGTAATTTTTCCCCAGGAAGCTTTTCCTGCTTGTTTTTCTCTGAATTCTGGTTTATGTATCCTTCTCTTTTGTTCTGTGGAGGCTCTACAGCCCCATGTGAGGTCTTCCCAAATCATGATGCAGTCTTGATAAAAGGCAGACATTTATAGAATGTTGAATAGATAAATAAGTGACTAGATAAACGATCATGACTTCTTATTACTAAGCTGAACATTGTCTTACATATTGTACCATGTTTGCTGCATAACAAGTTACCCCAAAATGTAGTGACCTTAATTAACAAACATTTACTCTCTCACAGTTTCTGTGGGTCAGAAATGTAGGCACAGTTTAACCAGGTTCCTTTGACTCAAGGTCTTTCATCTGATTTCAGTCAAGCTGTCTGACCTCGGTAGACTGTCCTCTGCAGTCGAATCTGAAGACTTGATGTGGAAGTGGATTCTGCTCTCACACCCCCCTGGTTATTAGTAGGTCTCAGTCACCTGCACGTGGGCTTCTCCACAGGGCTGCCTCACCACATGGCACTCAGGATCGAAAGCACAGTGCTTTTGTAATCTAATCTGAAAAGTGACACTCCATTGATTCTTTCTTATTCTGTTGGTTTGAATCAAGTCCGTATGTCCAGCCCTCACTCCAGAGGAGGGAATCATACAAGACTGTGCATATTGGGAAGTGCGGATATCATTGTGGGGTGTGTATTAGAGACTGATTATCACAAACTTATTATCTAAAAATAAATCTCTTACTAAGTTGCAAAATAGAAAATGCCCACTAGTATTGCCATCCTCCTTATCTGTGGCCTGTGGGGCAGACTATATATAGACCTGTGTCTCCTCTGAACATCAGAAATTTGCTTTATTGTACCTAAACTTTCCTCATTGGGAACATTAGCCATCTCAACTATAATTCCCTAGTGAAATAAGTGTAGGTACAATCTATCAATATATGGAATCTAGTCCTTAGTACTTAAGTCTACCAGAAATTCTGTATAAAAATTGCAGAGTTGATCAGGAAATGCTGAATAGTTTTGGAATCAGTGCCAGACAAGGAGCACCGACTAGCCCAAACTAGTGGCCTGAGGACATACTTTCTCCAAGGAATGAATATAATCTCCTGAATTAAATGTCTAATGTAAGCCAGCCTAACAAATTTTCAGATTCCAACCAAGAAAAAAATTAAAGATTAATTTGTTCATATTTTTATGATGATCAGTCCTTAGTATAGCCCTATAACCTGTTGTATAATCTGATGAAACATACTGAGTATAGACTGAATTTTAGAAGAAATGAGCCTAATGAAAGTATAGCTTGTAAAGTGGAAGTTCGTATCTCTTATTAACTGACTCAGGCAATCCTGGTTGACCTTAAGAGGAGATGTCATTCCTTTCTGCTAAATCTGCCCTATCTCCTAAATTTGCCTAAAAAGTATTAAACCCCACAAGGACTATATCAGAATGTTTTCTGTTATAAACAGTCACAACACTAACAATGATTGAGTGCCCTCCATGTTCTAGAGAGAATAATATGTACCTTAATCCTTTAAAATAAACCTATGACTTTCCTTCTCATTTTATAAATAAAACTAGGGAGACCTATGGCTTAATACTTTGTCCTAAGATTATGTAACTCATTGACTGTAGGTGCTCCTTGATTCATTATGATTTCTACTACTGAATACTTTTCTAAGAAAAGATTTTAAGTTTGACAGAAGGCTTATACCTAAGGTCAGAAGGAAGTCTCCTTGGGAAGGTAATTAGCAGTTTTCTGTCATTTTTCTCTCCCTTTATAAGGGCACATTTACCTTACAGCACTTTCAGCCCATAACTTACAGATGCAAAATGCCACATATTCTAATATTTTTACCCCCAGAGCTTTTATCTGATTTTGAAAAGAACATATATAAACGGTGAAGTCACACTACTGAAATCCAGGCATCTGTAGGGCAGATCCATGTAGGTGTGGAGTTGCTCAGTGCACAATGGGAAGATTGTTTTATTGGCATGAAAAGAAAGAAAATTTCCTTATGAAACTAAAGGAAGAGATTGGATATGCTTATTATAATTATCCATGCTAGATTGTGAGCCATACTTCAGTGTATTGAATATCTCAACTCAGATGTAATGATACATGCCAAACACATGGAAGAGATAGCTAAAAGGTGAAATAAAGAATTAATTGGATAGAGAACCCTTCTTCCACCCTCCATTCATGTGCACATTTCACTCTAAAATTTCAAGGCTTCATTGTCAGGCTTGATTTCTTTAAGGAGACTGAAGTATTTCACAGAACCAAGCTACCTCAGAGACAGAGATCTCCAGAAGGTACATCAGGGCAGTAGACAGTAATGGAAGAAACTTTTTCCCTTCTTCCCAACTCTTGTTGAAAAATAATTCATGCTATATACCGTGCTGAGAATAGTAAGGAATTTATAAGTAGGAAAGTTAGTCTTTCATTAGTTCCTTAGTTCATGAATGTCTTTCAGTTCAGTTCAGTTCAGTTGCTCAGTCGTGTCCGACTCCTTGCGACCCCATGAATCGCAGCACGCCAGGCCTCCCTGTCCATCACCAACTCTCAGAGTTGACTCAAATTCACGTCCATCAAGTCAGTGATGCCATCCAGCCATCTCATCCTCTGTCTTCCCCTTCTCCTCCTGCCCCCAATCCCTCCCAGCATCAGAGTCTTTTCCAATGAGTCAACTCTTCGCATGAGGTGGCCAAAGTACTGGAGCTTCAGCTTTAGCATCATTCTCTCCAAAGAAATCCCAGGGCTGATCTCCTTCAGAATGGACTGGTTGGATCTCCTTGCAGTCCAAGGGACTCTCAAGAGTCTTCTCCAACACCACACTTCAAAAGCATCAATTCTTCAGCGCTCAGCCTTCTTCACAGTCCAAATCTCACATCCATACATGACCACAGGTAAAACCATAGCCTCGACTAGACGGACGTTTGTTGGCAAAGTAATGTCTCTGGTTTTAAATATGCTGTCTAGGTTGGTCATAACTTTTCTTCCAAGGAGTAAGCGTCTTTTAATTTCATGGCTGCAGTCACCATCTGCAGTGATTTTGGAGTCCCCAAAAATAAAGTCTGACACTGTTTCCACTGTTTCCCCATCTATTTCCCATGAAGTGATGGGAAATAGTGATGTTAGTTTTAGAACTAACACACAAAAAAAATTGTGACTAGAGATGAGAATCTCTTGGCAGATGTGGCATTCATTTAAGGCTAGACTGGTAATGGGGCTTCTCTGGTGGCTCAGATGGTAAAGAATCTGCCTTTAAGAGAGACCTGGGAGACCTGGACCAGGAAGATCCCCTGGAGGAGGGCATGGCAACCCACTCCAGTAATCTTGCCTGGAGAATCCCATGGACAGAGTAGCTTGGTGGGCTACAGTCCATGGTGTCTCAAAGAGTCGGACATGACTGAGCGACTAACACACAGACTGTGGTAAGCAGGAGTTAGCTATTTAATACAGAAGGGACAATATGTGAAAACCCTCAAAGAGTTCCGTTCAGGGGCTCCGCAGTAAGACTTGTGTGACTGGAGTGGAGGTGGACTGGTGGGATGTGCGGGCAAGAGACTGGGGCGGGTCTAACTGCGGCCTTGTAGGTTTCGTTAGATTACTGTGACTGCTACCAACTCCACTGCTAACTGTGATCACTACCATTGCTCATATTTTGTGCTAAAAGCAAAATAAAGTGGTGGAAGACTTCAGCTGAAAATGCCATGATCCAGTTTAACTGGATTGTTGGCTGTTGCTCCTTTAAAGTAAAATTCTATAGAAAAAGGAAGCATTTAATGTTTTTATACATCACAGTACCCCTAAAATCACAAGTGTCTTTAACTCAATTATTGTTTCTATAATAAAAGAAAAGCACCTCCTGAAGAATGCTGATCTATAATCTGAACAAACAAGGACCACAGGGGCTTTTTGTATTTCGCTTATCCACCCCTACCTGTTTCCTGGAGCATATAATTTAATTATTGTTTAATGTAACCACAAATGACAAACAGGATATAACTGAAAATCATTTGTTTTCCTGGGTGAAAGGCATGTTTTGGTTTTATTGAGGCTGTCTGGGGTACTTAGTTTATTTTTCCTAATGCCTTCAAGGTTTTGTCCAGTGTATGGATCTGTGCCATTTTTTTATAGACCTAACTGAATTCAGTGTATTAAATAGTAGTCAAACAAATATCCAAAACAGCAAATGAAGTAAGAGGAAAAGCAGAAATTAAAGAAATAGGACAAACTCAGTTATCTTAGCATTTTAAGACCTGTTCAAAATACGGCTGAAAGTGAAAAGGGTTAAGTTACTCAGTCGTGTTTGACTCTTTGTGACCCTGTGGATTGTAGCTCGCCAGGCTCCCCTGTCCATGAGATTCTCCAGGCAAGAATACTGGAGTGGGTTGCCATGCCCATCTCCAGAGGATCTTCCCAACCCAGGGATCGAATTCAGGTCCCCCAGGTCTCTCTTGAAGGCAGAGTCTTTACCGGTCTGAGCCACCAGGGAAGCCTCACAGGTTATTTCTTGCTTGTTTTAACATATAACCGTTTTAAACAGTTTAAAATAGCGATTTTTCATTTTTTTGAAGCTGAATGCTGTACAGTGTAATAGTAAAATAACACTGTGAACACCATTTCTTGGACCTCTCACTCTAAACAATGCCAACACAGTTAATTCAGTTAGAGTATGTGGTTTTGGTGTATGTTCAAGACTATAGAAATTAGCTGAAGGCCATCCAATAAAATCCATTTAGTTTCTTTGGGATGTTAGCCAGATTTTCTGATCAGTTTTCCAGAGGTAGAAAGGTCCAAAGTTACAGGACCACCTAGTTTCTTGGGATGGTATTAATTATGTTCATGCTCTATTTAATAAAATTAACAGTTTATAATTATATGGATTGTCAAAGTTTTAGAATATGGTTATTAATGAGAGAGTAAGGATTATCATCCCTAAATGGCACTTTCTCTACTTTTTCTTTGTGTACTTAACATGTCTTTACCTTTTGTATCTGTGTATATTTTTGAAACATAAGGACATATTGAAACATCATTTTCCCTAAAGAAACCAGATAGTTAATTTTTAAAAATGATAATCCTTGTCTGGTTAGTCATGAAGTCATTGCACACAAGTTCTAGTTATGTTATGCTAGGTTGAAAACAAACAATTTGAGAGAATAGCCATTAGTCTAACTTTGGGCATATATTTGTAAAGATCAAGTCTCCTCTTATAATTCAGGAAATTGATTTTACACACATGGTAAATATGTTTAGAGAGAAGATTTTTATAAAAAGCTGAAAAAAATTGCTCTTTGGCATGTAGATTATAGTTTCTAACCCTCAACTGATGATTTTCATGAATATGTATACACTACTTTTTTTATGCTATTTAAACTGAGATAGAATTTTAAAGCTTAGTCACTGATTTCATTTTATTGATTTCTTTTTGGTTCTGAATAGATGATAAGTAATATTTTTAAATAATCATTTTATACTTATTAATGTTTCCCAGAATAATTGAGTTTGGCGATGTGTTTCAACTATTTGCCTGAAGCATGACTATACTTAGTAACACCATAAGGTAGATTATTCTGTTGTTCTGGTGACTTTAAGTGTATAACAGCTCTGAGGTTTTTGTTGTGTTAGGGAAACTGAACCAAATATACTCCTTGGACTTGTGGTCAGAATAAATTATCAATGGTATTTTGGTACCTGAGAACTTGTTTTCAAAGCCTTATACATAGTTGTCTGCTTAGGTTAAAAATCTCTTCTTCTCATTCGCTCAGTGACTGTTCACTGCAAGTGAGTCAAAGTCTATACATTTTAACCTGTTATTTCAGACTTTTCACAGTTGGTACTGAATCTTTCGGGCTTCCCTGGTGACTCACTGGTAGAGAATCCACCTCCCAATGCAGGAGACACGCATTCTATCCCTAGGTCGGGAAGATCCCCTGGAGGAAGAAATGGCAACCCACTCCAGTATTCTTGCCTGGAAAATCCATAGACAGAGGAGCCTGGTGGGTTGCAGTCCATGGGGTTGCAAAGAGTTGGACATGACTGAGCATGCATGCACGTGTATAAGTCAGTCCCAGACTCCCTCCCCCTCTTCCTCTTGGTAGCCATAAGATTGTGTTCTGCTTCTGTGACTCTACTTCCATTTTGTAGATGAGTTTATTTGTATACTTTTTTTTTTTAGATTCCACATATAAGTGATATCACATAGCTCTTATCTAATCATTTTGAACACACTTGCTATATTTGTGGTGTGTTATTTTAAACACCTGTCTGATACAAATGCATTTTTTAAAGCACAATTTTAATATTCTCTGTTCCAAGTAACTCTACTTAAGTCTTTAAGTTGTTAGAGTGTTATTTCTTTCAATGTCAGCTACTGATTGAAGATTGAAAACCAGAACTATCCATCTAATCCAGGATATTGCAGTTGCTATGTTATTAAAATTTTGATACAGATAATTCTTTGTTCTGGGGGCTGGCCTCTGTGTGCATTGTAGAATATGTAATAGCATCCCTGTCTTAGGCTTCCCTGGTGGCTCAGCGATTAAAAAAAAAAATCCACCTGCCAATGCAGGATACGCAGTTTCAATCCCTGGGTCAGGAAGATCCCCTGGAGAAGGGGATGGCTACCCACTTCAGTATTCTTGCCTGGAAAGTCCCCTGGACAGAGGAGACTGGTGGGCTAGAGTCCACAGGGTCTCAAAGAGTTGGGCACGACTGAGCACAGGAACTGTCCTCTGCTAACTGGCACAGGTATTACTTTCCCATACCAATTCTGACAACTGACAGTGTCTCCTGATGTTGCTGGCTTGCCTCTAAGGACAGTTCCCCACATTTACGAGCTGCTAATGTAAACTGGCTTCAAATAGGAAAAGGAGTACGTCAAGGCTATATATTGTCACCCTGTTTATTTAACTTATATGCAGAGTACATCATGAGAAACGCTGGGCTGGAAGAAGCACAAGCTGGAATCAAGATTGCTGGGAGAAATATCAATAACCTCAGATGTGCAGATGACACCACCCTTATGGCAGAAAGTGAAGAGGAACTAAAAAGCCTCTTGATGAAAGTAAAAGAGGAGAGTGAAAAAGTTGGCTTAAAGCTCAACATTCAGAAAATGAAGATCATGGCATCCGGTCCCATCACTTCATGGGAAATAGATGGGGAAACAGTGGAAACAGTGTCAGACTTTATTTTTTGGGGCTCCAAAATCACTGCAGATGGTGATTGCAGCCATGAAATTAAAAGATGCTTACTCCTTGGAAGAAAAGTTATGACCAACCTAGATAGCATATTCAAAAGCAGAGACATTACTTTGCCAACTAAGATCTGTCCAGTCAAGGCTATGGTTTTTCCAGTAGTCATGTATGGATGTGAGAGTTGGACCGTGAAGAAGGCTGAGCGCCGAAGAATGGATGCTTTTGAACTGTGGTGTTGGAGAAGACTCTTGAGAGTCCCTTGGACTGCATGGAGATCCAACCAGTCCATTCTGAAGGAGATCAACCCTGGGATTTCTTTGGAAGGAATGATGCTGAAGCTGAAGCTCCAGTACTTTGGCCACCTCATGCGAAGAGTTGACTCATTCGAAAAGACTCTGATGCTGGGAGGGATTGGGGGCAGGAGAAGGGGACGACAGAGGATGAGATGGCTGGATGGCATCACTGACTCCATGGACGTGAGTCTGAGTGAACTCTGGGAGTTGGTGATGGACAGGGAGGCCTGGCGTGCTGCAATTCATGGGGTCGCGGAGAGTCGGACACAACTGAGTGACAACTGAATGTAAACTGTTTTGTTTCATGCACACTCACATTTTATAATTACTTGGGGATAAAACCATATATGTGTGTGGCTTTTTATATATAATTATAATTTCTAATGAATGCATAGCTAATATAATAAACTGTAACCTTTAGACTATTTATATCATTTATAAAACTGAAAACTGTTTTGTGTGGATTCTAATAATTTCAAATTAATGACATTTCAACTAGAACATAATTGTACATACTTAATTAATGCATGGTTATATGGAAACTAGGTTCTAATGTTACTCTGTGAAGTCCCTTGGACTGCAAGGAGATCCAACCAGTCCATTCTGAAGGAGATCATCCCTGAGATTTCTTTGGAAGGAATGATGCTAAAGCTGAAACTCCAGTACTTTGGCCACCTCATGCGAAGAGTTGACTCATTGGAAAAGACTCTGATGCTGGGAGGGATTGGGGGCAGGAGGAGAAGGGGACGACTGAGGATGAGATGGCTGGATGGCATCACTGACTTGATGAACGCGAGTCTGAGTGAACTCCGAGAGTTGGTGACAGACAGCGAGGCCTGGCGTGCTGCGATTCATGCGGTCGCAGAGTTGGACACGACTGAGCAACTGAACTGAACTGATCTGAGCAGTGTCTGTGTTACTTAGAGTCAAAATTTTATAAATATAAATTTGATTATGTTGTTAATTTGGTAAGGATTTGAGGGAAAATACTGTTGAAATAATGAATTCTTTCATTTTTGTTACTTAGTTTGCCATACTGATAGATTTAATAAAAGATGTAGGTAATTTATTTTAGATGCTTAAGGAAGGCAATACCTTCAGTAGAGTCAAGGTTACTCTCTGTTGGTTAGATGAAGGTACATTCCTCAGTGAATCCTTGGTGAATTTATCTGCTGAGAATGAGACAGGACTTTGAGATTATGTAACCGCTTGTTTCTTCAGTGTGCTCCATGAACCAGTTATAGCACATTGCCTGATAGCTTGTTAGGAATGCAGATTCTTAGCTCCCATTTCACATCTGCTGCTGCTGCTGCTGCTGAGTCACTTCAGCTGTGTCCAACTCTGTGCGAACCCATAGATGGCAGCCCACCAGGCTCCCATGTCCCTGGGATTTTCTAGGCAAGAATACTCGAGTAGGTTGCCATTTCCTTCTCCAATGCATGAAAAGAATCAAAATCTGTATTTTTAATGAGAGTTCCAGGGTTTCTTATGCAGATCAAACTTGGAGAAGCACAGGTCTTAACTTTATTTCGGTTAATTTTATTTTCCCAGCATGATCTCCTTGAGGATAGAAAGTGTCTGGTCTGTTGCTATGGTTTCAACGTGCTGGGTAGCATCTGGCTCAGAGTCCTTAATAAATACTTATTGGTTGAGTGAATGAAACTCTAACCTATGCTAATCCAATAGATAGGAGGGTACCCTACTTTTTGTGACTTGAACACAATTTTAAATTAGGACAGATCAGATTTGTTTATGACAGCTTGCCAATTCTCAGCTTGCAAATGTTTCATATATTACTAAGAAATGATAAGTGAAGTGAAAGTCACCCAGTCGTGTCAGACTCTTTGCAACCCCATGGGCTACAGTCCATGGAATTCCCCAGGCCAGAATACTGAAGTGGGTAGCCTTTCCCTTCTCCAGGGGATCTTCCCAACCCAGAGATCAAACCCAGGTCTCCCGCATTGCAGGCAGATTCTTTACCAGTTGAGCCACAAGGGAAGTCTAAGAAATGTAGGGTGGTCATATTATTGTGCATACTTTTTTAAACATATCATCCTTTATCATATACAAAATGGGTAATATTTATAAAATATGCCTGCCAAATATGATTTATGGGAACTAGCTCCTAAATACTACAGATTTTCCCATTAGTTATTATAGTGTAACATTCTGTAGTAAAACTCAGTGGAAAGATAAGCTTGAGCAGATTTGGTAGTTTTGCCTTTTGCCTGGTTCCTTTCTAGCTTTAAAAGTATAATCTGAATGATAAAATGGGAGTCTTGAATTCTTTGTGATAGTTCTCGGGTTTGTTAGGATTAGGATCTGTATCTTCAATTTCACAATTTTTGTGGTTTTGCATCAGAAAATAACTGACCTCCCTGGGAGGTTTTAACAGTGAGACACAGGGACGTGTAAAGGAAGACTTTCATTAAGGTGGTACTATGACCTAAATCAAATCCCTTATGATTATACACTGGAAGTGAGAAATAGAGTCAAGGGATTAGATCTGATAGAGTGCTTGAAACTATGGACAGAGGTTCATGACATTGTACAGGAGGCAGGGATCAAGACCATCCCCAAGAAAAAGAAATGTAAAAAGGCCAAACGGTTGTCTGAGGAGGCCTTACAAAAATAGCTGTGAAAAGAAGAGAAGCAAAAGGCAAAGGAGAAGGGGAAAGATACACCCATTTGAATGCAGAGTTCCAAAGAATAGCAAGGAGAGATAAAGCCTTCCTCAGTGATCAATGCAAAGAAATAGAGGAAAACAATAGAATGGGAAAGACTAGAGATCTCTTCAAGAAAATTAGAGATACCAAGGGAACATTCCATGCAAAGATGGGCTCGATAAAGGACAGAAATGGTATGGAGCTGAGCTAACATAAGCAGAAGATATTAAGAAGAGGTGGCAAGAATACACAGAAGAACTGTACAAAAAAGATCTTCGTGACCCAGATAATCACGATAGTATGATCACTTACCTAGAGCAAGATATCCTGGAATGTGAAGTCAAGTGGGCCTTAGGAAGCATCATTGTGAACAAAGCTAGTGGAGGTGATGGGATTACAGTTGAGCTACTCCATTTGAGCTATTTCAAATCCTAAAAGTGATGCTGTGAAAGTGCTGCACTCAATATCCCAGCAAATTTGGAAAACTCAGCGGTGGCCACAGGACTGGACAAGGTCAGTTTTCATTCCAATCCCAAAGAAAGACAATGCCAAAGAATGCTCAAACTACTACACAACTGCACTGATGTAACATGCTAGCAAAGTAATTCTCAAAATTCTCCAAGCCAGGCTTCAATTGTACGTGAACCATGAACTTCCAGATGTTCAAGCTGGATTTAGAAAAGGCAGAGGAACCAGAGATCAAATTGCAAACATCCTCTGGATCGTTGAAAAAGCAAGAGAGTTCCAGAAAAACATCTACTTCTCTTTTACTGACTATGCCAAAGCCTTTGACTGTGTAGATCACAACAGACTGGAAAATTCTTAAAGAAATGGGAATACCAGACCACCTGACCTGCTTTATGAGAAATCTGTATGCAGGTCAGGAAGCTACAGTTAGAACTGGACATGGAACCACAGACTGGTTCCATCTCAGGAAAGGAGTATGTCAAGGCTGTATATTGTCATCCTGTTTATTTAACTTCTATGCAGAGTACATCATGAGAAACGCTGGGCTGGAAGAAACACAAGCTGGAATCAAGATTGCTGGGAGAAATGTCAGTAACCTCAGATGTGCAGATGATACCACCCTTATGGCAGAAAGTGAAGAATAACTAAAGAGCCTCTTGATGAAAGTGAAAGTGGAGAATGAAAAAGTTGGCCTAAAACTCAACATTCAGAAAACTAAGATCATGGCATCCAGTCCCATCACTTCGTGGCAAATAGATGGGGAGACACTGGAAACAGTGTCAGACTTTATTTTCTTGGGTTCTAAAATCACTGCAGATGGTGACTGCAGCCATGAAATTAAACGACACTTGCTCCTTGGAAGAAAAGTTATGACCAATCTAGATAGCATATTAAAAAACAGAGATACTCCTTTGCAACAAAGATCTGTATAGTCAAAGCTATGGTTTTTCCAGTAGTCATGTATGGAAGTGAGAGTTGGACTATAAAGAAAGCTGAGAGTCAAAGAATTGATACTTTTGAACTTTAGTGTTGGAGAAGACTCTTGAGAGTCCCTTGGACTGCAAGGAGATCCAACTAGTCCATTCTAAATGAAATCAGTCCTGAATATTCATTGGAAGTACTGATGCTGAAGCTGAAACTCCAGTGCCACCTGATGAGAACTGACTCATTTGAAAAGACCTTGATGCTGAGAAAGATTGAAGGTGGAAGGGGAAGGGGACCACAGAGGATGAGATGGTTGGATGGCACCACCGACTCAATGGACATAAGTTTGAGTAAAACCGGGAGTTGGTGATGGATAGGGAAGCCTGGTGTGCTGTAGTCCATGGGGTCGCAAAGAGTCAGACATGACTGAGCAACGGAACTGAACTGATGACAATAACTATGGTACCATCACCTGCTTGGTGTATATTGATTTTAGTGGCTCCGAAGCTCTTGATTCTTCCAGTATCGAATCTGAAGACCTGCCTTAAGAGACTTTGTTTTCTGTGCAGAACCCAGAAAAATGATCTGAGGACATTGTCAGTGTCAGTGGTGGCAGTTAAGCTTTTTAGTACTCAAATAACTTCCTCCGGATGAGTTGTTTCTCTTGAGCTGACCTTGGGACTTGTAGTGTCACTGTCCTTTGAGTAAAAGTCTTATGGCTTCCGTGACATAGTACTAGTTACCCGGAGTAAACCAACACCCTGTCTACTTGAGAGATGAACAGTGGTGAGGGTTCCACAGAGCGTAGTCTGGGTACTACCGCTCACAGGCAGTGTGGTTTCAGATAGGCTCTGTGACTTCTGTGCTTTCTTTCCTTATCTGTAATGTGCATATAATGCTAGTGTACTCAGAATCCCCCTGCAATGCAGGAGACCCCTCTTCGATTCCTGAGTTGGGGAGTTCCCCTGGAGAAGGAATAGGCTATCCACTCCAGTATTCATGGGTTTCATGGTGGCTCAGATTGTAAAGAATCCTCTTGCAATGCAGGTGACCTAGGTTCGGTCCCTGGGTTGGTAAGATACTCTGGAGGAGGGCATGGCAACCCACTCCAGTATTGTTTCCTAGAGAATCCCCATGGACAGAGGAGCCTGGTGGGCTATACAGTCTATGGGGTCACAAAGAGTCAGACACAACTAAGCCCAGTGTGTCTGATGAATAGTGAAACCTTGATAAATGTAATATTTAAAATGTAAAGGGATAATGGATAAGGGATATGGTGATGTGTCACAATGTCATTTAAAAGTGGAAGTTAAATAAGGAGTGAGTGGAATAATAGCAGACATTAAATGTATGCTCTATGCAGAGATGGGCGTCACATAAATTCAAGCAAATAAAGATGAAAGACATGACAGGACTCACACTAGGTTTGGGACTTCCTAGAACAGAGGCAGTTTTCACTGCAGGATAAGACTCTTATCTCTGTGCACTGTGGCTTTTTAAGGTACATAATTAAAGGAGAACCAGCCCTTTCCTGGGTGTTATAAAGCCCTGGGATCCAACACCATTACAGTGTAGCAGAACCTTGGTTCTAGTATTTCTTCGCCTGCCCAGAGTTTGTGATGAAGACACTGTCAAGACTTTGATAAGTCTGACAGGCTGGGGTCTGAGGCTTGTGGTGGCAGCTAAGGAAGTGGAGGGCCACTGATATGATCCACCAGCTCAGTGTTCGTGGTTAGAGATGTTAGATGTTCTAACATAGATGCTAGAACTTGGTATAATGGTAACCTGATTTATGAATGTTTACCACCTCAAAACTCGACCAACATTCGTTGTGTTAAAGCTATAGCTTTTTCCTTTGAAGCTTTCCTGGAGACCAGCCAGTAAGGAATAGTCCTGAAAAAGTTCATTCTTAACTCACATATTAATTTAACAAACCCATCAGTTCTGAACTGTTCCCTTTACCTATGTGTGAACTGAGCCATGGGACTTAAGCAATGTGCCCAATGTCTTACAGCAAATCTTTTGCAGAACTAGATTCTAACACCAAGGGATCTTGGCTCCAGGTGTCTTGTTCGTCACTACAAACAAAGAGCTTTAGAGTTCATTCTAAAAAATAAGAGAGTAAATGTACATTGAAACATGGACAAAACCACCACAAAAGTCTGAAAATAACCATGAAGCAAATATTAATTGGCAACTCAGAATTTGGAAGTCGTGAACACTTCTGAAAGGAGTGTCTCAGGTGAATACTACTGAGGTGCAGGGTGAGGAGGCCCTGGGCTCTTCTCCTTAGACTGGAGGTCCAGGGACAGCACCCAGAAGCCACTCCTCTGATAAAGGCAGCAACTGATGGAACAGACTCAGCCATCTCGCGGCAGCAGTGGTAGCTACCTAAAATTCTCTGGATTTGCAGTGTAGAAATACTTTCCACCCCAGCTTTATTGAGATATTTTGTTGTTGTTCAGTCACTAAGTTGTGTCCAGTTGTTTGTGACCCCATGGACTGCAGCATGCCAGACTTCCCCTCCTTCATATCTCCCAGAGCTTGCTCAAACTCATGTTCATTGATTTGGTGATGTCATCCAACCAACTCATCCTCTGTCATCCCCTTCTGCCTCCAATCTTTCCCAGCTTCAGGGTCTTTTCCAGTGAGTTTTCTCTATGCATCAGATGGCCAAAATGTTGGAGTGACAATGTTAGCATTCCATTGGTCATTCCAATGTATATTCAGATTTGATTTCCTTTCGGATTGACTGGTTTGATCTCCTTGCTGTCCAATTATTGAGGTTTAATTGACCAATAAAAATTGTGCATATTTAATGTATACAACTTGATGTTTTGATACACACTTTAAAATGATCACCACAGTCAGGCCAATAGGTCTATCACCTCACATAATTACCATTTTATTTTTGGGAAGTTGGGGTGAGAAGACTTAAGATTTACCCTCTTAAGTAAATTTTGGTTTTACAATATACCATTGTTAATTATAGCCACCATGCTATGCACAGGACTGGAAAAGGTCAGTTTTCATTCCAATCCCAAAGGAAGGCAGTGCCAAAGAATGCTCAAACTACCACACAACTGCACTCATCTCACATGCTAGTAAAGTAATGCTCAAAATTCTCCAAGCCAAGCTTCAACAGTACATGAACCGTGAACTTTCAGATGTTCAAGCTGGACTTAGAAAAGGCAGAGGAACCAGAGATCAAATTGCCAACATCTTTAGGATCATTGAAAAAGCAAGAGAGTTCCAGAAAAATATCTACTTCTGCTTTATTGACTTTGTAGATCACAATACACCATGGAAAATTCTGAAAGAGATGAGAATACCAGATCACATGACCTGCCTTCTGAGAAATCTGTATGCTGGTCAAGAAGCAACAGTAACTGGACATGGAACCACAGACTGGTTCCAAACAGGAAAAGGAGTATGTCAAGGCTGTATATTGTCACCCTGCTTATTTAACTTCTATGCAGAGTACATCATGAGAAATGCTGGGCTGGAAGAAGCACAAGCTGGAATCAAGATTGCTGGGAGAAATATCAATAACCTCAGGTATGCAGATGACACCACACTTATGGCAGAGAGCAAAGAAGAACTAAAGAGCATCTTGATGAAAATGAAAGAGGAGAGTACAAATGTTGGCTTAAAACTCAACCTTCAGAAAACCAGGATCATGGCATTCTTGTCCCATTACTTCATGGCAAATAGATGGGGAAACAGCAAAAACAGTGACAGACTTTATTTTTGGGGGGTTCCCAAATCACTGCAGATGGTGACTGCAGCCATGAAATTAAAAGACGCTTGCTCCTTGGAAGAAAAGCTATGACCAACCTAGACAGCATATTAAAGAGCACAGACATTACTTTACCTACAGAGGTCCTTCTAGTCAAAGCTATAGTTTTTGCAGTAGTCATGTATGGATGTGAGAGTTGGGCTCTAAAGAAAGCTGAGTGTTGAGGAATTGATGCTTTTGAACTGTGGTGTTGGAGAAGACTCTTGAGAGTCCCTTGGCTGCAAGGAGATCCAGTCAGTCCATCCTAAAGGAAATCAGTTATCATTGGAAGGACTGATGCTGAAGCTGAAACTCCAGTGCTTTGGCCACCTGATGAGATGAACTGACTCATTGAAAAAGACCCTGATGCTGGGAAAGATTGAAGGTGGGAGGAGAAGAGGACAACAGAGGATGAGATGGTTGGATGGCATCACTGACTCAACGAACATGAGTTTGAGTAAACTCCAGGAGTTGATGATGGACAGGGAGGCTCGGTGTGCTGCAGTCCATGGGGTCTCAAAGAGTCGGACATGACTGAGTGACTGAACTGAACCATGCGTTCAATCCCCAAAACATTTTCATCTTGCATAATTGAAGCTTTGTACCCTTGGAACAACATCTGCCCCATCTCCCCTACCCACTAGCCAACACAGGATTGTAAATTATTAATGTGTTGTCTCCATAGTGAAAACTTCATCTCTCTCTGATTCCCTTGTGTGTGTTTGCTTGTTAGCTGCTTAGTCATGTCTGACTTTTTGCAACCCCATAGACTGTAGCCCTCAAGGCCCCTCTGTCCATGGGGTTCTCCAGGCAAGAACACTGGAGTGGGTTGCCATTTCCTTCTCCAAAAGGAACTATAGAAAGAAAGAAAGTGAAGTCGCTCAGTAGCGTCCAACTCTTTGCGACCCCATCCAAGGAATTTTCCAGGCAAGACTACTGGAGTGGGTTGCCATTTCCTTCTCCATTCATTGCCTTCTATATACCCACATATACCCACATTAGTGCCCTGTTTGAATGGGAGGGAGGTGAGAAATTGATGGATTCAGATTAAGAACTAATCCAGCTAATATAGTCTATAAAAAGAGGGCTGGCTTTCAGAAACACATTTTTGAGCCTCTGACTCATGGGACCTGAAACCAAACCCTTTCATCCTTAGTTAAGCCTTAACTATTCTTGAAATGGAAAACGTTTTTTGGCAACCCAGCTTCCTTCCTAAGATCCCTACTTTAAATAGTATTTTGAATATGCAGATGTTTCCATTTTGTTAGTGGTAAATATTTTTGAATTTCTTATTTTTTTATGATGTAAGGAAAATATTTCATGGTGGGTTTTTTGGGGGGGGAGTGGGGGTTATGCTTTTTAAATTTTACTAAACACATTGGAAGGTTGTTTTAAGTTTTGTTTAAATGTTCTTTGAACCAAAATATTTACAGATCAAGGAGTTCTAGCCAGCAGATTGTTCCATTTGTTATGTTTGAATGTGGAAACATTAGGAATGACAGTTTAAGATGATGCCATAGAACATTTTCATAAACAACCTAATAGCATTGTCTAAGGCTGTCTTTGTTTATTAAAGGTGTCAAAGTCTCCTCTGCTATATTTAGGTAAAATCTAAGTTTCTTTACTCAAGCATGGAAAATATTGTTTGTTTTCTGTTCAGGAGAAAAGCAGTATGACCAAATGAAAGAATTAAACTTCACTGGAAACAATTAAGAGTCTCAGTTTCAAGATGGAAAAAAATGTAGTTTGATTTTCATTTTTTTTTTTTAGGTGGATTAAAAAAATGAAGGTCTGGAAAAGTGGGCAAATTCCTCAATTCTCTGTGGTACTTCAGCAGAGGCAGGGAATACTATCAGTGCCTATCATTCTATCATTTTAAAACTCAATCAGTTTGTAAAAATAATAATTAAGCTCTATAATGCATACTGAAAATCACAAAACACACAAATCTGATTTTAAAAACCTGGAAGAAACCTCAAGACTCTTCTACCCCTCAAAATAGTCTCACTCCTTTTGGTTCTGTAGAAAAACTAAGTAAAAATCTGAATTCAAGAAGGTTAAAAATTCAAAAGACAGTATTTGAAGAGTTTAATGGAATGAGAACTATGGAGACAATTGAGCAACAATGTGATAAAATAATTAGTACATTAGACAGATGCAAAGGTCAGTTATTATCATAGGGAAACTTGAGATAATAACAGTGTATTCAAAGTAAAAATTAAATGATAAATAATAGAGAATAGATGTGAATAATGATAAAAGCATCCAATATATGGGCCATATTTATGTAATATGTCAAGTAGAAAAATGATATTATTTGGAAAGTTAGAAAAAAAGTTTCATTGAAATGCCTAACTGGTTCTGTAAAATGTAAAGGGTATATTTTCAGAAAAAAATGTGGAACAGCAATTGAAAATTTAAACATGGTCTGATTCTAATTAAGATTTTGAATTTCCTCATAAAGAATTTTTCAGGTAGTTACCTAGGAGCAAAACACAAAAACAGAACTTATAGAGAGGAGAACACTCTGCCAGACCTCTTACACCTTCACAGTACTTAGCATTCAAATACATACAATGAACCATTGTCTGTAAATTTTGGAGGGAATGAAAGTGGAATCCAAGAATATTACCACCAGCCAAGTTGTCATTTAATTAGACAACAGGAAAAAAATTTCATGTATCTTCTGTGTCTATTTTCTATTAGAACTATAGAAGTTGAAATCTTACCCCCAAAAATGGTGAATAGAGAATGAGTAAATGACATATGGACTTTAAAAAGCATCAGGACAATGCTTTGTGTTTGAATATAGTTGTGCAGAGACTACAAATCTTTGAGGAAAAGTGTGGACTGAACTTTTATTCCTAGATAAGCTATTCTCCCAGAATAGAAGGAAACACTCAATGAATGTAAAAATGTCGAGGCTTGTATTAAAAAACAAATGAAGAACTACTTGCAATTGAAGTTCATCAAATAGAAAAGTGAATTAATATGAATTTATAAATGGAGAGATTTTGTTTAAAGCTGTTGTCTTGAGCATAGATATATTATGTCAACTGTGTGAATTATGGCTATAGAATAGGCTATGAATCTAATAACCCTTGTCAGGATAAAAGTATGATTGACCGGAACTAGGCTGTGGGCAGAATTACAATCTGCTGTGTCTTTCTCTATCCTAGAAGGAAATCCGTTAACACTGACTTACATATGCAGTGTGTTGCCATTGAAAGTCCAGTGTCCTCTCCCGGTTCATGACATCTTAACCTTTAGGAAAAGCTCCCTGGAGGTGAAGAATAATTTGAAAGTTAGCAGCAATTTCAGGTTTATTATGTTTAAGGTTTTTTTTTTTTTGCTAACTCTAAAGAATTTTTAAACGACGTGCATATGGTTTCTGTCCTCAGAGACCCCATTCCCTGTTCTCAAGGATTTTATCAGTTTTAATACTTGAAAAGCTAAATTGGAATATCCCTCATGTTCTTGTTCTAGATCTTATTTTATGTATCTCCAAAAGAAAAATCTTTTTAAGTAAGTCATTTTTTTTGAGTTCGGAATTCACTCATATTTGCTGAAGTTTTTTTTCTGTTCCTTTGTCCTTTTGTCCTAGCAGCTTA